>NW_027466583.1:75000-462500 GCF_050575085.1 Anarhichas minor
CATAAAGATCCTATTCATTGGACCCCAGCTACTGCCAATAAAATCCTTAAATCGTGGATGTCGCAGTTAAACTAAGAATAGGGGGACCTAGAGTGTCTAATCAGCCCCACTCTAATATTTTAAATCTTTCCACCTCTTTTTTCTTAACGGAGGACGAAGAAAGACTGCTAGAGAAGGGCCTCTATTTTATTCCAACTCCACTAGTGGTGGATAGACAGGAACTGCGAAGAGACCTACACAGGTATCACAGACAATTGAGGCTTCTAGACCATTTTAATTACAGTATGGATTTCTGTCGAGTGCCATTCATCAACCCCTCCACTTGGGAACCTGAGTGGGCTTCGACCACAGAACTTTTGAAAAAACTGATCAGGCGAGATGTCCGGGATCTTGACAGGATCCACTGTAATAGGGAGAGGGAAAATAATTTATCTACAGGAGAAAGAGAAGCACTTGACCAACTAAAATCAAACCAGGAAATAGTGATTAAACCTGCAGACAAGGGGTCAAAAATTGTTATAATGGATAAACATCAATATTTAACTGAAGCGTACAGACAACTAAAGAACACAACACACTACTTACCTTTAACCTGCTCCCTGCAACTGGAAACTCAGACAAAAATTCGGGAGATTGTGGGATGCCTGTATGAGAAAAAGATCATTACGGCCAAACAAAAGTATTACCTGTCTGGTGAGGATCCTCCACGTCCACGCAAATTCTACCTTTTGCCCAAGATCCATAAGGATCCAGAGACCTGGACGGTCCCACATCAGGTCCCTCCCGGCAGACCCATTGTGTCTGATTGTGGGAGTGAATCGTACAGGATAGCTGAATTTATTGATCATTATATTAACCCCTTGTCGCAAAAACATGAGAGCTATATCAAGGACACCTATGAGTTTGTGACAAAACTTAGACAGATCATGGTGCCTCCTGGTGGAATGCTTTTCTCTGTGGATATTGATTCCCTGTACACTAATATAGAGACTCAATTGGGTCTAAAAGCGGTGCGAGACATCTTTAGGAAGTATCCTGACCCCACTAGGCCGGATGAGGCCCTCCTCACACTTTTGGAATTAGGCCTTGTGAAAAATGATTTTGAATTTAACTCCGAATGGTATCTCCAGGTCCATGGAACTGCGATGGGGAAGAAGTTCGCCCCGGCCTACGCTAATATTTATATGGCGGACTGGGAGCGGACCGCCTTCCCTAAATGCAGCAAACTCCCAAGTTTCTATGTAAGATACCTGGATGATATTTTCGGTATTTGGAACCATTCCAAGGCTGAGTTTTTTGATTTCATTGCAATCCTTAATAACCATCATCCCTCTATCTCAGTTAAATATAATTTACAACAAGAGAAAATTGAATTCTTGGATACCGAGGTTTTTTTGGTTAGGAGGGAAAATGGAGAGGGGAGCCTGGGAACGAGGGTGTATTTTAAGCCGACCGACACACACGCACTGTTACACAAGTCTAGCTACCACCCGAAGCACACCTACCGGGGAATTGTGAAATCGCAATTAATAAGGTTTCGTAGGATCTGTACGGTAGCGGGGGATGTCGAGTCGGCTACAAGAACCCTATTCCGGGCTCTGAGACGTCGGGGGTACAGTAGGACCTTCCTCCGGGGGATCAAGGTGGACGTCCAGCGGGACTACCAACTAGGCCTGAAACCCAGGGGGGAGGACAACAACCATCATCTGGTCCCCTTTGTCTCCACCTTTTCTCCTGCCTCCAGGACCTTGAATACCAAGGTTAAAAGTAATTTTAAGAGGGTACAGGACCACGTGGAATCCCTTGTGGATTTTAAAATCATAGCAGCGTTTAGAAGAAACAAAAACATAAAAGATCTTCTAGTACATGCCTCCTTGGGCGGAAAACATAAAAAAGACAAGCACAACAGACACTTTAAAAATATTAAATTCATGGTAAATCAATATACTCACCTGAGTGCACCGGTGTGGCATATGACCAAGCCAGGGTCAATGAATTTGGTGTATTGTATCGAGTGCGTGGTTTGTAAAAAACTGTATATTGGGCAAACCAAGAACAGTTTAATCCTAAGACTGAAGCAACACTTGAACTTGATTGATAAGACTCATAAAGTTACTCACCTGTACGAACACTTCAGACAGCATGGGAGGGAAAATCTCCTCATCATGGGGTTGGAGTCAGGATCCTGGTGGTCAGACAGACAGCGACTGGCAAAAGAAAGACAGTGGATTAATAAACTTAATACAGTTTATCCATATGGTCTGAACCAAATTAACTAAAGCCAGTCGCCTAAATAATATACTTACCCCCTCGGATGAGGGTGGGGAGATCTCTTCTAGGGCACCTGTCAAATATAAAATAAAAGATACAATACAAACCCTTTTCTGAGAAACAAATGTGTTAAAGCTTGAAATTTGTGAGCCCGTGCATTCTGGCTGCCTAAGTGCAGCCAGACTTCTTTGTTCCCCTTGCACCTAACCTGCCAGTGCCACAATAAAACCTGCTTTCACTTTGTTTTGAGAAACTCATTTGGGGGAGATGGAAACACAGTAAAGTGAATTTTTTGATCCACCTTGGGACCCCCGATTGTCCCAGGACAAGGGACCCAAGGATCTATGGATAATAATACACCTTGGGGGACATGGAGAGGTGTATTTCATTTACTTGGGGTTTGTACCCTGTGTTTCCCTCTGTTATTTGTCATGGGGCCCCTAAATCGGTGTTTTCTTACACCTAATAGGGATTGGGCCTCTGGGGCCTAATTAAGACAGGTGTTTCCCTGATTGCCAGGTGTTCATATTGGACAGCTGAGATGACTTGGTCGTCTGATTGTAGGGAGCTACAGCCTATCAGGAGCTCCCTTGTTGCTCCGCCTAGGGAGGGTACAAATACCTCCAACTTTCCTTTCATTTCTTATTCTCCTCTGAGGAAGGCACAACATGCCGAAACGTTAGGAGCTCCATTTTTAAACACTTTTAAAGTGTGATTATGCCCTTTTAAACTGTATCAGTCCCACTGATTCTCTTAGACCAGAGTTCAGTCTCAGTCCATCTTATTGTGTTTAGAAACACTTATTCATTTACCCTCTTTTATTACAAAAAGCTTTTCTTAAAGCTGGTTTGCAGAAGTCCCTGTACGGTCCTCACATAATATTGGTGGAAGAACCCTTTCCCATAGGGTTGGCAGTCCGCTCTTATTATTGCACGTGTTTGGTGGTTTGCGGAGGTTTTACTTTGCACAGAGTGCCTCCCAGTTGGGAGGGTTTAAAAACATATTTTGCACGTGTTTGCAGTGGTTTGCACAGTGCTAGCTGCACAGGTGCCTTTTTAGACGGGCTGCCCTCAGGAAGGGTTCTTTAGACCGCCGGTTGTGGGAGAACCTGGCAATAAGGGATTTTTAGGGTGAATGAACTGACAAAAATCAGCGGGTTAAATTCCCGGGATTTCTTTTAGATATTGGACTGGGTCCATCTGGTCTGGTGTTTACAAAATAAACTTGTTCACCCACCATTTGGAGTGAATAACAAAATATAGATCAGTGGGTTTAGAAAATAAATTGCTTTTCATAATTTTTTATCCCCCTTTCTTTTGAACTTGACATCCGAGATTTTACATTTGATAGGGTTATGGCGGAATGGACCACAGTGGTCAGAAGGGGGAAGAGGGGAGGTAGAGCCCCCCAATACAATAACAGGGAAAGGGGGTATGAGGAGAGGGAGGGGACATTGGGGAACCAGCCGGAGAGGATGGAGAAACGGTATTTCAAATTACTTCAGGCTATACATCATGCGGAAGTAGTTGGAAATACTCACCAGACAGACAACTTCCCGGTGGGCATGCTGAGACAGGTTAACAAACTAACAGCATTCATTAAGCCATCGTCCCCAAACATAGCAACAACATCTAGGGTGAGGGCTAATACCGATCAATGGATGAGAAATAATATGAGCATCCTGAAAGAACATTACGATTCGGTGATTGCCCTCGCCCTGGAAAACCTCCCGGGGTTCGACAGGGTGGCATGGAATAAAGCGATGGCATACGGTAGGGGTAGATATAAACGACGCCTCACCGAAACCTCCATTGCCACCCTCTCGACTTTAGTGGGGGGGCCCCCGCTGGTGGGGGGACTGGGGGCGGTGGCTGGGGAGCTGAGTGAGGGAGAGTGGCCTAGTTTGCCACCAACAGACCAGGGCAGGCCGAGTAACCACTCGGGCCCCATCCCGGGCATGGGCCCTGGACCTAGAAGGGGGCAGACACCTTTACCACCCAGGCCACCTCGGACAGATGGGCCACGTCGCCCACCCTTGGGGCCTCGTTCCATCTCTGGCCCTAATATTGGCTTCGGCCCTGGCCTTGGCCCTCTTCCCCTCCTCGGTTTCTGCCCCAGCTTAAACCCCAATCTATCACTTGACCCCAGGCTCGGCCTTAGCCCTGACCTCAACCTACTACCCAGGTCTGACCTCAACCCATTGTCCAGTCCTAACCTCAACCCATTGCCCAGCCCTAACCCCAACCGAATTACCAACCCTGGTCAGGGGGAGGGGGGTGGTAATCGGTATAGCCACCCAGAGGGGGTTTCTCCGAGAACTGCCCCAGACCCTGGACTTATCCCCATTCTAGGGGAGTCCAGTCGGGTTGATCCAGTGTTGGGATTGGTGGGGAGCCCTCAGGTTTGCCTAGCGGAGATCCACCAAGCAACATCTACCAGTGGCCTAGATAGCAGCCTGGGGTTCCAACCCAACTTTGAACTCGAGATCACAGGGAGTTCGGATTTTAATGGGTCTGGGGGGGACGAGAGTGGCGACTTACCTGGTTTTGAAGAGGGCGAGGCTCCACGCACCAATGTGGCGGTGGTCCTACGGGAGTCGCAACAACTGATGGAGGGGAGTCAGTCCACCTTGGAGGGAGAGGCTCCCCCCGGACGGACGGGTCACCCTCTTGAGGGGCGAGTCCGGACTCCCCAAAAGACCACCCACCACGGTAGTACGTATTACAAAGGGGTGGAGTGGAGCCTTGAGATCAAACAACCGGTGGTGGTGATGGGGGATTCAAACCTAGCTAGGATCTCAGAACATCAATATCCCTCGATTCAGATAGATAGCTTCCCGGGGGCTCAAATACATCATCTAAAGGAGATCCTGGGCAAGCTTGACCCTTGCCACACAGCCCAGAAAGTCGTCCTCTCGGTAGGCCTAAACAACTGCCTTAGGAGCAATCAGCTCGGGACAATGAGGAAACAGGTGCAACAACTCCTGTCAGGGGCTAGGACAGCCTTTCCTCGAGCGGAGATTGTGATTCCCCTAATCCAGTTCTCCCCACGGCTTCAGTTGAAACACAGAACCCTCCTGGGGGAACTTAACCGATTCTTGGAGGACAATTGTAGAACCCTAAAAGGGATTGAAGAGGACCAGTTCCGGGTCAACCATAAAGATCCTATTCATTGGACCCCAGCTACTGCCAATAAAATCCTTAAATCGTGGATGTTGCAGTTAAACTAAGAATAGGGGGACCTAGAGTGTCTAATCAGCCCCACTCTAATATTTTAAATCTTTCCACCTCTTTTTTCTTAACGGAGGACGAAGAAAGACTGCTAGAGAAGGGCCTCTATTTTATTCCAACTCCACTAGTGGTGGATAGACAGGAACTGCGAAGAGACCTACACAGGTATCACAGACAATTGAGGCTTCTAGACCATTTTAATTACAGTATGGATTTCTGTCGAGTGCCATTCATCAACCCCTCCACTTGGGAACCTGAGTGGGCTTCGACCACAGAACTTTTGAAAAAACTGATCAGGCGAGATGTCCGGGATCTTGACAGGATCCACTGTAATAGGGAGAGGGAAAATAATTTATCTACAGGAGAAAGAGAAGCACTTGACCAACTAAAATCAAACCAGGAAATAGTGATTAAACCTGCAGACAAGGGGTCAAAAATTGTTATAATGGATAAACATCAATATTTAACTGAAGCGTACAGACAACTAAAGAACACAACACACTACTTACCTTTAACCTGCTCCCTGCAACTGGAAACTCAGACAAAAATTCGGGAGATTGTGGGATGCCTGTATGAGAAAAAGATCATTACGGCCAAACAAAAGTATTACCTGTCTGGTGAGGATCCTCCACGTCCACGCAAATTCTACCTTTTGCCCAAGATCCATAAGGATCCAGAGACCTGGACGGTCCCACATCAGGTCCCTCCCGGCAGACCCATTGTGTCTGATTGTGGGAGTGAATCGTACAGGATAGCTGAATTTATTGATCATTATATTAACCCCTTGTCGCAAAAACATGAGAGCTATATCAAGGACACCTATGAGTTTGTGACAAAACTTAGACAGATCATGGTGCCTCCTGGTGGAATGCTTTTCTCTGTGGATATTGATTCCCTGTACACTAATATAGAGACTCAATTGGGTCTAAAAGCGGTGCGAGACATCTTTAGGAAGTATCCTGACCCCACTAGGCCGGATGAGGCCCTCCTCACACTTTTGGAATTAGGCCTTGTGAAAAATGATTTTGAATTTAACTCCGAATGGTATCTCCAGGTCCATGGAACTGCGATGGGGAAGAAGTTCGCCCCGGCCTACGCTAATATTTATATGGCGGACTGGGAGCGGACCGCCTTCCCTAAATGCAGCAAACTCCCAAGTTTCTATGTAAGATACCTGGATGATATTTTCGGTATTTGGAACCATTCCAAGGCTGAGTTTTTTGATTTCATTGCAATCCTTAATAACCATCATCCCTCTATCTCAGTTAAATATAATTTACAACAAGAGAAAATTGAATTCTTGGATACCGAGGTTTTTTTGGTTAGGAGGGAAAATGGAGAGGGGAGCCTGGGAACGAGGGTGTATTTTAAGCCGACCGACACACACGCACTGTTACACAAGTCTAGCTACCACCCGAAGCACACCTACCGGGGAATTGTGAAATCGCAATTAATAAGGTTTCGTAGGATCTGTACGGTAGCGGGGGATGTCGAGTCGGCTACAAGAACCCTATTCCGGGCTCTGAGACGTCGGGGGTACAGTAGGACCTTCCTCCGGGGGATCAAGGTGGACGTCCAGCGGGACTACCAACTAGGCCTGAAACCCAGGGGGGAGGACAACAACCATCATCTGGTCCCCTTTGTCTCCACCTTTTCTCCTGCCTCCAGGACCTTGAATACCAAGGTTAAAAGTAATTTTAAGAGGGTACAGGACCACGTGGAATCCCTTGTGGATTTTAAAATCATAGCAGCGTTTAGAAGAAACAAAAACATAAAAGATCTTCTAGTACATGCCTCCTTGGGCGGAAAACATAAAAAAGACAAGCACAACAGACACTTTAAAAATATTAAATTCATGGTAAATCAATATACTCACCTGAGTGCACCGGTGTGGCATATGACCAAGCCAGGGTCAATGAATTTGGTGTATTGTATCGAGTGCGTGGTTTGTAAAAAACTGTATATTGGGCAAACCAAGAACAGTTTAATCCTAAGACTGAAGCAACACTTGAACTTGATTGATAAGACTCATAAAGTTACTCACCTGTACGAACACTTCAGACAGCATGGGAGGGAAAATCTCCTCATCATGGGGTTGGAGTCAGGATCCTGGTGGTCAGACAGACAGCGACTGGCAAAAGAAAGACAGTGGATTAATAAACTTAATACAGTTTATCCATATGGTCTGAACCAAATTAACTAAAGCCAGTCGCCTAAATAATATACTTACCCCCTCGGATGAGGGTGGGGAGATCTCTTCTAGGGCACCTGTCAAATATAAAATAAAAGATACAATACAAACCCTTTTCTGAGAAACAAATGTGTTAAAGCTTGAAATTTGTGAGCCCGTGCATTCTGGCTGCCTAAGTGCAGCCAGACTTCTTTGTTCCCCTTGCACCTAACCTGCCAGTGCCACAATAAAACCTGCTTTCACTTTGTTTTGAGAAACTCATTTGGGGGAGATGGAAACACAGTAAAGTGAATTTTTTGATCCACCTTGGGACCCCCGATTGTCCCAGGACAAGGGACCCAAGGATCTATGGATAATAATACACCTTGGGGGACATGGAGAGGTGTATTTCATTTACTTGGGGTTTGTACCCTGTGTTTCCCTCTGTTATTTGTCATGGGGCCCCTAAATCGGTGTTTTCTTACACCTAATAGGGATTGGGCCTCTGGGGCCTAATTAAGACAGGTGTTTCCCTGATTGCCAGGTGTTCATATTGGACAGCTGAGATGACTTGGTCGTCTGATTGTAGGGAGCTACAGCCTATCAGGAGCTCCCTTGTTGCTCCGCCTAGGGAGGGTACAAATACCTCCAACTTTCCTTTCATTTCTTATTCTCCTCTGAGGAAGGCACAACATGCCGAAACGTTAGGAGCTCCATTTTTAAACACTTTTAAAGTGTGATTATGCCCTTTTAAACTGTATCAGTCCCACTGATTCTCTTAGACCAGAGTTCAGTCTCAGTCCATCTTATTGTGTTTAGAAACACTTATTCATTTACCCTCTTTTATTACAAAAAGCTTTTCTTAAAGCTGGTTTGCAGAAGTCCCTGTACGGTCCTCACATAATATTGGTGGAAGAACCCTTTCCCATAGGGTTGGCAGTCCGCTCTTATTATTGCACGTGTTTGGTGGTTTGCGGAGGTTTTACTTTGCACAGAGTGCCTCCCAGTTGGGAGGGTTTAAAAACATATTTTGCACGTGTTTGCAGTGGTTTGCACAGTGCTAGCTGCACAGGTGCCTTTTTAGACGGGCTGCCCTCAGGAAGGGTTCTTTAGACCGCCGGTTGTGGGAGAACCTGGCAATAAGGGATTTTTAGGGTGAATGAACTGACAAAAATCAGCGGGTTAAATTCCCGGGATTTCTTTTAGATATTGGACTGGGTCCATCTGGTCTGGTGTTTACAAAATAAACTTGTTCACCCACCATTTGGAGTGAATAACAAAATATAGATCAGTGGGTTTAGAAAATAAATTGCTTTTCATAATTTTTTATCCCCCTTTCTTTTGAACTTGACATCCGAGATTTTACATTTGATAGGGTTATGGCGGAATGGACCACAGTGGTCAGAAGGGGGAAGAGGGGAGGTAGAGCCCCCCAATACAATAACAGGGAAAGGGGGTATGAGGAGAGGGAGGGGACATTGGGGAACCAGCCGGAGAGGATGGAGAAACGGTATTTCAAATTACTTCAGGCTATACATCATGCGGAAGTAGTTGGAAATACTCACCAGACAGACAACTTCCCGGTGGGCATGCTGAGACAGGTTAACAAACTAACAGCATTCATTAAGCCATCGTCCCCAAACATAGCAACAACATCTAGGGTGAGGGCTAATACCGATCAATGGATGAGAAATAATATGAGCATCCTGAAAGAACATTACGATTCGGTGATTGCCCTCGCCCTGGAAAACCTCCCGGGGTTCGACAGGGTGGCATGGAATAAAGCGATGGCATATGGTAGGGGTAGATATAAACGACGCCTCACCGAAACCTCCATTGCCACCCTCTCGACTTTAGTGGGGGGGCCCCCGCTGGTGGGGGGACTGGGGGCGGTGGCTGGGGAGCTGAGTGAGGGAGAGTGGCCTAGTTTGCCACCAACAGACCAGGGCAGGCCGAGTAACCACTCGGGCCCCATCCCGGGCATGGGCCCTGGACCTAGAAGGGGGCAGACACCTTTACCACCCAGGCCACCTCGGACAGATGGGCCACGTCGCCCACCCTTGGGGCCTCGTTCCATCTCTGGCCCTAATATTGGCTTCGGCCCTGGCCTTGGCCCTCTTCCCCTCCTCGGTTTCTGCCCCAGCTTAAACCCCAATCTATCACTTGACCCCAGGCTCGGCCTTAGCCCTGACCTCAACCTACTACCCAGGTCTGACCTCAACCCATTGTCCAGTCCTAACCTCAACCCATTGCCCAGCCCTAACCCCAACCGAATTACCAACCCTGGTCAGGGGGAGGGGGGTGGTAATCGGTATAGCCACCCAGAGGGGGTTTCTCCGAGAACTGCCCCAGACCCTGGACTTATCCCCATTCTAGGGGAGTCCAGTCGGGTTGATCCAGTGTTGGGATTGGTGGGGAGCCCTCAGGTTTGCCTAGCGGAGATCCACCAAGCAACATCTACCAGTGGCCTAGATAGCAGCCTGGGGTTCCAACCCAACTTTGAACTCGAGATCACAGGGAGTTCGGATTTTAATGGGTCTGGGGGGGACGAGAGTGGCGACTTACCTGGTTTTGAAGAGGGCGAGGCTCCACGCACCAATGTGGCGGTGGTCCTACGGGAGTCGCAACAACTGATGGAGGGGAGTCAGTCCACCTTGGAGGGAGAGGCTCCCCCCGGACGGACGGGTCACCCTCTTGAGGGGCGAGTCCGGACTCCCCAAAAGACCACCCACCACGGTAGTACGTATTACAAAGGGGTGGAGTGGAGCCTTGAGATCAAACAACCGGTGGTGGTGATGGGGGATTCAAACCTAGCTAGGATCTCAGAACATCAATATCCCTCGATTCAGATAGATAGCTTCCCGGGGGCTCAAATACATCATCTAAAGGAGATCCTGGGCAAGCTTGACCCTTGCCACACAGCCCAGAAAGTCGTCCTCTCGGTAGGCCTAAACAACTGCCTTAGGAGCAATCAGCTCGGGACAATGAGGAAACAGGTGCAACAACTCCTGTCAGGGGCTAGGACAGCCTTTCCTCGAGCGGAGATTGTGATTCCCCTAATCCAGTTCTCCCCACGGCTTCAGTTGAAACACAGAACCCTCCTGGGGGAACTTAACCGATTCTTGGAGGACAATTGTAGAACCCTAAAAGGGATTGAAGAGGACCAGTTCCGGGTCAACCATAAAGATCCTATTCATTGGACCCCAGCTACTGCCAATAAAATCCTTAAATCGTGGATGTCGCAGTTAAACTAAGAATAGGGGGACCTAGAGTGTCTAATCAGCCCCACTCTAATATTTTAAATCTTTCCACCTCTTTTTTCTTAACGGAGGACGAAGAAAGACTGCTAGAGAAGGGCCTCTATTTTATTCCAACTCCACTAGTGGTGGATAGACAGGAACTGCGAAGAGACCTACACAGGTATCACAGACAATTGAGGCTTCTAGACCATTTTAATTACAGTATGGATTTCTGTCGAGTGCCATTCATCAACCCCTCCACTTGGGAACCTGAGTGGGCTTCGACCACAGAACTTTTGAAAAAACTGATCAGGCGAGATGTCCGGGATCTTGACAGGATCCACTGTAATAGGGAGAGGGAAAATAATTTATCTACAGGAGAAAGAGAAGCACTTGACCAACTAAAATCAAACCAGGAAATAGTGATTAAACCTGCAGACAAGGGGTCAAAAATTGTTATAATGGATAAACATCAATATTTAACTGAAGCGTACAGACAACTAAAGAACACAACACACTACTTACCTTTAACCTGCTCCCTGCAACTGGAAACTCAGACAAAAATTCGGGAGATTGTGGGATGCCTGTATGAGAAAAAGATCATTACGGCCAAACAAAAGTATTACCTGTCTGGTGAGGATCCTCCACGTCCACGCAAATTCTACCTTTTGCCCAAGATCCATAAGGATCCAGAGACCTGGACGGTCCCACATCAGGTCCCTCCCGGCAGACCCATTGTGTCTGATTGTGGGAGTGAATCGTACAGGATAGCTGAATTTATTGATCATTATATTAACCCCTTGTCGCAAAAACATGAGAGCTATATCAAGGACACCTATGAGTTTGTGACAAAACTTAGACAGATCATGGTGCCTCCTGGTGGAATGCTTTTCTCTGTGGATATTGATTCCCTGTACACTAATATAGAGACTCAATTGGGTCTAAAAGCGGTGCGAGACATCTTTAGGAAGTATCCTGACCCCACTAGGCCGGATGAGGCCCTCCTCACACTTTTGGAATTAGGCCTTGTGAAAAATGATTTTGAATTTAACTCCGAATGGTATCTCCAGGTCCATGGAACTGCGATGGGGAAGAAGTTCGCCCCGGCCTACGCTAATATTTATATGGCGGACTGGGAGCGGACCGCCTTCCCTAAATGCAGCAAACTCCCAAGTTTCTATGTAAGATACCTGGATGATATTTTCGGTATTTGGAACCATTCCAAGGCTGAGTTTTTTGATTTCATTGCAATCCTTAATAACCATCATCCCTCTATCTCAGTTAAATATAATTTACAACAAGAGAAAATTGAATTCTTGGATACCGAGGTTTTTTTGGTTAGGAGGGAAAATGGAGAGGGGAGCCTGGGAACGAGGGTGTATTTTAAGCCGACCGACACACACGCACTGTTACACAAGTCTAGCTACCACCCGAAGCACACCTACCGGGGAATTGTGAAATCGCAATTAATAAGGTTTCGTAGGATCTGTACGGTAGCGGGGGATGTCGAGTCGGCTACAAGAACCCTATTCCGGGCTCTGAGACGTCGGGGGTACAGTAGGACCTTCCTCCGGGGGATCAAGGTGGACGTCCAGCGGGACTACCAACTAGGCCTGAAACCCAGGGGGGAGGACAACAACCATCATCTGGTCCCCTTTGTCTCCACCTTTTCTCCTGCCTCCAGGACCTTGAATACCAAGGTTAAAAGTAATTTTAAGAGGGTACAGGACCACGTGGAATCCCTTGTGGATTTTAAAATCATAGCAGCGTTTAGAAGAAACAAAAACATAAAAGATCTTCTAGTACATGCCTCCTTGGGCGGAAAACATAAAAAAGACAAGCACAACAGACACTTTAAAAATATTAAATTCATGGTAAATCAATATACTCACCTGAGTGCACCGGTGTGGCATATGACCAAGCCAGGGTCAATGAATTTGGTGTATTGTATCGAGTGCGTGGTTTGTAAAAAACTGTATATTGGGCAAACCAAGAACAGTTTAATCCTAAGACTGAAGCAACACTTGAACTTGATTGATAAGACTCATAAAGTTACTCACCTGTACGAACACTTCAGACAGCATGGGAGGGAAAATCTCCTCATCATGGGGTTGGAGTCAGGATCCTGGTGGTCAGACAGACAGCGACTGGCAAAAGAAAGACAGTGGATTAATAAACTTAATACAGTTTATCCATATGGTCTGAACCAAATTAACTAAAGCCAGTCGCCTAAATAATATACTTACCCCCTCGGATGAGGGTGGGGAGATCTCTTCTAGGGCACCTGTCAAATATAAAATAAAAGATACAATACAAACCCTTTTCTGAGAAACAAATGTGTTAAAGCTTGAAATTTGTGAGCCCGTGCATTCTGGCTGCCTAAGTGCAGCCAGACTTCTTTGTTCCCCTTGCACCTAACCTGCCAGTGCCACAATAAAACCTGCTTTCACTTTGTTTTGAGAAACTCATTTGGGGGAGATGGAAACACAGTAAAGTGAATTTTTTGATCCACCTTGGGACCCCCGATTGTCCCAGGACAAGGGACCCAAGGATCTATGGATAATAATACACCTTGGGGGACATGGAGAGGTGTATTTCATTTACTTGGGGTTTGTACCCTGTGTTTCCCTCTGTTATTTGTCATGGGGCCCCTAAATCGGTGTTTTCTTACACCTAATAGGGATTGGGCCTCTGGGGCCTAATTAAGACAGGTGTTTCCCTGATTGCCAGGTGTTCATATTGGACAGCTGAGATGACTTGGTCGTCTGATTGTAGGGAGCTACAGCCTATCAGGAGCTCCCTTGTTGCTCCGCCTAGGGAGGGTACAAATACCTCCAACTTTCCTTTCATTTCTTATTCTCCTCTGAGGAAGGCACAACATGCCGAAACGTTAGGAGCTCCATTTTTAAACACTTTTAAAGTGTGATTATGCCCTTTTAAACTGTATCAGTCCCACTGATTCTCTTAGACCAGAGTTCAGTCTCAGTCCATCTTATTGTGTTTAGAAACACTTATTCATTTACCCTCTTTTATTACAAAAAGCTTTTCTTAAAGCTGGTTTGCAGAAGTCCCTGTACGGTCCTCACATAATATTGGTGGAAGAACCCTTTCCCATAGGGTTGGCAGTCCGCTCTTATTATTGCACGTGTTTGGTGGTTTGCGGAGGTTTTACTTTGCACAGAGTGCCTCCCAGTTGGGAGGGTTTAAAAACATATTTTGCACGTGTTTGCAGTGGTTTGCACAGTGCTAGCTGCACAGGTGCCTTTTTAGACGGGCTGCCCTCAGGAAGGGTTCTTTAGACCGCCGGTTGTGGGAGAACCTGGCAATAAGGGATTTTTAGGGTGAATGAACTGACAAAAATCAGCGGGTTAAATTCCCGGGATTTCTTTTAGATATTGGACTGGGTCCATCTGGTCTGGTGTTTACAAAATAAACTTGTTCACCCACCATTTGGAGTGAATAACAAAATATAGATCAGTGGGTTTAGAAAATAAATTGCTTTTCATAATTTTTTATCCCCCTTTCTTTTGAACTTGACATCCGAGATTTTACATTTGATAGGGTTATGGCGGAATGGACCACAGTGGTCAGAAGGGGGAAGAGGGGAGGTAGAGCCCCCCAATACAATAACAGGGAAAGGGGGTATGAGGAGAGGGAGGGGACATTGGGGAACCAGCCGGAGAGGATGGAGAAACGGTATTTCAAATTACTTCAGGCTATACATCATGCGGAAGTAGTTGGAAATACTCACCAGACAGACAACTTCCCGGTGGGCATGCTGAGACAGGTTAACAAACTAACAGCATTCATTAAGCCATCGTCCCCAAACATAGCAACAACATCTAGGGTGAGGGCTAATACCGATCAATGGATGAGAAATAATATGAGCATCCTGAAAGAACATTACGATTCGGTGATTGCCCTCGCCCTGGAAAACCTCCCGGGGTTCGACAGGGTGGCATGGAATAAAGCGATGGCATATGGTAGGGGTAGATATAAACGACGCCTCACCGAAACCTCCATTGCCACCCTCTCGACTTTAGTGGGGGGGCCCCCGCTGGTGGGGGGACTGGGGGCGGTGGCTGGGGAGCTGAGTGAGGGAGAGTGGCCTAGTTTGCCACCAACAGACCAGGGCAGGCCGAGTAACCACTCGGGCCCCATCCCGGGCATGGGCCCTGGACCTAGAAGGGGGCAGACACCTTTACCACCCAGGCCACCTCGGACAGATGGGCCACGTCGCCCACCCTTGGGGCCTCGTTCCATCTCTGGCCCTAATATTGGCTTCGGCCCTGGCCTTGGCCCTCTTCCCCTCCTCGGTTTCTGCCCCAGCTTAAACCCCAATCTATCACTTGACCCCAGGCTCGGCCTTAGCCCTGACCTCAACCTACTACCCAGGTCTGACCTCAACCCATTGTCCAGTCCTAACCTCAACCCATTGCCCAGCCCTAACCCCAACCGAATTACCAACCCTGGTCAGGGGGAGGGGGGTGGTAATCGGTATAGCCACCCAGAGGGGGTTTCTCCGAGAACTGCCCCAGACCCTGGACTTATCCCCATTCTAGGGGAGTCCAGTCGGGTTGATCCAGTGTTGGGATTGGTGGGGAGCCCTCAGGTTTGCCTAGCGGAGATCCACCAAGCAACATCTACCAGTGGCCTAGATAGCAGCCTGGGGTTCCAACCCAACTTTGAACTCGAGATCACAGGGAGTTCGGATTTTAATGGGTCTGGGGGGGACGAGAGTGGCGACTTACCTGGTTTTGAAGAGGGCGAGGCTCCACGCACCAATGTGGCGGTGGTCCTACGGGAGTCGCAACAACTGATGGAGGGGAGTCAGTCCACCTTGGAGGGAGAGGCTCCCCCCGGACGGACGGGTCACCCTCTTGAGGGGCGAGTCCGGACTCCCCAAAAGACCACCCACCACGGTAGTACGTATTACAAAGGGGTGGAGTGGAGCCTTGAGATCAAACAACCGGTGGTGGTGATGGGGGATTCAAACCTAGCTAGGATCTCAGAACATCAATATCCCTCGATTCAGATAGATAGCTTCCCGGGGGCTCAAATACATCATCTAAAGGAGATCCTGGGCAAGCTTGACCCTTGCCACACAGCCCAGAAAGTCGTCCTCTCGGTAGGCCTAAACAACTGCCTTAGGAGCAATCAGCTCGGGACAATGAGGAAACAGGTGCAACAACTCCTGTCAGGGGCTAGGACAGCCTTTCCTCGAGCGGAGATTGTGATTCCCCTAATCCAGTTCTCCCCACGGCTTCAGTTGAAACACAGAACCCTCCTGGGGGAACTTAACCGATTCTTGGAGGACAATTGTAGAACCCTAAAAGGGATTGAAGAGGACCAGTTCCGGGTCAACCATAAAGATCCTATTCATTGGACCCCAGCTACTGCCAATAAAATCGTGGATGTCGCAGTTAAACTAAGAATAGGGGGACCTAGAGTGTCTAATCAGCCCCACTCTAATATTTTAAATCTTTCCACCTCTTTTTTCTTAACGGAGGACGAAGAAAGACTGCTAGAGAAGGGCCTCTATTTTATTCCAACTCCACTAGTGGTGGATAGACAGGAACTGCGAAGAGACCTACACAGGTATCACAGACAATTGAGGCTTCTAGACCATTTTAATTACAGTATGGATTTCTGTCGAGTGCCATTCATCAACCCCTCCACTTGGGAACCTGAGTGGGCTTCGACCACAGAACTTTTGAAAAAACTGATCAGGCGAGATGTCCGGGATCTTGACAGGATCCACTGTAATAGGGAGAGGGAAAATAATTTATCTACAGGAGAAAGAGAAGCACTTGACCAACTAAAATCAAACCAGGAAATAGTGATTAAACCTGCAGACAAGGGGTCAAAAATTGTTATAATGGATAAACATCAATATTTAACTGAAGCGTACAGACAACTAAAGAACACAACACACTACTTACCTTTAACCTGCTCCCTGCAACTGGAAACTCAGACAAAAATTCGGGAGATTGTGGGATGCCTGTATGAGAAAAAGATCATTACGGCCAAACAAAAGTATTACCTGTCTGGTGAGGATCCTCCACGTCCACGCAAATTCTACCTTTTGCCCAAGATCCATAAGGATCCAGAGACCTGGACGGTCCCACATCAGGTCCCTCCCGGCAGACCCATTGTGTCTGATTGTGGGAGTGAATCGTACAGGATAGCTGAATTTATTGATCATTATATTAACCCCTTGTCGCAAAAACATGAGAGCTATATCAAGGACACCTATGAGTTTGTGACAAAACTTAGACAGATCATGGTGCCTCCTGGTGGAATGCTTTTCTCTGTGGATATTGATTCCCTGTACACTAATATAGAGACTCAATTGGGTCTAAAAGCGGTGCGAGACATCTTTAGGAAGTATCCTGACCCCACTAGGCCGGATGAGGCCCTCCTCACACTTTTGGAATTAGGCCTTGTGAAAAATGATTTTGAATTTAACTCCGAATGGTATCTCCAGGTCCATGGAACTGCGATGGGGAAGAAGTTCGCCCCGGCCTACGCTAATATTTATATGGCGGACTGGGAGCGGACCGCCTTCCCTAAATGCAGCAAACTCCCAAGTTTCTATGTAAGATACCTGGATGATATTTTCGGTATTTGGAACCATTCCAAGGCTGAGTTTTTTGATTTCATTGCAATCCTTAATAACCATCATCCCTCTATCTCAGTTAAATATAATTTACAACAAGAGAAAATTGAATTCTTGGATACCGAGGTTTTTTTGGTTAGGAGGGAAAATGGAGAGGGGAGCCTGGGAACGAGGGTGTATTTTAAGCCGACCGACACACACGCACTGTTACACAAGTCTAGCTACCACCCGAAGCACACCTACCGGGGAATTGTGAAATCGCAATTAATAAGGTTTCGTAGGATCTGTACGGTAGCGGGGGATGTCGAGTCGGCTACAAGAACCCTATTCCGGGCTCTGAGACGTCGGGGGTACAGTAGGACCTTCCTCCGGGTGATCAAGGTGGACGTCCAGCGGGACTACCAACTAGGCCTGAAACCCAGGGGGGAGGACAACAACCATCATCTGGTCCCCTTTGTCTCCACCTTTTCTCCTGCCTCCAGGACCTTGAATACCAAGGTTAAAAGTAATTTTAAGAGGGTACAGGACCACGTGGAATCCCTTGTGGATTTTAAAATCATAGCAGCGTTTAGAAGAAACAAAAACATAAAAGATCTTCTAGTACATGCCTCCTTGGGCGGAAAACATAAAAAAGACAAGCACAACAGACACTTTAAAAATATTAAATTCATGGTAAATCAATATACTCACCTGAGTGCACCGGTGTGGCATATGACCAAGCCAGGGTCAATGAATTTGGTGTATTGTATCGAGTGCGTGGTTTGTAAAAAACTGTATATTGGGCAAACCAAGAACAGTTTAATCCTAAGACTGAAGCAACACTTGAACTTGATTGATAAGACTCATAAAGTTACTCACCTGTACGAACACTTCAGACAGCATGGGAGGGAAAATCTCCTCATCATGGGGTTGGAGTCAGGATCCTGGTGGTCAGACAGACAGCGACTGGCAAAAGAAAGACAGTGGATTAATAAACTTAATACAGTTTATCCATATGGTCTGAACCAAATTAACTAAAGCCAGTCGCCTAAATAATATACTTACCCCCTCGGATGAGGGTGGGGAGATCTCTTCTAGGGCACCTGTCAAATATAAAATAAAAGATACAATACAAACCCTTTTCTGAGAAACAAATGTGTTAAAGCTTGAAATTTGTGAGCCCGTGCATTCTGGCTGCCTAAGTGCAGCCAGACTTCTTTGTTCCCCTTGCACCTAACCTGCCAGTGCCACAATAAAACCTGCTTTCACTTTGTTTTGAGAAACTCATTTGGGGGAGATGGAAACACAGTAAAGTGAATTTTTTGATCCACCTTGGGACCCCCGATTGTCCCAGGACAAGGGACCCAAGGATCTATGGATAATAATACACCTTGGGGGACATGGAGAGGTGTATTTCATTTACTTGGGGTTTGTACCCTGTGTTTCCCTCTGTTATTTGTCATGGGGCCCCTAAATCGGTGTTTTCTTACACCTAATAGGGATTGGGCCTCTGGGGCCTAATTAAGACAGGTGTTTCCCTGATTGCCAGGTGTTCATATTGGACAGCTGAGATGACTTGGTCGTCTGATTGTAGGGAGCTACAGCCTATCAGGAGCTCCCTTGTTGCTCCGCCTAGGGAGGGTACAAATACCTCCAACTTTCCTTTCATTTCTTATTCTCCTCTGAGGAAGGCACAACATGCCGAAACGTTAGGAGCTCCATTTTTAAACACTTTTAAAGTGTGATTATGCCCTTTTAAACTGTATCAGTCCCACTGATTCTCTTAGACCAGAGTTCAGTCTCAGTCCATCTTATTGTGTTTAGAAACACTTATTCATTTACCCTCTTTTATTACAAAAAGCTTTTCTTAAAGCTGGTTTGCAGAAGTCCCTGTACGGTCCTCACATAATATTGGTGGAAGAACCCTTTCCCATAGGGTTGGCAGTCCGCTCTTATTATTGCACGTGTTTGGTGGTTTGCGGAGGTTTTACTTTGCACAGAGTGCCTCCCAGTTGGGAGGGTTTAAAAACATATTTTGCACGTGTTTGCAGTGGTTTGCACAGTGCTAGCTGCACAGGTGCCTTTTTAGACGGGCTGCCCTCAGGAAGGGTTCTTTAGACCGCCGGTTGTGGGAGAACCTGGCAATAAGGGATTTTTAGGGTGAATGAACTGACAAAAATCAGCGGGTTAAATTCCCGGGATTTCTTTTAGATATTGGACTGGGTCCATCTGGTCTGGTGTTTACAAAATAAACTTGTTCACCCACCATTTGGAGTGAATAACAAAATATAGATCAGTGGGTTTAGAAAATAAATTGCTTTTCATAATTTTTTATCCCCCTTTCTTTTGAACTTGACATCCGAGATTTTACATTTGATAGGGTTATGGCGGAATGGACCACAGTGGTCAGAAGGGGGAAGAGGGGAGGTAGAGCCCCCCAATACAATAACAGGGAAAGGGGGTATGAGGAGAGGGAGGGGACATTGGGGAACCAGCCGGAGAGGATGGAGAAACGGTATTTCAAATTACTTCAGGCTATACATCATGCGGAAGTAGTTGGAAATACTCACCAGACAGACAACTTCCCGGTGGGCATGCTGAGACAGGTTAACAAACTAACAGCATTCATTAAGCCATCGTCCCCAAACATAGCAACAACATCTAGGGTGAGGGCTAATACCGATCAATGGATGAGAAATAATATGAGCATCCTGAAAGAACATTACGATTCGGTGATTGCCCTCGCCCTGGAAAACCTCCCGGGGTTCGACAGGGTGGCATGGAATAAAGCGATGGCATACGGTAGGGGTAGATATAAACGACGCCTCACCGAAACCTCCATTGCCACCCTCTCGACTTTAGTGGGGGGGCCCCCGCTGGTGGGGGGACTGGGGGCGGTGGCTGGGGAGCTGAGTGAGGGAGAGTGGCCTAGTTTGCCACCAACAGACCAGGGCAGGCCGAGTAACCACTCGGGCCCCATCCCGGGCATGGGCCCTGGACCTAGAAGGGGGCAGACACCTTTACCACCCAGGCCACCTCGGACAGATGGGCCACGTCGCCCACCCTTGGGGCCTCGTTCCATCTCTGGCCCTAATATTGGCTTCGGCCCTGGCCTTGGCCCTCTTCCCCTCCTCGGTTTCTGCCCCAGCTTAAACCCCAATCTATCACTTGACCCCAGGCTCGGCCTTAGCCCTGACCTCAACCTACTACCCAGGTCTGACCTCAACCCATTGTCCAGTCCTAACCTCAACCCATTGCCCAGCCCTAACCCCAACCGAATTACCAACCCTGGTCAGGGGGAGGGGGGTGGTAATCGGTATAGCCACCCAGAGGGGGTTTCTCCGAGAACTGCCCCAGACCCTGGACTTATCCCCATTCTAGGGGAGTCCAGTCGGGTTGATCCAGTGTTGGGATTGGTGGGGAGCCCTCAGGTTTGCCTAGCGGAGATCCACCAAGCAACATCTACCAGTGGCCTAGATAGCAGCCTGGGGTTCCAACCCAACTTTGAACTCGAGATCACAGGGAGTTCGGATTTTAATGGGTCTGGGGGGGACGAGAGTGGCGACTTACCTGGTTTTGAAGAGGGCGAGGCTCCACGCACCAATGTGGCGGTGGTCCTACGGGAGTCGCAACAACTGATGGAGGGGAGTCAGTCCACCTTGGAGGGAGAGGCTCCCCCCGGACGGACGGGTCACCCTCTTGAGGGGCGAGTCCGGACTCCCCAAAAGACCACCCACCACGGTAGTACGTATTACAAAGGGGTGGAGTGGAGCCTTGAGATCAAACAACCGGTGGTGGTGATGGGGGATTCAAACCTAGCTAGGATCTCAGAACATCAATATCCCTCGATTCAGATAGATAGCTTCCCGGGGGCTCAAATACATCATCTAAAGGAGATCCTGGGCAAGCTTGACCCTTGCCACACAGCCCAGAAAGTCGTCCTCTCGGTAGGCCTAAACAACTGCCTTAGGAGCAATCAGCTCGGGACAATGAGGAAACAGGTGCAACAACTCCTGTCAGGGGCTAGGACAGCCTTTCCTCGAGCGGAGATTGTGATTCCCCTAATCCAGTTCTCCCCACGGCTTCAGTTGAAACACAGAACCCTCCTGGGGGAACTTAACCGATTCTTGGAGGACAATTGTAGAACCCTAAAAGGGATTGAAGAGGACCAGTTCCGGGTCAACCATAAAGATCCTATTCATTGGACCCCAGCTACTGCCAATAAAATCCTTAAATCGTGGATGTCGCAGTTAAACTAAGAATAGGGGGACCTAGAGTGTCTAATCAGCCCCACTCTAATATTTTAAATCTTTCCACCTCTTTTTTCTTAACGGAGGACGAAGAAAGACTGCTAGAGAAGGGCCTCTATTTTATTCCAACTCCACTAGTGGTGGATAGACAGGAACTGCGAAGAGACCTACACAGGTATCACAGACAATTGAGGCTTCTAGACCATTTTAATTACAGTATGGATTTCTGTCGAGTGCCATTCATCAACCCCTCCACTTGGGAACCTGAGTGGGCTTCGACCACAGAACTTTTGAAAAAACTGATCAGGCGAGATGTCCGGGATCTTGACAGGATCCACTGTAATAGGGAGAGGGAAAATAATTTATCTACAGGAGAAAGAGAAGTACTTGACCAACTAAAATCAAACCAGGAAATAGTGATTAAACCTGCAGACAAGGGGTCAAAAATTGTTATAATGGATAAACATCAATATTTAACTGAAGCGTACAGACAACTAAAGAACACAACACACTACTTACCTTTAACCTGCTCCCTGCAACTGGAAACTCAGACAAAAATTCGGGAGATTGTGGGATGCCTGTATGAGAAAAAGATCATTACGGCCAAACAAAAGTATTACCTGTCTGGTGAGGATCCTCCACGTCCACGCAAATTCTACCTTTTGCCCAAGATCCATAAGGATCCAGAGACCTGGACGGTCCCACATCAGGTCCCTCCCGGCAGACCCATTGTGTCTGATTGTGGGAGTGAATCGTACAGGATAGCTGAATTTATTGATCATTATATTAACCCCTTGTCGCAAAAACATGAGAGCTATATCAAGGACACCTATGAGTTTGTGACAAAACTTAGACAGATCATGGTGCCTCCTGGTGGAATGCTTTTCTCTGTGGATATTGATTCCCTGTACACTAATATAGAGACTCAATTGGGTCTAAAAGCGGTGCGAGACATCTTTAGGAAGTATCCTGACCCCACTAGGCCGGATGAGGCCCTCCTCACACTTTTGGAATTAGGCCTTGTGAAAAATGATTTTGAATTTAACTCCGAATGGTATCTCCAGGTCCATGGAACTGCGATGGGGAAGAAGTTCGCCCCGGCCTACGCTAATATTTATATGGCGGACTGGGAGCGGACCGCCTTCCCTAAATGCAGCAAACTCCCAAGTTTCTATGTAAGATACCTGGATGATATTTTCGGTATTTGGAACCATTCCAAGGCTGAGTTTTTTGATTTCATTGCAATCCTTAATAACCATCATCCCTCTATCTCAGTTAAATATAATTTACAACAAGAGAAAATTGAATTCTTGGATACCGAGGTTTTTTTGGTTAGGAGGGAAAATGGAGAGGGGAGCCTGGGAACGAGGGTGTATTTTAAGCCGACCGACACACACGCACTGTTACACAAGTCTAGCTACCACCCGAAGCACACCTACCGGGGAATTGTGAAATCGCAATTAATAAGGTTTCGTAGGATCTGTACGGTAGCGGGGGATGTCGAGTCGGCTACAAGAACCCTATTCCGGGCTCTGAGACGTCGGGGGTACAGTAGGACCTTCCTCCGGGGGATCAAGGTGGACGTCCAGCGGGACTACCAACTAGGCCTGAAACCCAGGGGGGAGGACAACAACCATCATCTGGTCCCCTTTGTCTCCACCTTTTCTCCTGCCTCCAGGACCTTGAATACCAAGGTTAAAAGTAATTTTAAGAGGGTACAGGACCACGTGGAATCCCTTGTGGATTTTAAAATCATAGCAGCGTTTAGAAGAAACAAAAACATAAAAGATCTTCTAGTACATGCCTCCTTGGGCGGAAAACATAAAAAAGACAAGCACAACAGACACTTTAAAAATATTAAATTCATGGTAAATCAATATACTCACCTGAGTGCACCGGTGTGGCATATGACCAAGCCAGGGTCAATGAATTTGGTGTATTGTATCGAGTGCGTGGTTTGTAAAAAACTGTATATTGGGCAAACCAAGAACAGTTTAATCCTAAGACTGAAGCAACACTTGAACTTGATTGATAAGACTCATAAAGTTACTCACCTGTACGAACACTTCAGACAGCATGGGAGGGAAAATCTCCTCATCATGGGGTTGGAGTCAGGATCCTGGTGGTCAGACAGACAGCGACTGGCAAAAGAAAGACAGTGGATTAATAAACTTAATACAGTTTATCCATATGGTCTGAACCAAATTAACTAAAGCCAGCCGCCTAAATAATATACTTACCCCCTCGGATGAGGGTGGGGAGATCTCTTCTAGGGCACCTGTCAAATATAAAATAAAAGATACAATACAAACCCTTTTCTGAGAAACAAATGTGTTAAAGCTTGAAATTTGTGAGCCCGTGCATTCTGGCTGCCTAAGTGCAGCCAGACTTCTTTGTTCCCCTTGCCCCTAACCCAACCCTAACCCTAACCCTAACCCTAACCCTAACCCACTTTTTCACATAAAAAACCAAATGTATATACCTGCAAAATATATTAAAAAAATACTCACCTTCGGGGAAACATAAAACAAACCTGATCTCAGGACTGGAGTTTGGGGTGGGGAGATCCACAGATAGACGCTGGAATCCAAAATTAAAATACTGTCCAGCGCTCTAAAAATAAAGTGGAACACACAAAAAAACAAGGGAGTCACCGATTGGGAGTCAGTAGAGGAAACAGGACAAACCTTGTGTGCCCGTGCTCTCTGCCTGCCTTCTTGGTAGGCAGAAACCTATTTTCCCTTTTACCTAACCTGCCAGTGCCATGGGTATATCTTTCCTCTTACTCCATAGAACTCCAAAAACACAGAGCAATAACCTATAAACTTAATTTTCTTTGGGGACTGCTCCCAGAGAACTACACCCTATAAGGGAATTTCATGGGTGTAGAAAAGGTTTTTTAAGATTGCATCTGGGTGATATGGTGACTTTTGGTTTAATTTCCCCCCCCTCCCCCCGTTTGTCTTAAAGAATAAATTTTGGCAACCTTAGAAAACTTGTTTTATCTGAGATTGGTGACAAAGATCCCTATAGGGAAAATCATCAGTCCTGGTTGCCCTCCTAATTGGAGAATGACATACAGGTGTGATGAGCAGGTGTGATGATGTGATTAAAATGCCCAGGTGTGTTTAGCCACTTTTTCACATAAAAAACCAAATGTATATACCTGCAAAATATATTAAAAAAATACTCACCTTCGGGGAAACATAAAACAAACCTGATCTCAGGACTGGAGTTTGGGGTGGGGAGATCCACAGATAGACGCTGGAATCCAAAATTAAAATACTGTCCAGCGCTCTAAAAATAAAGTGGAACACACAAAAAAACAAGGGAGTCACCGATTGGGAGTCAGTAGAGGAAACAGGACAAACCTTGTGTGCCCGTGCTCTCTGCCTGCCTTCTTGGTAGGCAGAAACCTATTTTCCCTTTTACCTAACCTGCCAGTGCCATGGGTATATCTTTCCTCTTACTCCATAGAACTCCAAAAACACAGAGCAATAACCTATAAACTTAATTTTCTTTGGGGACTGCTCCCAGAGAACTACACCCTATAAGGGAATTTCATGGGTGTAGAAAAGGTTTTTTAAGATTGCATCTGGGTGATATGGTGACTTTTGGTTTAATTTCCCCCCCCTCCCCCCGTTTGTCTTAAAGAATAAATTTTGGCAACCTTAGAAAACTTGTTTTATCTGAGATTGGTGACAAAGATCCCTATAGGGAAAATCATCAGTCCTGGTTGCCCTCCTAATTGGAGAATGACATACAGGTGTGATGAGCAGGTGTGATGATGTGATTAAAATGCCCAGGTGTGTTTAGCCACTTTTTCACATAAAAAACCAAATGTATATACCTGCAAAATATATTAAAAAAATACTCACCTTCGGGGAAACATAAAACAAACCTGATCTCAGGACTGGAGTTTGGGGTGGGGAGATCCACAGATAGACGCTGGAATCCAAAATTAAAATACTGTCCAGCGCTCTAAAAATAAAGTGGAACACACAAAAAAACAAGGGAGTCACCGATTGGGAGTCAGTAGAGGAAACAGGACAAACCTTGTGTGCCCGTGCTCTCTGCCTGCCTTCTTGGTAGGCAGAAACCTATTTTCCCTTTTACCTAACCTGCCAGTGCCATGGGTATATCTTTCCTCTTACTCCATAGAACTCCAAAAACACAGAGCAATAACCTATAAACTTAATTTTCTTTGGGGACTGCTCCCAGAGAACTACACCCTATAAGGGAATTTCATGGGTGTAGAAAAGGTTTTTTAAGATTGCATCTGGGTGATATGGTGACTTTTGGTTTAATTTCCCCCCCCTCCCCCGTTTGTCTTAAAGAATAAATTTTGGCAACCTTAGAAAACTTGTTTTATCTGAGATTGGTGACAAAGATCCCTATAGGGAAAATCATCAGTCCTGGTTGCCCTCCTAATTGGAGAATGACATACAGGTGTGATGAGCAGGTGTGATGATGTGATTAAAATGCCCAGGTGTGTTTAGCCACTTTTTCACATAAAAAACCAAATGTATATACCTGCAAAATATATTAAAAAAATACTCACCTTCGGGGAAACATAAAACAAACCTGATCTCAGGACTGGAGTTTGGGGTGGGGAGATCCACAGATAGACGCTGGAATCCAAAATTAAAATACTGTCCAGCGCTCTAAAAATAAAGTGGAACACACAAAAAAACAAGGGAGTCACCGATTGGGAGTCAGTAGAGGAAACAGGACAAACCTTGTGTGCCCGTGCTCTCTGCCTGCCTTCTTGGTAGGCAGAAACCTATTTTCCCTTTTACCTAACCTGCCAGTGCCATGGGTATATCTTTCCTCTTACTCCATAGAACTCCAAAAACACAGAGCAATAACCTATAAACTTAATTTTCTTTGGGGACTGCTCCCAGAGAACTACACCCTATAAGGGAATTTCATGGGTGTAGAAAAGGTTTTTTAAGATTGCATCTGGGTGATATGGTGACTTTTGGTTTAATTTCCCCCCCCTCCCCCCGTTTGTCTTAAAGAATAAATTTTGGCAACCTTAGAAAACTTGTTTTATCTGAGATTGGTGACAAAGATCCCTATAGGGAAAATCATCAGTCCTGGTTGCCCTCCTAATTGGAGAATGACATACAGGTGTGATGAGCAGGTGTGATGATGTGATTAAAATGCCCAGGTGTGTTTAGCCACTTTTTCACATAAAAAACCAAATGTATATACCTGCAAAATATATTAAAAAAATACTCACCTTCGGGGAAACATAAAACAAACCTGATCTCAGGACTGGAGTTTGGGGTGGGGAGATCCACAGATAGACGCTGGAATCCAAAATTAAAATACTGTCCAGCGCTCTAAAAATAAAGTGGAACACACAAAAAAACAAGGGAGTCACCGATTGGGAGTCAGTAGAGGAAACAGGACAAACCTTGTGTGCCCGTGCTCTCTGCCTGCCTTCTTGGTAGGCAGAAACCTATTTTCCCTTTTACCTAACCCTAACCCTAACCCTAACCCTTTTTTCCAGAAGGACCTAGAGAAAAGAGAAACGGTTTTAATAGAGGATGATCAATCTGAAATAAATCAGGAGGCAACTGGTGGGCAAGTTTTGCACCTCAGCTTTTAGCCTTACTGACTTTTTTTAACACATGGACCCATAAAGTACGGTCTTTTTATCATTATTTGATCCTCCCCTATGGAAACGGTATTGCACAAAATTGCATTGGAGCTGCACCCTTGGGTTTTTGAAAAATAAACCTAGAGAAAGGGAAGAAAAACTTTTTAGCATTAGGAAGGGGATCAATTTGAATAATCAGCAGGTTATAGGTTAAAGCTTTTCCCCCCCTTGTTTTTGTTTGTTTGTCAGTCATTACCTACCCTCTTACCGAATACTTACCTGGCTCCTTGTGGAGCTGGGACCATGGTCCTTGGGGTCCATGGACGATTTCCATCTCGTAGTCCTTCGGGGGGCACATCTGGGAGTGTGAGAAGCACTAGGCCCTCCATCCCTGCTGAAAATAAATTGCACAAACAATATTTCAAACTGCTACAAGCGGTCCATCATGCAGAGGTGGTGGAGGAGACCCAGCGGTCCCATATGTTCCCGGTGGGGATGCGGAGGCAGGTCAATAAACTGACCTCCTTCATTAAGCCTTCATCCCCCAATGCTGAGACCACTGCAAAGGTCAAACTGAACACAGACGAGTGGATGCGAGCGAACATGAATATTCTTAAGCACCACTACGATCAAGTGATAGCAGTGGGCCTGCAGGACCTGCCCCCTGTGGATCAGGTGGCATTAGACAGAGCAATTGCCTATGGCAAAACTAGGTATAAGAAACGACTAAAAGCTTCGTCGATTGCTGCCTTGATATCGTTGGTGGGGGGTGGGGCACGGGCTCCCCCTAGCTTGGTCCATAACACCATCTTTGGACCGGACCCCGATCTCGGATCCAATTCTCATCCAAGCCCTAACCTTAACCCCAGTCCTAACCCCAACTCCTATCCTATCCACAATCCTAACCTTACCCCATGCCTTAGCCCTAACCTTAACCCTGACCCCAACCTTTACCCTAACCTTAACCTCAATTCCTACCCCTATCCTCAGCCTAACCCGAAACCCAACCTCCTTCCCCAATCCCTTTCCCCTACCTTGGATGAGATTGGCCCTAGCGTTGTCTTAGCGCGGATTAGGGGGGGCCCTTCCAAGCCATCGAGCCCTGGGGCTAGCAGTGTTGCACTGGATGACCTTCCGCCGAGCCCACCTAGTGAGGAGAGGATACTAACGGATGGGGATCTGGGATTGGATCACCCTTGTGAGGATTCCACCCTATCAGGGGATGATCCATCTGGCTCCCTATCATTCCTGTTGGACCTCTGTGATGGTTCCCCTCAGAGACCGACCCTGCATGCCAATTTATACCGGAAAATTGCGAACTGGTCTCTGACGGTGGAACAACCTGTGCTGGTATTGGGAGATGAAAATTTGGCAGAGATACCAGGGTGGGGAGATGCACTGGTGCAGGTGGACAGTTTCCCTGGGGCCCAAATACACCATATGAAGGGAATTCTGGATAAATTGGACCCTTGCCCCACTGTCCGGATGGTTTTGCTCTCGATTGGCTTGAACAACTGCCTGAGAGGGAATTTGTTTAAAACTATCAAAAAACAATTCCACCAATTGATGGCAGTGGCGGGCAGGGCTTTTCCCCAGGCGAAAATCTGTGTACCACTGATCCAATTCTCCTCACAGCTCCCGTCACCAGCAAAACACCTAATAGCACAAACAAACATCTTCCTGGAAGAATCTTTTAGCGTGTTGGAGGGTGTGGAGGAACAATTCTTTAGGGTACGGTCGGATCACCCAGAGTACTGGACAAAGAGGACGGCCCTAGAGATTTTAGACTGTTGGATGGGACAAACAGAACACTTTTTCACATAAAAAACCAAATGTATATACCTGCAAAATATATTAAAAAAATACTCACCTTCGGGGAAACATAAAACAAACCTGATCTCAGGACTGGAGTTTGGGGTGGGGAGATCCACAGATAGACGCTGGAATCCAAAATTAAAATACTGTCCAGCGCTCTAAAAATAAAGTGGAACACACAAAAAAACAAGGGAGTCACCGATTGGGAGTCAGTAGAGGAAACAGGACAAACCTTGTGTGCCCGTGCTCTCTGCCTGCCTTCTTGGTAGGCAGAAACCTATTTTCCCTTTTACCTAACCCTAACCCTAACCCTAACCCTAACCCACTTTTTCACATAAAAAACCAAATGTATATACCTGCAAAATATATTAAAAAAATACTCACCTTCGGGGAAACATAAAACAAACCTGATCTCAGGACTGGAGTTTGGGGTGGGGAGATCCACAGATAGACGCTGGAATCCAAAATTAAAATACTGTCCAGCGCTCTAAAAATAAAGTGGAACACACAAAAAAACAAGGGAGTCACCGATTGGGAGTCAGTAGAGGAAACAGGACAAACCTTGTGTGCCCGTGCTCTCTGCCTGCCTTCTTGGTAGGCAGAAACCTATTTTCCCTTTTACCTAACCTGCCAGTGCCATGGGTATATCTTTCCTCTTACTCCATAGAACTCCAAAAACACAGAGCAATAACCTATAAACTTAATTTTCTTTGGGGACTGCTCCCAGAGAACTACACCCTATAAGGGAATTTCATGGGTGTAGAAAAGGTTTTTTAAGATTGCATCTGGGTGATATGGTGACTTTTGGTTTAATTTCCCCCCCCTCCCCCCGTTTGTCTTAAAGAATAAATTTTGGCAACCTTAGAAAACTTGTTTTATCTGAGATTGGTGACAAAGATCCCTATAGGGAAAATCATCAGTCCTGGTTGCCCTCCTAATTGGAGAATGACATACAGGTGTGATGAGCAGGTGTGATGATGTGATTAAAATGCCCAGGTGTGTTTAGCCACTTTTTCACATAAAAAACCAAATGTATATACCTGCAAAATATATTTAAAAAATACTCACCTTCGGGGAAACATAAAACAAACCTGATCTCAGGACTGGAGTTTGGGGTGGGGAGATCCACAGATAGACGCTGGAATCCAAAATTAAAATACTGTCCAGCGCTCTAAAAATAAAGTGGAACACACAAAAAAACAAGGGAGTCACCGATTGGGAGTCAGTAGAGGAAACAGGACAAACCTTGTGTGCCCGTGCTCTCTGCCTGCCTTCTTGGTAGGCAGAAACCTATTTTCCCTTTTACCTAACCTGCCAGTGCCATGGGTATATCTTTCCTCTTACTCCATAGAACTCCAAAAACAGAGCAATAACCTATAAACTTAATTTTCTTTGGGGACTGCTCCCAGAGAACTACACCCTATAAGGGAATTTCATGGGTGTAGAAAAGGTTTTTTAAGATTGCATCTGGGTGATATGGTGACTTTTGGTTTAATTTCCCCCCCCTCCCCCCGTTTGTCTTAAAGAATAAATTTTGGCAACCTTAGAAAACTTGTTTTATCTGAGATTGGTGACAAAGATCCCTATAGGGAAAATCATCAGTCCTGGTTGCCCTCCTAATTGGAGAATGACATACAGGTGTGATGAGCAGGTGTGATGATGTGATTAAAATGCCCAGGTGTGTTTAGCCACTTTTTCACATAAAAAACCAAATGTATATACCTGCAAAATATATTAAAAAAATACTCACCTTCGGGGAAACATAAAACAAACCTGATCTCAGGACTGGAGTTTGGGGTGGGGAGATCCACAGATAGACGCTGGAATCCAAAATTAAAATACTGTCCAGCGCTCTAAAAATAAAGTGGAACACACAAAAAAACAAGGGAGTCACCGATTGGGAGTCAGTAGAGGAAACAGGACAAACCTTGTGTGCCCGTGCTCTCTGCCTGCCTTCTTGGTAGGCAGAAACCTATTTTCCCTTTTACCTAACCTGCCAGTGCCATGGGTATATCTTTCCTCTTACTCCATAGAACTCCAAAAACACAGAGCAATAACCTATAAACTTAATTTTCTTTGGGGACTGCTCCCAGAGAACTACACCCTATAAGGGAATTTCATGGGTGTAGAAAAGGTTTTTTAAGATTGCATCTGGGTGATATGGTGACTTTTGGTTTAATTTCCCCCCCCTCCCCCCGTTTGTCTTAAAGAATAAATTTTGGCAACCTTAGAAAACTTGTTTTATCTGAGATTGGTGACAAAGATCCCTATAGGGAAAATCATCAGTCCTGGTTGCCCTCCTAATTGGAGAATGACATACAGGTGTGATGAGCAGGTGTGATGATGTGATTAAAATGCCCAGGTGTGTTTAGCCACTTTTTCACATAAAAAACCAAATGTATATACCTGCAAAATATATTAAAAAAATACTCACCTTCGGGGAAACATAAAACAAACCTGATCTCAGGACTGGAGTTTGGGGTGGGGAGATCCACAGATAGACGCTGGAATCCAAAATTAAAATACTGTCCAGCGCTCTAAAAATAAAGTGGAACACACAAAAAAACAAGGGAGTCACCGATTGGGAGTCAGTAGAGGAAACAGGACAAACCTTGTGTGCCCGTGCTCTCTGCCTGCCTTCTTGGTAGGCAGAAACCTATTTTCCCTTTTACCTAACCTGCCAGTGCCATGGGTATATCTTTCCTCTTACTCCATAGAACTCCAAAAACACAGAGCAATAACCTATAAACTTAATTTTCTTTGGGGACTGCTCCCAGAGAACTACACCCTATAAGGGAATTTCATGGGTGTAGAAAAGGTTTTTTAAGATTGCATCTGGGTGATATGGTGACTTTTGGTTTAATTTCCCCCCCCTCCCCCCGTTTGTCTTAAAGAATAAATTTTGGCAACCTTAGAAAACTTGTTTTATCTGAGATTGGTGACAAAGATCCCTATAGGGAAAATCATCAGTCCTGGTTGCCCTCCTAATTGGAGAATGACATACAGGTGTGATGAGCAGGTGTGATGATGTGATTAAAATGCCCAGGTGTGTTTAGCCACTTTTTCACATAAAAAACCAAATGTATATACCTGCAAAATATATTAAAAAAATACTCACCTTCGGGGAAACATAAAACAAACCTGATCTCAGGACTGGAGTTTGGGGTGGGGAGATCCACAGATAGACGCTGGAATCCAAAATTAAAATACTGTCCAGCGCTCTAAAAATAAAGTGGAACACACAAAAAAACAAGGGAGTCACCGATTGGGAGTCAGTAGAGGAAACAGGACAAACCTTGTGTGCCCGTGCTCTCTGCCTGCCTTCTTGGTAGGCAGAAACCTATTTTCCCTTTTACCTAACCCTAACCCTAACCCTAACCCTTTTTTCCAGAAGGACCTAGAGAAAAGAGAAACGGTTTTAATAGAGGATGATCAATCTGAAATAAATCAGGAGGCAACTGGTGGGCAAGTTTTGCACCTCAGCTTTTAGCCTTACTGACTTTTTTTAACACATGGACCCATAAAGTACGGTCTTTTTATCATTATTTGATCCTCCCCTATGGAAACGGTATTGCACAAAATTGCATTGGAGCTGCACCCTTGGGTTTTTGAAAAATAAACCTAGAGAAAGGGAAGAAAAACTTTTTAGCATTAGGAAGGGGATCAATTTGAATAATCAGCAGGTTATAGGTTAAAGCTTTTCCCCCCCCTTGTTTTTGTTTGTTTGTCAGTCATTACCTACCCTCTTACCGAATACTTACCTGGCTCCTTGTGGAGCTGGGACCATGGTCCTTGGGGTCCATGGACGATTTCCATCTCGTAGTCCTTCGGGGGGCACATCTGGGAGTGTGAGAAGCACTAGGCCCTCCATCCCTGCTGAAAATAAATTGCACAAACAATATTTCAAACTGCTACAAGCGGTCCATCATGCAGAGGTGGTGGAGGAGACCCAGCGGTCCCATATGTTCCCGGTGGGGATGCGGAGGCAGGTCAATAAACTGACCTCCTTCATTAAGCCTTCATCCCCCAATGCTGAGACCACTGCAAAGGTCAAACTGAACACAGACGAGTGGATGCGAGCGAACATGAATATTCTTAAGCACCACTACGATCAAGTGATAGCAGTGGGCCTGCAGGACCTGCCCCCTGTGGATCAGGTGGCATTAGACAGAGCAATTGCCTATGGCAAAACTAGGTATAAGAAACGACTAAAAGCTTCGTCGATTGCTGCCTTGATATCGTTGGTGGGGGGTGGGGCACGGGCTCCCCCTAGCTTGGTCCATAACACCATCTTTGGACCGGACCCCGATCTCGGATCCAATTCTCATCCAAGCCCTAACCTTAACCCCAGTCCTAACCCCAACTCCTATCCTATCCACAATCCTAACCTTACCCCATGCCTTAGCCCTAACCTTAACCCTGACCCCAACCTTTACCCTAACCTTAACCTCAATTCCTACCCCTATCCTCAGCCTAACCCGAAACCCAACCTCCTTCCCCAATCCCTTTCCCCTACCTTGGATGAGATTGGCCCTAGCGTTGTCTTAGCGCGGATTAGGGGGGGCCCTTCCAAGCCATCGAGCCCTGGGGCTAGCAGTGTTGCACTGGATGACCTTCCGCCGAGCCCACCTAGTGAGGAGAGGATACTAACGGATGGGGATCTGGGATTGGATCACCCTTGTGAGGATTCCACCCTATCAGGGGATGATCCATCTGGCTCCCTATCATTCCTGTTGGACCTCTGTGATGGTTCCCCTCAGAGACCGACCCTGCATGCCAATTTATACCGGAAAATTGCGAACTGGTCTCTGACGGTGGAACAACCTGTGCTGGTATTGGGAGATGAAAATTTGGCAGAGATACCAGGGTGGGGAGATGCACTGGTGCAGGTGGACAGTTTCCCTGGGGCCCAAATACACCATATGAAGGGAATTCTGGATAAATTGGACCCTTGCCCCACTGTCCGGATGGTTTTGCTCTCGATTGGCTTGAACAACTGCCTGAGAGGGAATTTGTTTAAAACTATCAAAAAACAATTCCACCAATTGATGGCAGTGGCGGGCAGGGCTTTTCCCCAGGCGAAAATCTGTGTACCACTGATCCAATTCTCCTCACAGCTCCCGTCACCAGCAAAACACCTAATAGCACAAACAAACATCTTCCTGGAAGAATCTTTTAGCGTGTTGGAGGGTGTGGAGGAACAATTCTTTAGGGTACGGTCGGATCACCCAGAGTACTGGACAAAGAGGACGGCCCTAGAGATTTTAGACTGTTGGATGGGACAAACAGAACACTTTTTCACATAAAAAACCAAATGTATATACCTGCAAAATATATTAAAAAAATACTCACCTTCGGGGAAACATAAAACAAACCTGATCTCAGGACTGGAGTTTGGGGTGGGGAGATCCACAGATAGACGCTGGAATCCAAAATTAAAATACTGTCCAGCGCTCTAAAAATAAAGTGGAACACACAAAAAAACAAGGGAGTCACCGATTGGGAGTCAGTAGAGGAAACAGGACAAACCTTGTGTGCCCGTGCTCTCTGCCTGCCTTCTTGGTAGGCAGAAACCTATTTTCCCTTTTACCTAACCCTAACCCTAACCCTGACCCTGACCCTAACCCTAACCCTAACCCTGACCCTGACCCTGACCCTAACCCCTAACCCTGACCCTGACCCTGACCCTAACCCCTAACCCTGACCCTGACCCTAACCCACTTCAGACAGCATGGGAGGGAAAATCTCCTCATCATGGGGTTGGAGTCAGGATCCTGGTGGTCAGACAGACAGCGACTGGCAAAAGAAAGACAGTGGATTAATAAACTTAACACAGTTTATCCATATGGTCTGAACCAAATTAACTAAAGCCAGTCGCCTAAATAATATACTTACCCCCTCGGATGAGGGTGGGGAGATCTCTTCCAGGGCACCTGTCAAATACAAAACAAAAGATACAATACAAACCCTTTTCTGAGAAACAAATGTGTTAAAGCTTGAAATTTGTGAGCCCGTGCATTCTGGCTGCCTAAGTGCAGCCAGACTTCTTTGTTCCCCTTGCACCTAACCTGCCAGTGCCACAATAAAACCTGCTTTCACTTTGTTTTGAGAAACTCATTTGGGGGAGATGGAAACACAGTAAAGTGAATTTTTTGATCCACCTTGGGACCCCCGTTTGTCCCAGGACAAGGGACCCAAGGATCTATGGATAATAATACACCTTGGGGGACATGGAGAGGTGTATTTCATTTACTTGGGGTTTGTACCCTGTGTTTCCCTCTGTTATTTGTCATGGGGCCCCTAAATCGGTGTTTTCTTACACCTAATAGGGATTGGGCCTCTGGGGCCTAATTAAGACAGGTGTTTCCCTGATTGCCAGGTGTTCATATTGAACAGCTGAGATGACTTGGTCGTCTGATTGTAGGGAGCTACAGCCTATCGGGAGCTCCCTTGTTGCTCCGCCTAGGGAGGGTACAAATACCTCCAACTTTCTTTTCATTTCTTATTCTCCTCTGAGGAAGGCACAACATGCCGAAACGTTAGGAGCTCCAATTTTAAACACTTTTAAAGTGTGATTATGCCCTTTTAAACTGTATCAGTCCCACTGATTCTCTTAGACCAGAGTTCAGTCTCAGTCCATCTTATTGTGTTTAGAAACACTTATTCATTTACCCTCTTTTATTACAAAAAGCTTTTCTTAAAGCTGGTTTGCAGAAGTCCCTGTACGGTCCTCACATAATATTGGTGGAGGAACCCTTTCCCATAGGGTTGGCAGTCCGCTCTTATTATTGCACGTGTTTGGTGGTTTGCGGAGGTTTTACTTTGCACAGAGTGCCTCCCAGTTGGGAGGGTTTAAAAACATATTTTGCACGTGTTTGCAGTGGTTTGCACAGTGCTAGCTGCACAGGTGCCTTTTTAGACGGGCTGCCCTCAGGAAGGGTTCTTTAGACCGCCAGTTGTGGGAGAACCTGGCAATAAGGGATTTTTAGGGTGAATGAACTGACAAAAATCAGCGGGTTAAATTCCCGGGATTTCTTTTAGATATTGGACTGGGTCCGTCTGGTCTGGTGTTTACAAAATAAACTTGTTCACCCACCATTTGGAGTGAATAACAAAATATAGATCAGTGGGTTTAGAAAATAAATTGCTTTTCATAATTTTTTATCCCCCTTTCTTTTGAACTTGACATCCGAGATTTTACATTTGATAGGGTTATGGCGGAATGGACCACAGTGGTCAGAAGGGGGAAGAGGGGAGGTAGAGCCCCCCAATACAATAACAGGGCAAGGGGGTATGAGGAGAGGGAGGGGACATTGGGGAACCAGCCGGAGAGGATGGAGAAACGGTATTTCAAATTACTTCAGGCTATACATCATGCGGAAGTAGTTGGAAATACTCACCAGACAGACAACTTCCCGGTGGGCATGCTGAGACAGGTTAACAAACTAACAGCATTCATTAAGCCATCGTCCCCAAACATAGCAACAACATCTAGGGTGAGGGCTAATACCGATCAATGGATGAGAAATAATATGAGCATCCTGAAAGAACATTACGATTCGGTGATTGCCCTCGCCCTGGAAAACCTCCCGGGGTTCGACAGGGTGGCATGGAATAAAGCGATGGCATACGGTAGGGGTAGATATAAACGACGCCTCACCGAAACCTCCATTGCCACCCTCTCGACTTTAGTGGGGGGGCCCCCGCTGGTGGGGGGACTGGGGGCGGTGGCTGGGGAGCTGAGTGAGGGAGAGTGGCCTAGTTTGCCACCAACAGACCAGGGCAGGCCGAGTAACCACTCGGGCCCCATCCCGGGCATGGGCCCTGGACCTAGAAGGGGGCAGACACCTTTACCACCCAGGCCACCTCGGACAGATGGGCCACGTCGCCCACCCTTGGGGCCTCGTTCCATCTCTGGCCCTAATATTGGCTTCGGCCCTGGCCTTGGCCCTCTTCCCCTCCTCGGTTTCTGCCCCAGCTTAAACCCCAATCTATCACTTGACCCCAGGCTCGGCCTTAGCCCTGACCTCAACCTACTACCCAGGTCTGACCTCAACCCATTGTCCAGTCCTAACCTCAACCCATTGCCCAGCCCTAACCCCAACCGAATTACCAACCCTGGTCAGGGGGAGGGGGGTGGTAATCGGTATAGCCACCCAGAGGGGGTTTCTCCGAGAACTGCCCCAGACCCTGGACTTATCCCCATTCTAGGGGAGTCCAGTCGGGTTGATCCAGTGTTGGGATTGGCGGGGAGCCCTCAGGTTTGCCTAGCGGAGATCCACCAAGCAACATCTACCAGTGGCCTAGATAGCAGCCTGGGGTTCCAACCCAACTTTGAACTCGAGATCACAGGGAGTTCGGATTTTAATGGGTCTGGGGGGGACGAGAGTGGCGACTTACCTGGTTTTGAAGAGGGCGAGGCTCCACGCACCAATGTGGCGGTGGTCCTACGGGAGTCGCAACAACTGATGGAGGGGAGTCAGTCCACCTTGGAGGGAGAGACTCCCCCCGGACGGACGGGTCACCCTCTTGAGGGGCGAGTCCGGACTCCCCAAAAGACCACCCACCACGGTAGTACGTATTACAAAGGGGTGGAGTGGAGCCTTGAGATCAAACAACCGGTGGTGGTGATGGGGGATTCAAACCTAGCTAGGATCTCAGAACATCAATATCCCTCGATTCAGATAGATAGCTTCCCGGGGGCTCAAATACATCATCTAAAGGAGATCCTGGGCAAGCTTGACCCTTGCCACACAGCCCAGAAAGTCGTCCTCTCGGTAGGCTTAAACAACTGCCTTAGGAGCAATCAGCTCGGGACAATGAGGAAACAGGTGCAACAACTCCTGTCAGGGGCTAGGACAGCCTTTCCTCGAGCGGAGATTGTGATTCCCCTAATCCAGTTCTCCCCACGGCTTCAGTTGAAACACAGAACCCTCCTGGGGGAACTTAACCGATTCTTGGAGGACAATTGTAGAACCCTAAAAGGGATTGAAGAGGACCAGTTCCGGGTCAACCATAAAGATCCTATTCATTGGACCCCAGCTACTGCCAATAAAATCCTTAAATCGTGGATGTCGCAGTTAAACTAAGAATAGGGGGACCTAGAGTGTCTAATCAGCCCCACTCTAATATTTTAAATCTTTCCACCTCTTTTTTCTTAACGGAGGACGAAGAAAGACTGCTAGAGAAGGGCCTCTATTTTATTCCAACTCCACTAGTGGTGGATAGACAGGAACTGCGAAGAGACCTACACAGGTATCACAGACAATTGAGGCTTCTAGACCATTTTAATTACAGTATGGATTTCTGTCGAGTGCCATTCATCAACCCCTCCACTTGGGAACCTGAGTGGGCTTCGACCACAGAACTTTTGAAAAAACTGATCAGGCGAGATGTCCGGGATCTTGACAGGATCCACTGTAATAGGGAGAGGGAAAATAATTTATCTACAGGAGAAAGAGAAGCACTTGACCAACTAAAATCAAACCAGGAAATAGTGATTAAACCTGCAGACAAGGGGTCAAAAATTGTTATAATGGATAAACATCAATATTTAACTGAAGCGTACAGACAACTAAAGAACACAACACACTACTTACCTTTAACCTGCTCCCTGCAACTGGAAACTCAGACAAAAATTCGGGAGATTGTGGGATGCCTGTATGAGAAAAAGATCATTACGGCCAAACAAAAGTATTACCTGTCTGGTGAGGATCCTCCACGTCCACGCAAATTCTACCTTTTGCCCAAGATCCATAAGGATCCAGAGACCTGGACGGTCCCACATCAGGTCCCTCCCGGCAGACCCATTGTGTCTGATTGTGGGAGTGAATCGTACAGGATAGCTGAATTTATTGATCATTATATTAACCCCTTGTCGCAAAAACATGAGAGCTATATCAAGGACACCTATGAGTTTGTGACAAAACTTAGACAGATCATGGTGCCTCCTGGTGGAATGCTTTTCTCTGTGGATATTGATTCCCTGTACACTAATATAGAGACTCAATTGGGTCTAAAAGCGGTGCGAGACATCTTTAGGAAGTATCCTGACCCCACTAGGCCGGATGAGGCCCTCCTCACACTTTTGGAATTAGGCCTTGTGAAAAATGATTTTGAATTTAACTCCGAATGGTATCTCCAGGTCCATGGAACTGCGATGGGGAAGAAGTTCGCCCCGGCCTACGCTAATATTTATATGGCGGACTGGGAGCGGACCGTCTTCCCTAAATGCAGCAAACTCCCAAGTTTCTATGTAAGATACCTGGATGATATTTTCGGTATTTGGAACCATTCCAAGGCTGAGTTTTTTGATTTCATTGCAATCCTTAATAACCACCATCCCTCTATCTCAGTTAAATATAATTTACAACAAGAGAAAATTGAATTCTTGGATACCGAGGTTTTTTTGGTTAGGAGGGAAAATGGAGAGGGGAGCCTGGGAACGAGGGTGTATTTTAAGCCGACCGACACACACGCACTGTTACACAAGTCTAGCTGCACACCTACCGGGGAATTGTGAAATCGCAATTAATAAGGTTTCGTAGGATCTGTACGGTAGCGGGGGATGTCGAGTCGGCTACAAGAACCCTATTCCGGGCTCTGAGACGTCGGGGGTACAGTAGGACCTTCCTCCGGGGGATCAAGGTGGACGTCCAGCGGGACTACCAACTAGGCCTGAAACCCAGGGGGGAGGACAACAACCATCATCTGGTCCCCTTTGTCTCCACCTTTTCTCCTGCCTCCAGGACCTTGAATACCAAGGTTAAAAGTAATTTTAAGAGGGTACAGGACCACGTGGAATCCCTTGTGGATTTTAAAATCATAGCAGCGTTTAGAAGAAACAAAAACATAAAAGATCTTCTAGTACATGCCTCCTTGGGCGGAAAACATAAAAAAGACAAGCACAACAGACACTTTAAAAATATTAAATTCATGGTAAATCAATATACTCACCTGAGTGCACCTGTGTGGCATATGACCAAGCCAGGGGCAATGAATTTGGTGTATTGTATCGAGTGCGTGGTTTGTAAAAAACTGTATATTGGGCAAACCAAGAACAGTTTAATCCTAAGACTGAAGCAACACTTGAACTTGATTGATAAGACTCATAAAGTTACTCACCTGTACGAACACTTCAGACAGCATGGGAGGGAAAATCTCCTCATCATGGGGTTGGAGTCAGGATCCTGGTGGTCAGACAGACAGCGACTGGCAAAAGAAAGACAGTGGATTAATAAACTTAACACAGTTTATCCATATGGTCTGAACCAAATTAACTAAAGCCAGTCGCCTAAATAATATACTTACCCCCTCGGATGAGGGTGGGGAGATCTCTTCCAGGGCACCTGTCAAATACAAAACAAAAGATACAATACAAACCCTTTTCTGAGAAACAAATGTGTTAAAGCTTGAAATTTGTGAGCCCGTGCATTCTGGCTGCCTAAGTGCAGCCAGACTTCTTTGTTCCCCTTGCACCTAACCTGCCAGTGCCACAATAAAACCTGCTTTCACTTTGTTTTGAGAAACTCATTTGGGGGAGATGGAAACACAGTAAAGTGAATTTTTTGATCCACCTTGGGACCCCCGTTTGTCCCAGGACAAGGGACCCAAGGATCTATGGATAATAATACACCTTGGGGGACATGGAGAGGTGTATTTCATTTACTTGGGGTTTGTACCCTGTGTTTCCCTCTGTTATTTGTCATGGGGCCCCTAAATCGGTGTTTTCTTACACCTAATAGGGATTGGGCCTCTGGGGCCTAATTAAGACAGGTGTTTCCCTGATTGCCAGGTGTTCATATTGAACAGCTGAGATGACTTGGTCGTCTGATTGTAGGGAGCTACAGCCTATCGGGAGCTCCCTTGTTGCTCCGCCTAGGGAGGGTACAAATACCTCCAACTTTCTTTTCATTTCTTATTCTCCTCTGAGGAAGGCACAACATGCCGAAACGTTAGGAGCTCCAATTTTAAACACTTTTAAAGTGTGATTATGCCCTTTTAAACTGTATCAGTCCCACTGATTCTCTTAGACCAGAGTTCAGTCTCAGTCCATCTTATTGTGTTTAGAAACACTTATTCATTTACCCTCTTTTATTACAAAAAGCTTTTCTTAAAGCTGGTTTGCAGAAGTCCCTGTACGGTCCTCACATAATATTGGTGGAGGAACCCTTTCCCATAGGGTTGGCAGTCCGCTCTTATTATTGCACGTGTTTGGTGGTTTGCGGAGGTTTTACTTTGCACAGAGTGCCTCCCAGTTGGGAGGGTTTAAAAACATATTTTGCACGTGTTTGCAGTGGTTTGCACAGTGCTAGCTGCACAGGTGCCTTTTTAGACGGGCTGCCCTCAGGAAGGGTTCTTTAGACCGCCAGTTGTGGGAGAACCTGGCAATAAGGGATTTTTAGGGTGAATGAACTGACAAAAATCAGCGGGTTAAATTCCCGGGATTTCTTTTAGATATTGGACTGGGTCCGTCTGGTCTGGTGTTTACAAAATAAACTTGTTCACCCACCATTTGGAGTGAATAACAAAATATAGATCAGTGGGTTTAGAAAATAAATTGCTTTTCATAATTTTTTATCCCCCTTTCTTTTGAACTTGACATCCGAGATTTTACATTTGATAGGGTTATGGCGGAATGGACCACAGTGGTCAGAAGGGGGAAGAGGGGAGGTAGAGCCCCCCAATACAATAACAGGGCAAGGGGGTATGAGGAGAGGGAGGGGACATTGGGGAACCAGCCGGAGAGGATGGAGAAACGGTATTTCAAATTACTTCAGGCTATACATCATGCGGAAGTAGTTGGAAATACTCACCAGACAGACAACTTCCCGGTGGGCATGCTGAGACAGGTTAACAAACTAACAGCATTCATTAAGCCATCGTCCCCAAACATAGCAACAACATCTAGGGTGAGGGCTAATACCGATCAATGGATGAGAAATAATATGAGCATCCTGAAAGAACATTACGATTCGGTGATTGCCCTCGCCCTGGAAAACCTCCCGGGGTTCGACAGGGTGGCATGGAATAAAGCGATGGCATACGGTAGGGGTAGATATAAACGACGCCTCACCGAAACCTCCATTGCCACCCTCTCGACTTTAGTGGGGGGGCCCCCGCTGGTGGGGGGACTGGGGGCGGTGGCTGGGGAGCTGAGTGAGGGAGAGTGGCCTAGTTTGCCACCAACAGACCAGGGCAGGCCGAGTAACCACTCGGGCCCCATCCCGGGCATGGGCCCTGGACCTAGAAGGGGGCAGACACCTTTACCACCCAGGCCACCTCGGACAGATGGGCCACGTCGCCCACCCTTGGGGCCTCGTTCCATCTCTGGCCCTAATATTGGCTTCGGCCCTGGCCTTGGCCCTCTTCCCCTCCTCGGTTTCTGCCCCAGCTTAAACCCCAATCTATCACTTGACCCCAGGCTCGGCCTTAGCCCTGACCTCAACCTACTACCCAGGTCTGACCTCAACCCATTGTCCAGTCCTAACCTCAACCCATTGCCCAGCCCTAACCCCAACCGAATTACCAACCCTGGTCAGGGGGAGGGGGGTGGTAATCGGTATAGCCACCCAGAGGGGGTTTCTCCGAGAACTGCCCCAGACCCTGGACTTATCCCCATTCTAGGGGAGTCCAGTCGGGTTGATCCAGTGTTGGGATTGGCGGGGAGCCCTCAGGTTTGCCTAGCGGAGATCCACCAAGCAACATCTACCAGTGGCCTAGATAGCAGCCTGGGGTTCCAACCCAACTTTGAACTCGAGATCACAGGGAGTTCGGATTTTAATGGGTCTGGGGGGGACGAGAGTGGCGACTTACCTGGTTTTGAAGAGGGCGAGGCTCCACGCACCAATGTGGCGGTGGTCCTACGGGAGTCGCAACAACTGATGGAGGGGAGTCAGTCCACCTTGGAGGGAGAGACTCCCCCCGGACGGACGGGTCACCCTCTTGAGGGGCGAGTCCGGACTCCCCAAAAGACCACCCACCACGGTAGTACGTATTACAAAGGGGTGGAGTGGAGCCTTGAGATCAAACAACCGGTGGTGGTGATGGGGGATTCAAACCTAGCTAGGATCTCAGAACATCAATATCCCTCGATTCAGATAGATAGCTTCCCGGGGGCTCAAATACATCATCTAAAGGAGATCCTGGGCAAGCTTGACCCTTGCCACACAGCCCAGAAAGTCGTCCTCTCGGTAGGCTTAAACAACTGCCTTAGGAGCAATCAGCTCGGGACAATGAGGAAACAGGTGCAACAACTCCTGTCAGGGGCTAGGACAGCCTTTCCTCGAGCGGAGATTGTGATTCCCCTAATCCAGTTCTCCCCACGGCTTCAGTTGAAACACAGAACCCTCCTGGGGGAACTTAACCGATTCTTGGAGGACAATTGTAGAACCCTAAAAGGGATTGAAGAGGACCAGTTCCGGGTCAACCATAAAGATCCTATTCATTGGACCCCAGCTACTGCCAATAAAATCCTTAAATCGTGGATGTCGCAGTTAAACTAAGAATAGGGGGACCTAGAGTGTCTAATCAGCCCCACTCTAATATTTTAAATCTTTCCACCTCTTTTTTCTTAACGGAGGACGAAGAAAGACTGCTAGAGAAGGGCCTCTATTTTATTCCAACTCCACTAGTGGTGGATAGACAGGAACTGCGAAGAGACCTACACAGGTATCACAGACAATTGAGGCTTCTAGACCATTTTAATTACAGTATGGATTTCTGTCGAGTGCCATTCATCAACCCCTCCACTTGGGAACCTGAGTGGGCTTCGACCACAGAACTTTTGAAAAAACTGATCAGGCGAGATGTCCGGGATCTTGACAGGATCCACTGTAATAGGGAGAGGGAAAATAATTTATCTACAGGAGAAAGAGAAGCACTTGACCAACTAAAATCAAACCAGGAAATAGTGATTAAACCTGCAGACAAGGGGTCAAAAATTGTTATAATGGATAAACATCAATATTTAACTGAAGCGTACAGACAACTAAAGAACACAACACACTACTTACCTTTAACCTGCTCCCTGCAACTGGAAACTCAGACAAAAATTCGGGAGATTGTGGGATGCCTGTATGAGAAAAAGATCATTACGGCCAAACAAAAGTATTACCTGTCTGGTGAGGATCCTCCACGTCCACGCAAATTCTACCTTTTGCCCAAGATCCATAAGGATCCAGAGACCTGGACGGTCCCACATCAGGTCCCTCCCGGCAGACCCATTGTGTCTGATTGTGGGAGTGAATCGTACAGGATAGCTGAATTTATTGATCATTATATTAACCCCTTGTCGCAAAAACATGAGAGCTATATCAAGGACACCTATGAGTTTGTGACAAAACTTAGACAGATCATGGTGCCTCCTGGTGGAATGCTTTTCTCTGTGGATATTGATTCCCTGTACACTAATATAGAGACTCAATTGGGTCTAAAAGCGGTGCGAGACATCTTTAGGAAGTATCCTGACCCCACTAGGCCGGATGAGGCCCTCCTCACACTTTTGGAATTAGGCCTTGTGAAAAATGATTTTGAATTTAACTCCGAATGGTATCTCCAGGTCCATGGAACTGCGATGGGGAAGAAGTTCGCCCCGGCCTACGCTAATATTTATATGGCGGACTGGGAGCGGACCGTCTTCCCTAAATGCAGCAAACTCCCAAGTTTCTATGTAAGATACCTGGATGATATTTTCGGTATTTGGAACCATTCCAAGGCTGAGTTTTTTGATTTCATTGCAATCCTTAATAACCACCATCCCTCTATCTCAGTTAAATATAATTTACAACAAGAGAAAATTGAATTCTTGGATACCGAGGTTTTTTTGGTTAGGAGGGAAAATGGAGAGGGGAGCCTGGGAACGAGGGTGTATTTTAAGCCGACCGACACACACGCACTGTTACACAAGTCTAGCTACCACCCGAAGCACACCTACCGGGGAATTGTGAAATCGCAATTAATAAGGTTTCGTAGGATCTGTACGGTAGCGGGGGATGTCGAGTCGGCTACAAGAACCCTATTCCGGGCTCTGAGACGTCGGGGGTACAGTAGGACCTTCCTCCGGGGGATCAAGGTGGACGTCCAGCGGGACTACCAACTAGGCCTGAAACCCAGGGGGGAGGACAACAACCATCATCTGGTCCCCTTTGTCTCCACCTTTTCTCCTGCCTCCAGGACCTTGAATACCAAGGTTAAAAGTAATTTTAAGAGGGTACAGGACCACGTGGAATCCCTTGTGGATTTTAAAATCATAGCAGCGTTTAGAAGAAACAAAAACATAAAAGATCTTCTAGTACATGCCTCCTTGGGCGGAAAACATAAAAAAGACAAGCACAACAGACACTTTAAAAATATTAAATTCATGGTAAATCAATATACTCACCTGAGTGCACCTGTGTGGCATATGACCAAGCCAGGGGCAATGAATTTGGTGTATTGTATCGAGTGCGTGGTTTGTAAAAAACTGTATATTGGGCAAACCAAGAACAGTTTAATCCTAAGACTGAAGCAACACTTGAACTTGATTGATAAGACTCATAAAGTTACTCACCTGTACGAACACTTCAGACAGCATGGGAGGGAAAATCTCCTCATCATGGGGTTGGAGTCAGGATCCTGGTGGTCAGACAGACAGCGACTGGCAAAAGAAAGACAGTGGATTAATAAACTTAACACAGTTTATCCATATGGTCTGAACCAAATTAACTAAAGCCAGTCGCCTAAATAATATACTTACCCCCTCGGATGAGGGTGGGGAGATCTCTTCCAGGGCACCTGTCAAATACAAAACAAAAGATACAATACAAACCCTTTTCTGAGAAACAAATGTGTTAAAGCTTGAAATTTGTGAGCCCGTGCATTCTGGCTGCCTAAGTGCAGCCAGACTTCTTTGTTCCCCTTGCACCTAACCTGCCAGTGCCACAATAAAACCTGCTTTCACTTTGTTTTGAGAAACTCATTTGGGGGAGATGGAAACACAGTAAAGTGAATTTTTTGATCCACCTTGGGACCCCCGTTTGTCCCAGGACAAGGGACCCAAGGATCTATGGATAATAATACACCTTGGGGGACATGGAGAGGTGTATTTCATTTACTTGGGGTTTGTACCCTGTGTTTCCCTCTGTTATTTGTCATGGGGCCCCTAAATCGGTGTTTTCTTACACCTAATAGGGATTGGGCCTCTGGGGCCTAATTAAGACAGGTGTTTCCCTGATTGCCAGGTGTTCATATTGAACAGCTGAGATGACTTGGTCGTCTGATTGTAGGGAGCTACAGCCTATCGGGAGCTCCCTTGTTGCTCCGCCTAGGGAGGGTACAAATACCTCCAACTTTCTTTTCATTTCTTATTCTCCTCTGAGGAAGGCACAACATGCCGAAACGTTAGGAGCTCCAATTTTAAACACTTTTAAAGTGTGATTATGCCCTTTTAAACTGTATCAGTCCCACTGATTCTCTTAGACCAGAGTTCAGTCTCAGTCCATCTTATTGTGTTTAGAAACACTTATTCATTTACCCTCTTTTATTACAAAAAGCTTTTCTTAAAGCTGGTTTGCAGAAGTCCCTGTACGGTCCTCACATAATATTGGTGGAGGAACCCTTTCCCATAGGGTTGGCAGTCCGCTCTTATTATTGCACGTGTTTGGTGGTTTGCGGAGGTTTTACTTTGCACAGAGTGCCTCCCAGTTGGGAGGGTTTAAAAACATATTTTGCACGTGTTTGCAGTGGTTTGCACAGTGCTAGCTGCACAGGTGCCTTTTTAGACGGGCTGCCCTCAGGAAGGGTTCTTTAGACCGCCAGTTGTGGGAGAACCTGGCAATAAGGGATTTTTAGGGTGAATGAACTGACAAAAATCAGCGGGTTAAATTCCCGGGATTTCTTTTAGATATTGGACTGGGTCCGTCTGGTCTGGTGTTTACAAAATAAACTTGTTCACCCACCATTTGGAGTGAATAACAAAATATAGATCAGTGGGTTTAGAAAATAAATTGCTTTTCATAATTTTTTATCCCCCTTTCTTTTGAACTTGACATCCGAGATTTTACATTTGATAGGGTTATGGCGGAATGGACCACAGTGGTCAGAAGGGGGAAGAGGGGAGGTAGAGCCCCCCAATACAATAACAGGGCAAGGGGGTATGAGGAGAGGGAGGGGACATTGGGGAACCAGCCGGAGAGGATGGAGAAACGGTATTTCAAATTACTTCAGGCTATACATCATGCGGAAGTAGTTGGAAATACTCACCAGACAGACAACTTCCCGGTGGGCATGCTGAGACAGGTTAACAAACTAACAGCATTCATTAAGCCATCGTCCCCAAACATAGCAACAACATCTAGGGTGAGGGCTAATACCGATCAATGGATGAGAAATAATATGAGCATCCTGAAAGAACATTACGATTCGGTGATTGCCCTCGCCCTGGAAAACCTCCCGGGGTTCGACAGGGTGGCATGGAATAAAGCGATGGCATACGGTAGGGGTAGATATAAACGACGCCTCACCGAAACCTCCATTGCCACCCTCTCGACTTTAGTGGGGGGGCCCCCGCTGGTGGGGGGACTGGGGGCGGTGGCTGGGGAGCTGAGTGAGGGAGAGTGGCCTAGTTTGCCACCAACAGACCAGGGCAGGCCGAGTAACCACTCGGGCCCCATCCCGGGCATGGGCCCTGGACCTAGAAGGGGGCAGACACCTTTACCACCCAGGCCACCTCGGACAGATGGGCCACGTCGCCCACCCTTGGGGCCTCGTTCCATCTCTGGCCCTAATATTGGCTTCGGCCCTGGCCTTGGCCCTCTTCCCCTCCTCGGTTTCTGCCCCAGCTTAAACCCCAATCTATCACTTGACCCCAGGCTCGGCCTTAGCCCTGACCTCAACCTACTACCCAGGTCTGACCTCAACCCATTGTCCAGTCCTAACCTCAACCCATTGCCCAGCCCTAACCCCAACCGAATTACCAACCCTGGTCAGGGGGAGGGGGGTGGTAATCGGTATAGCCACCCAGAGGGGGTTTCTCCGAGAACTGCCCCAGACCCTGGACTTATCCCCATTCTAGGGGAGTCCAGTCGGGTTGATCCAGTGTTGGGATTGGCGGGGAGCCCTCAGGTTTGCCTAGCGGAGATCCACCAAGCAACATCTACCAGTGGCCTAGATAGCAGCCTGGGGTTCCAACCCAACTTTGAACTCGAGATCACAGGGAGTTCGGATTTTAATGGGTCTGGGGGGGACGAGAGTGGCGACTTACCTGGTTTTGAAGAGGGCGAGGCTCCACGCACCAATGTGGCGGTGGTCCTACGGGAGTCGCAACAACTGATGGAGGGGAGTCAGTCCACCTTGGAGGGAGAGACTCCCCCCGGACGGACGGGTCACCCTCTTGAGGGGCGAGTCCGGACTCCCCAAAAGACCACCCACCACGGTAGTACGTATTACAAAGGGGTGGAGTGGAGCCTTGAGATCAAACAACCGGTGGTGGTGATGGGGGATTCAAACCTAGCTAGGATCTCAGAACATCAATATCCCTCGATTCAGATAGATAGCTTCCCGGGGGCTCAAATACATCATCTAAAGGAGATCCTGGGCAAGCTTGACCCTTGCCACACAGCCCAGAAAGTCGTCCTCTCGGTAGGCTTAAACAACTGCCTTAGGAGCAATCAGCTCGGGACAATGAGGAAACAGGTGCAACAACTCCTGTCAGGGGCTAGGACAGCCTTTCCTCGAGCGGAGATTGTGATTCCCCTAATCCAGTTCTCCCCACGGCTTCAGTTGAAACACAGAACCCTCCTGGGGGAACTTAACCGATTCTTGGAGGACAATTGTAGAACCCTAAAAGGGATTGAAGAGGACCAGTTCCGGGTCAACCATAAAGATCCTATTCATTGGACCCCAGCTACTGCCAATAAAATCCTTAAATCGTGGATGTCGCAGTTAAACTAAGAATAGGGGGACCTAGAGTGTCTAATCAGCCCCACTCTAATATTTTAAATCTTTCCACCTCTTTTTTCTTAACGGAGGACGAAGAAAGACTGCTAGAGAAGGGCCTCTATTTTATTCCAACTCCACTAGTGGTGGATAGACAGGAACTGCGAAGAGACCTACACAGGTATCACAGACAATTGAGGCTTCTAGACCATTTTAATTACAGTATGGATTTCTGTCGAGTGCCATTCATCAACCCCTCCACTTGGGAACCTGAGTGGGCTTCGACCACAGAACTTTTGAAAAAACTGATCAGGCGAGATGTCCGGGATCTTGACAGGATCCACTGTAATAGGGAGAGGGAAAATAATTTATCTACAGGAGAAAGAGAAGCACTTGACCAACTAAAATCAAACCAGGAAATAGTGATTAAACCTGCAGACAAGGGGTCAAAAATTGTTATAATGGATAAACATCAATATTTAACTGAAGCGTACAGACAACTAAAGAACACAACACACTACTTACCTTTAACCTGCTCCCTGCAACTGGAAACTCAGACAAAAATTCGGGAGATTGTGGGATGCCTGTATGAGAAAAAGATCATTACGGCCAAACAAAAGTATTACCTGTCTGGTGAGGATCCTCCACGTCCACGCAAATTCTACCTTTTGCCCAAGATCCATAAGGATCCAGAGACCTGGACGGTCCCACATCAGGTCCCTCCCGGCAGACCCATTGTGTCTGATTGTGGGAGTGAATCGTACAGGATAGCTGAATTTATTGATCATTATATTAACCCCTTGTCGCAAAAACATGAGAGCTATATCAAGGACACCTATGAGTTTGTGACAAAACTTAGACAGATCATGGTGCCTCCTGGTGGAATGCTTTTCTCTGTGGATATTGATTCCCTGTACACTAATATAGAGACTCAATTGGGTCTAAAAGCGGTGCGAGACATCTTTAGGAAGTATCCTGACCCCACTAGGCCGGATGAGGCCCTCCTCACACTTTTGGAATTAGGCCTTGTGAAAAATGATTTTGAATTTAACTCCGAATGGTATCTCCAGGTCCATGGAACTGCGATGGGGAAGAAGTTCGCCCCGGCCTACGCTAATATTTATATGGCGGACTGGGAGCGGACCGTCTTCCCTAAATGCAGCAAACTCCCAAGTTTCTATGTAAGATACCTGGATGATATTTTCGGTATTTGGAACCATTCCAAGGCTGAGTTTTTTGATTTCATTGCAATCCTTAATAACCACCATCCCTCTATCTCAGTTAAATATAATTTACAACAAGAGAAAATTGAATTCTTGGATACCGAGGTTTTTTTGGTTAGGAGGGAAAATGGAGAGGGGAGCCTGGGAACGAGGGTGTATTTTAAGCCGACCGACACACACGCACTGTTACACAAGTCTAGCTACCACCCGAAGCACACCTACCGGGGAATTGTGAAATCGCAATTAATAAGGTTTCGTAGGATCTGTACGGTAGCGGGGGATGTCGAGTCGGCTACAAGAACCCTATTCCGGGCTCTGAGACGTCGGGGGTACAGTAGGACCTTCCTCCGGGGGATCAAGGTGGACGTCCAGCGGGACTACCAACTAGGCCTGAAACCCAGGGGGGAGGACAACAACCATCATCTGGTCCCCTTTGTCTCCACCTTTTCTCCTGCCTCCAGGACCTTGAATACCAAGGTTAAAAGTAATTTTAAGAGGGTACAGGACCACGTGGAATCCCTTGTGGATTTTAAAATCATAGCAGCGTTTAGAAGAAACAAAAACATAAAAGATCTTCTAGTACATGCCTCCTTGGGCGGAAAACATAAAAAAGACAAGCACAACAGACACTTTAAAAATATTAAATTCATGGTAAATCAATATACTCACCTGAGTGCACCTGTGTGGCATATGACCAAGCCAGGGGCAATGAATTTGGTGTATTGTATCGAGTGCGTGGTTTGTAAAAAACTGTATATTGGGCAAACCAAGAACAGTTTAATCCTAAGACTGAAGCAACACTTGAACTTGATTGATAAGACTCATAAAGTTACTCACCTGTACGAACACTTCAGACAGCATGGGAGGGAAAATCTCCTCATCATGGGGTTGGAGTCAGGATCCTGGTGGTCAGACAGACAGCGACTGGCAAAAGAAAGACAGTGGATTAATAAACTTAACACAGTTTATCCATATGGTCTGAACCAAATTAACTAAAGCCAGTCGCCTAAATAATATACTTACCCCCTCGGATGAGGGTGGGGAGATCTCTTCCAGGGCACCTGTCAAATACAAAACAAAAGATACAATACAAACCCTTTTCTGAGAAACAAATGTGTTAAAGCTTGAAATTTGTGAGCCCGTGCATTCTGGCTGCCTAAGTGCAGCCAGACTTCTTTGTTCCCCTTGCACCTAACCTGCCAGTGCCACAATAAAACCTGCTTTCACTTTGTTTTGAGAAACTCATTTGGGGGAGATGGAAACACAGTAAAGTGAATTTTTTGATCCACCTTGGGACCCCCGTTTGTCCCAGGACAAGGGACCCAAGGATCTATGGATAATAATACACCTTGGGGGACATGGAGAGGTGTATTTCATTTACTTGGGGTTTGTACCCTGTGTTTCCCTCTGTTATTTGTCATGGGGCCCCTAAATCGGTGTTTTCTTACACCTAATAGGGATTGGGCCTCTGGGGCCTAATTAAGACAGGTGTTTCCCTGATTGCCAGGTGTTCATATTGAACAGCTGAGATGACTTGGTCGTCTGATTGTAGGGAGCTACAGCCTATCGGGAGCTCCCTTGTTGCTCCGCCTAGGGAGGGTACAAATACCTCCAACTTTCTTTTCATTTCTTATTCTCCTCTGAGGAAGGCACAACATGCCGAAACGTTAGGAGCTCCAATTTTAAACACTTTTAAAGTGTGATTATGCCCTTTTAAACTGTATCAGTCCCACTGATTCTCTTAGACCAGAGTTCAGTCTCAGTCCATCTTATTGTGTTTAGAAACACTTATTCATTTACCCTCTTTTATTACAAAAAGCTTTTCTTAAAGCTGGTTTGCAGAAGTCCCTGTACGGTCCTCACATAATATTGGTGGAGGAACCCTTTCCCATAGGGTTGGCAGTCCGCTCTTATTATTGCACGTGTTTGGTGGTTTGCGGAGGTTTTACTTTGCACAGAGTGCCTCCCAGTTGGGAGGGTTTAAAAACATATTTTGCACGTGTTTGCAGTGGTTTGCACAGTGCTAGCTGCACAGGTGCCTTTTTAGACGGGCTGCCCTCAGGAAGGGTTCTTTAGACCGCCAGTTGTGGGAGAACCTGGCAATAAGGGATTTTTAGGGTGAATGAACTGACAAAAATCAGCGGGTTAAATTCCCGGGATTTCTTTTAGATATTGGACTGGGTCCGTCTGGTCTGGTGTTTACAAAATAAACTTGTTCACCCACCATTTGGAGTGAATAACAAAATATAGATCAGTGGGTTTAGAAAATAAATTGCTTTTCATAATTTTTTATCCCCCTTTCTTTCGAACTTGACATCCGAGATTTTACATTTGATAGGGTTATGGCGGAATGGACCACAGTGGTCAGAAGGGGGAAGAGGGGAGGTAGAGCCCCCCAATACAATAACAGGGCAAGGGGGTATGAGGAGAGGGAGGGGACATTGGGGAACCAGCCGGAGAGGATGGAGAAACGGTATTTCAAATTACTTCAGGCTATACATCATGCGGAAGTAGTTGGAAATACTCACCAGACAGACAACTTCCCGGTGGGCATGCTGAGACAGGTTAACAAACTAACAGCATTCATTAAGCCATCGTCCCCAAACATAGCAACAACATCTAGGGTGAGGGCTAATACCGATCAATGGATGAGAAATAATATGAGCATCCTGAAAGAACATTACGATTCGGTGATTGCCCTCGCCCTGGAAAACCTCCCGGGGTTCGACAGGGTGGCATGGAATAAAGCGATGGCATACGGTAGGGGTAGATATAAACGACGCCTCACCGAAACCTCCATTGCCACCCTCTCGACTTTAGTGGGGGGGCCCCCGCTGGTGGGGGGACTGGGGGCGGTGGCTGGGGAGCTGAGTGAGGGAGAGTGGCCTAGTTTGCCACCAACAGACCAGGGCAGGCCGAGTAACCACTCGGGCCCCATCCCGGGCATGGGCCCTGGACCTAGAAGGGGGCAGACACCTTTACCACCCAGGCCACCTCGGACAGATGGGCCACGTCGCCCACCCTTGGGGCCTCGTTCCATCTCTGGCCCTAATATTGGCTTCGGCCCTGGCCTTGGCCCTCTTCCCCTCCTCGGTTTCTGCCCCAGCTTAAACCCCAATCTATCACTTGACCCCAGGCTCGGCCTTAGCCCTGACCTCAACCTACTACCCAGGTCTGACCTCAACCCATTGTCCAGTCCTAACCTCAACCCATTGCCCAGCCCTAACCCCAACCGAATTACCAACCCTGGTCAGGGGGAGGGGGGTGGTAATCGGTATAGCCACCCAGAGGGGGTTTCTCCGAGAACTGCCCCAGACCCTGGACTTATCCCCATTCTAGGGGAGTCCAGTCGGGTTGATCCAGTGTTGGGATTGGCGGGGAGCCCTCAGGTTTGCCTAGCAGAGATCCACCAAGCAACATCTACCAGTGGCCTAGATAGCAGCCTGGGGTTCCAACCCAACTTTGAACTCGAGATCACAGGGAGTTCGGATTTTAATGGGTCTGGGGGGCACGAGAGTGGCGACTTACCTGGTTTTGAAGAGGGCGAGGCTCCACGCACCAATGTGGCGGTGGTCCTACGGGAGTCGCAACAACTGATGGAGGGGAGTCAGTCCACCTTGGAGGGAGAGACTCCCCCCGGACGGACGGGTCACCCTCTTGAGGGGCGAGTCCGGACTCCCCAAAAGACCACCCACCACGGTAGTACGTATTACAAAGGGGTGGAGTGGAGCCTTGAGATCAAACAACCGGTGGTGGTGATGGGGGATTCAAACCTAGCTAGGATCTCAGAACATCAATATCCCTCGATTCAGATAGATAGCTTCCCGGGGGCTCAAATACATCATCTAAAGGAGATCCTGGGCAAGCTTGACCCTTGCCACACAGCCCAGAAAGTCGTCCTCTCGGTAGGCTTAAACAACTGCCTTAGGAGCAATCAGCTCGGGACAATGAGGAAACAGGTGCAACAACTCCTGTCAGGGGCTAGGACAGCCTTTCCTCGAGCGGAGATTGTGATTCCCCTAATCCAGTTCTCCCCACGGCTTCAGTTGAAACACAGAACCCTCCTGGGGGAACTTAACCGATTCTTGGAGGACAATTGTAGAACCCTAAAAGGGATTGAAGAGGACCAGTTCCGGGTCAACCATAAAGATCCTATTCATTGGACCCCAGCTACTGCCAATAAAATCCTTAAATCGTGGATGTCGCAGTTAAACTAAGAATAGGGGGACCTAGAGTGTCTAATCAGCCCCACTCTAATATTTTAAATCTTTCCACCTCTTTTTTCTTAACGGAGGACGAAGAAAGACTGCTAGAGAAGGGCCTCTATTTTATTCCAACTCCACTAGTGGTGGATAGACAGGAACTGCGAAGAGACCTACACAGGTATCACAGACAATTGAGGCTTCTAGACCATTTTAATTACAGTATGGATTTCTGTCGAGTGCCATTCATCAACCCCTCCACTTGGGAACCTGAGTGGGCTTCGACCACAGAACTTTTGAAAAAACTGATCAGGCGAGATGTCCGGGATCTTGACAGGATCCACTGTAATAGGGAGAGGGAAAATAATTTATCTACAGGAGAAAGAGAAGCACTTGACCAACTAAAATCAAACCAGGAAATAGTGATTAAACCTGCAGACAAGGGGTCAAAAATTGTTATAATGGATAAACATCAATATTTAACTGAAGCGTACAGACAACTAAAGAACACAACACACTACTTACCTTTAACCTGCTCCCTGCAACTGGAAACTCAGACAAAAATTCGGGAGATTGTGGGATGCCTGTATGAGAAAAAGATCATTACGGCCAAACAAAAGTATTACCTGTCTGGTGAGGATCCTCCACGTCCACGCAAATTCTACCTTTTGCCCAAGATCCATAAGGATCCAGAGACCTGGACGGTCCCACATCAGGTCCCTCCCGGCAGACCCATTGTGTCTGATTGTGGGAGTGAATCGTACAGGATAGCTGAATTTATTGATCATTATATTAACCCCTTGTCGCAAAAACATGAGAGCTATATCAAGGACACCTATGAGTTTGTGACAAAACTTAGACAGATCATGGTGCCTCCTGGTGGAATGCTTTTCTCTGTGGATATTGATTCCCTGTACACTAATATAGAGACTCAATTGGGTCTAAAAGCGGTGCGAGACATCTTTAGGAAGTATCCTGACCCCACTAGGCCGGATGAGGCCCTCCTCACACTTTTGGAATTAGGCCTTGTGAAAAATGATTTTGAATTTAACTCCGAATGGTATCTCCAGGTCCATGGAACTGCGATGGGGAAGAAGTTCGCCCCGGCCTACGCTAATATTTATATGGCGGACTGGGAGCGGACCGTCTTCCCTAAATGCAGCAAACTCCCAAGTTTCTATGTAAGATACCTGGATGATATTTTCGGTATTTGGAACCATTCCAAGGCTGAGTTTTTTGATTTCATTGCAATCCTTAATAACCACCATCCCTCTATCTCAGTTAAATATAATTTACAACAAGAGAAAATTGAATTCTTGGATACCGAGGTTTTTTTGGTTAGGAGGGAAAATGGAGAGGGGAGCCTGGGAACGAGGGTGTATTTTAAGCCGACCGACACACACGCACTGTTACACAAGTCTAGCTACCACCCGAAGCACACCTACCGGGGAATTGTGAAATCGCAATTAATAAGGTTTCGTAGGATCTGTACGGTAGCGGGGGATGTCGAGTCGGCTACAAGAACCCTATTCCGGGCTCTGAGACGTCGGGGGTACAGTAGGACCTTCCTCCGGGGGATCAAGGTGGACGTCCAGCGGGACTACCAACTAGGCCTGAAACCCAGGGGGGAGGACAACAACCATCATCTGGTCCCCTTTGTCTCCACCTTTTCTCCTGCCTCCAGGACCTTGAATACCAAGGTTAAAAGTAATTTTAAGAGGGTACAGGACCACGTGGAATCCCTTGTGGATTTTAAAATCATAGCAGCGTTTAGAAGAAACAAAAACATAAAAGATCTTCTAGTACATGCCTCCTTGGGCGGAAAACATAAAAAAGACAAGCACAACAGACACTTTAAAAATATTAAATTCATGGTAAATCAATATACTCACCTGAGTGCACCTGTGTGGCATATGACCAAGCCAGGGGCAATGAATTTGGTGTATTGTATCGAGTGCGTGGTTTGTAAAAAACTGTATATTGGGCAAACCAAGAACAGTTTAATCCTAAGACTGAAGCAACACTTGAACTTGATTGATAAGACTCATAAAGTTACTCACCTGTACGAACACTTCAGACAGCATGGGAGGGAAAATCTCCTCATCATGGGGTTGGAGTCAGGATCCTGGTGGTCAGACAGACAGCGACTGGCAAAAGAAAGACAGTGGATTAATAAACTTAACACAGTTTATCCATATGGTCTGAACCAAATTAACTAAAGCCAGTCGCCTAAATAATATACTTACCCCCTCGGATGAGGGTGGGGAGATCTCTTCCAGGGCACCTGTCAAATACAAAACAAAAGATACAATACAAACCCTTTTCTGAGAAACAAATGTGTTAAAGCTTGAAATTTGTGAGCCCGTGCATTCTGGCTGCCTAAGTGCAGCCAGACTTCTTTGTTCCCCTTGCACCTAACCTGCCAGTGCCACAATAAAACCTGCTTTCACTTTGTTTTGAGAAACTCATTTGGGGGAGATGGAAACACAGTAAAGTGAATTTTTTGATCCACCTTGGGACCCCCGTTTGTCCCAGGACAAGGGACCCAAGGATCTATGGATAATAATACACCTTGGGGGACATGGAGAGGTGTATTTCATTTACTTGGGGTTTGTACCCTGTGTTTCCCTCTGTTATTTGTCATGGGGCCCCTAAATCGGTGTTTTCTTACACCTAATAGGGATTGGGCCTCTGGGGCCTAATTAAGACAGGTGTTTCCCTGATTGCCAGGTGTTCATATTGAACAGCTGAGATGACTTGGTCGTCTGATTGTAGGGAGCTACAGCCTATCGGGAGCTCCCTTGTTGCTCCGCCTAGGGAGGGTACAAATACCTCCAACTTTCTTTTCATTTCTTATTCTCCTCTGAGGAAGGCACAACATGCCGAAACGTTAGGAGCTCCAATTTTAAACACTTTTAAAGTGTGATTATGCCCTTTTAAACTGTATCAGTCCCACTGATTCTCTTAGACCAGAGTTCAGTCTCAGTCCATCTTATTGTGTTTAGAAACACTTATTCATTTACCCTCTTTTATTACAAAAAGCTTTTCTTAAAGCTGGTTTGCAGAAGTCCCTGTACGGTCCTCACATAATATTGGTGGAGGAACCCTTTCCCATAGGGTTGGCAGTCCGCTCTTATTATTGCACGTGTTTGGTGGTTTGCGGAGGTTTTACTTTGCACAGAGTGCCTCCCAGTTGGGAGGGTTTAAAAACATATTTTGCACGTGTTTGCAGTGGTTTGCACAGTGCTAGCTGCACAGGTGCCTTTTTAGACGGGCTGCCCTCAGGAAGGGTTCTTTAGACCGCCAGTTGTGGGAGAACCTGGCAATAAGGGATTTTTAGGGTGAATGAACTGACAAAAATCAGCGGGTTAAATTCCCGGGATTTCTTTTAGATATTGGACTGGGTCCGTCTGGTCTGGTGTTTACAAAATAAACTTGTTCACCCACCATTTGGAGTGAATAACAAAATATAGATCAGTGGGTTTAGAAAATAAATTGCTTTTCATAATTTTTTATCCCCCTTTCTTTTGAACTTGACATCCGAGATTTTACATTTGATAGGGTTATGGCGGAATGGACCACAGTGGTCAGAAGGGGGAAGAGGGGAGGTAGAGCCCCCCAATACAATAACAGGGCAAGGGGGTATGAGGAGAGGGAGGGGACATTGGGGAACCAGCCGGAGAGGATGGAGAAACGGTATTTCAAATTACTTCAGGCTATACATCATGCGGAAGTAGTTGGAAATACTCACCAGACAGACAACTTCCCGGTGGGCATGCTGAGACAGGTTAACAAACTAACAGCATTCATTAAGCCATCGTCCCCAAACATAGCAACAACATCTAGGGTGAGGGCTAATACCGATCAATGGATGAGAAATAATATGAGCATCCTGAAAGAACATTACGATTCGGTGATTGCCCTCGCCCTGGAAAACCTCCCGGGGTTCGACAGGGTGGCATGGAATAAAGCGATGGCATACGGTAGGGGTAGATATAAACGACGCCTCACCGAAACCTCCATTGCCACCCTCTCGACTTTAGTGGGGGGGCCCCCGCTGGTGGGGGGACTGGGGGCGGTGGCTGGGGAGCTGAGTGAGGGAGAGTGGCCTAGTTTGCCACCAACAGACCAGGGCAGGCCGAGTAACCACTCGGGCCCCATCCCGGGCATGGGCCCTGGACCTAGAAGGGGGCAGACACCTTTACCACCCAGGCCACCTCGGACAGATGGGCCACGTCGCCCACCCTTGGGGCCTCGTTCCATCTCTGGCCCTAATATTGGCTTCGGCCCTGGCCTTGGCCCTCTTCCCCTCCTCGGTTTCTGCCCCAGCTTAAACCCCAATCTATCACTTGACCCCAGGCTCGGCCTTAGCCCTGACCTCAACCTACTACCCAGGTCTGACCTCAACCCATTGTCCAGTCCTAACCTCAACCCATTGCCCAGCCCTAACCCCAACCGAATTACCAACCCTGGTCAGGGGGAGGGGGGTGGTAATCGGTATAGCCACCCAGAGGGGGTTTCTCCGAGAACTGCCCCAGACCCTGGACTTATCCCCATTCTAGGGGAGTCCAGTCGGGTTGATCCAGTGTTGGGATTGGCGGGGAGCCCTCAGGTTTGCCTAGCGGAGATCCACCAAGCAACATCTACCAGTGGCCTAGATAGCAGCCTGGGGTTCCAACCCAACTTTGAACTCGAGATCACAGGGAGTTCGGATTTTAATGGGTCTGGGGGGGACGAGAGTGGCGACTTACCTGGTTTTGAAGAGGGCGAGGCTCCACGCACCAATGTGGCGGTGGTCCTACGGGAGTCGCAACAACTGATGGAGGGGAGTCAGTCCACCTTGGAGGGAGAGACTCCCCCCGGACGGACGGGTCACCCTCTTGAGGGGCGAGTCCGGACTCCCCAAAAGACCACCCACCACGGTAGTACGTATTACAAAGGGGTGGAGTGGAGCCTTGAGATCAAACAACCGGTGGTGGTGATGGGGGATTCAAACCTAGCTAGGATCTCAGAACATCAATATCCCTCGATTCAGATAGATAGCTTCCCGGGGGCTCAAATACATCATCTAAAGGAGATCCTGGGCAAGCTTGACCCTTGCCACACAGCCCAGAAAGTCGTCCTCTCGGTAGGCTTAAACAACTGCCTTAGGAGCAATCAGCTCGGGACAATGAGGAAACAGGTGCAACAACTCCTGTCAGGGGCTAGGACAGCCTTTCCTCGAGCGGAGATTGTGATTCCCCTAATCCAGTTCTCCCCACGGCTTCAGTTGAAACACAGAACCCTCCTGGGGGAACTTAACCGATTCTTGGAGGACAATTGTAGAACCCTAAAAGGGATTGAAGAGGACCAGTTCCGGGTCAACCATAAAGATCCTATTCATTGGACCCCAGCTACTGCCAATAAAATCCTTAAATCGTGGATGTCGCAGTTAAACTAAGAATAGGGGGACCTAGAGTGTCTAATCAGCCCCACTCTAATATTTTAAATCTTTCCACCTCTTTTTTCTTAACGGAGGACGAAGAAAGACTGCTAGAGAAGGGCCTCTATTTTATTCCAACTCCACTAGTGGTGGATAGACAGGAACTGCGAAGAGACCTACACAGGTATCACAGACAATTGAGGCTTCTAGACCATTTTAATTACAGTATGGATTTCTGTCGAGTGCCATTCATCAACCCCTCCACTTGGGAACCTGAGTGGGCTTCGACCACAGAACTTTTGAAAAAACTGATCAGGCGAGATGTCCGGGATCTTGACAGGATCCACTGTAATAGGGAGAGGGAAAATAATTTATCTACAGGAGAAAGAGAAGCACTTGACCAACTAAAATCAAACCAGGAAATAGTGATTAAACCTGCAGACAAGGGGTCAAAAATTGTTATAATGGATAAACATCAATATTTAACTGAAGCGTACAGACAACTAAAGAACACAACACACTACTTACCTTTAACCTGCTCCCTGCAACTGGAAACTCAGACAAAAATTCGGGAGATTGTGGGATGCCTGTATGAGAAAAAGATCATTACGGCCAAACAAAAGTATTACCTGTCTGGTGAGGATCCTCCACGTCCACGCAAATTCTACCTTTTGCCCAAGATCCATAAGGATCCAGAGACCTGGACGGTCCCACATCAGGTCCCTCCCGGCAGACCCATTGTGTCTGATTGTGGGAGTGAATCGTACAGGATAGCTGAATTTATTGATCATTATATTAACCCCTTGTCGCAAAAACATGAGAGCTATATCAAGGACACCTATGAGTTTGTGACAAAACTTAGACAGATCATGGTGCCTCCTGGTGGAATGCTTTTCTCTGTGGATATTGATTCCCTGTACACTAATATAGAGACTCAATTGGGTCTAAAAGCGGTGCGAGACATCTTTAGGAAGTATCCTGACCCCACTAGGCCGGATGAGGCCCTCCTCACACTTTTGGAATTAGGCCTTGTGAAAAATGATTTTGAATTTAACTCCGAATGGTATCTCCAGGTCCATGGAACTGCGATGGGGAAGAAGTTCGCCCCGGCCTACGCTAATATTTATATGGCGGACTGGGAGCGGACCGTCTTCCCTAAATGCAGCAAACTCCCAAGTTTCTATGTAAGATACCTGGATGATATTTTCGGTATTTGGAACCATTCCAAGGCTGAGTTTTTTGATTTCATTGCAATCCTTAATAACCACCATCCCTCTATCTCAGTTAAATATAATTTACAACAAGAGAAAATTGAATTCTTGGATACCGAGGTTTTTTTGGTTAGGAGGGAAAATGGAGAGGGGAGCCTGGGAACGAGGGTGTATTTTAAGCCGACCGACACACACGCACTGTTACACAAGTCTAGCTACCACCCGAAGCACACCTACCGGGGAATTGTGAAATCGCAATTAATAAGGTTTCGTAGGATCTGTACGGTAGCGGGGGATGTCGAGTCGGCTACAAGAACCCTATTCCGGGCTCTGAGACGTCGGGGGTACAGTAGGACCTTCCTCCGGGGGATCAAGGTGGACGTCCAGCGGGACTACCAACTAGGCCTGAAACCCAGGGGGGAGGACAACAACCATCATCTGGTCCCCTTTGTCTCCACCTTTTCTCCTGCCTCCAGGACCTTGAATACCAAGGTTAAAAGTAATTTTAAGAGGGTACAGGACCACGTGGAATCCCTTGTGGATTTTAAAATCATAGCAGCGTTTAGAAGAAACAAAAACATAAAAGATCTTCTAGTACATGCCTCCTTGGGCGGAAAACATAAAAAAGACAAGCACAACAGACACTTTAAAAATATTAAATTCATGGTAAATCAATATACTCACCTGAGTGCACCTGTGTGGCATATGACCAAGCCAGGGGCAATGAATTTGGTGTATTGTATCGAGTGCGTGGTTTGTAAAAAACTGTATATTGGGCAAACCAAGAACAGTTTAATCCTAAGACTGAAGCAACACTTGAACTTGATTGATAAGACTCATAAAGTTACTCACCTGTACGAACACTTCAGACAGCATGGGAGGGAAAATCTCCTCATCATGGGGTTGGAGTCAGGATCCTGGTGGTCAGACAGACAGCGACTGGCAAAAGAAAGACAGTGGATTAATAAACTTAACACAGTTTATCCATATGGTCTGAACCAAATTAACTAAAGCCAGTCGCCTAAATAATATACTTACCCCCTCGGATGAGGGTGGGGAGATCTCTTCCAGGGCACCTGTCAAATACAAAACAAAAGATACAATACAAACCCTTTTCTGAGAAACAAATGTGTTAAAGCTTGAAATTTGTGAGCCCGTGCATTCTGGCTGCCTAAGTGCAGCCAGACTTCTTTGTTCCCCTTGCACCTAACCCTAACCCTAACCCTGACCCTGACCCTGACCCTAACCCTAACCCTAACCCTGAGAATTTGGCAGAGATACCAGGGTGGGGAGATGCACTGGTACAGGTGGACAGTTTCCCTGGGGCCCAAATACACCATATGAAGGGAATTCTTGATAAATTGGACCCTTGCCCCACTGTCCGGATGGTTTTGCTCTCGATTGGCTTGAACAACTGCCTGAGAGGGAATTTGTTTAAAACTATTAAAAAACAATTCCACCAATTGATGGCAGTGGCGGGCAGGGCTTTTCCCCAGGCGAAAATCTGTGTACCACTGATCCAGTTCTCATCACAGCTCCCGCCACAGGCAAAACACCTAATAGCACAAACAAACATCTTCTTGGAAGAATCTTTTAGCGTGTTGGAGGGTGTGGAGGAACAACTCTTTAGGGTACGGTCGGATCACCCAGAGTACTGGACAAAGAGGACGGCCCTAGAGATTTTAGACTGTTGGATGGGACAAACAGAACACTTTTTCACATAAAAAAATAAATGTACTTACCTGCAAAATATATAAAAAAATACTCGCCTTCGGGGACACATAAAACAAACCGGATCTCAGGACCGGAGTTTGGGGTGGTGTGATCCACAGATAGACGCTGGAATTTAAAATACTGTCCAGCGTTCTAAAAACAAAGTGGAACACACAAAAAAACAAGGGAGTCACCGATTGGGAGTTAGTAGAGGAAACAGGACAAACCTTGTGTGCCCGTGCTCTCTGCCTGCCTTCTTGGTAGGCAGAAACCTATTTTCCCTTTTACCTAACCTGCCAGTGCCATGGGTATATCTTTCCTCTCGCTCTATAAAACTCCGAAAACACAGAGCAATAACCTATAAACCTTAATTTTCTTTGGGGACTGCTCCCAGAGAACTACACCCCATAAGGGAATTCAATGGGTGTAGAAAAGGTTTTTTAAATTGTATCTGTGTGATATGGTGACTTTGGTTTAATTTCCCCCCCCGTTTGTCTTAAAGAATACATTTTGGCAACCTTGGAAAAACTTGGTTTATCTGAGATTGGTGACGAAGATCCCTATAGGGAAAATCATCAGTCCTGGTTGCCCTCCTAATTGGGGAAAATGATAGACAGGTGTGATGAGCAGGTGTGATGATGTGATTAAAATGCCCAGGTGTGTTTAGCCAATCAGGAGCTTGCTTTTTAGCTCCTCCCCCGTGTTTTTCCTATATGTTGTCTGTTTTGTCGGTCTCCCTCAGATTCCTCTGAAGAAGCCACAGCGTGGCGAAACGTCAGGAGCTCCAACATTTGCACTTAACCCTCAGCCTTGCTGATTTTTAAACAGATGATTTTTAAACAGATGGTTTTAATATCCACCTTTTAACATTATTTGATCCCTTTCCATGAGTGTTGTGCACTAGCTGCACTTTTACTGCACCCCAAAAAAAACCTTTTTGACACCTCCTGGCTTTCTAGTTAAACGGCCAAAAAGGCCTCAAGAAACCTGCCACCTCTGAGAGTGTGTGTTGGGTGGGTTTTGCGAGTGTGACTTGCGTGTTGACCCCTATAGGGGTTTGAGTGTGGTTTGTCACCATAAAGCACATTGTGCTACATTAAATAAATTGGCCCTTTCTTGGGCTCTTTTCTGAGCCGACTAGAATTTTATACCGGAGGTTTTAGGGAAGGTTTTAATAAACTCTAAATACTCGGGTCCTTTTTTCCAGAAGGACCTAGAGAAAAGAGGAACGTTTTTAATAGAGGAGGATCAATTTGAAATAAATCAGGAGGCAACTGGTGGGCAAGCTTTGCACCTCAGTTTTTAGCCTGACTGACTTTTTTTAACACATGGACCCATAAAGTACGGTCTTTTTATCATTATTTGATCCTCCCCTATGGAAGCGGTATTGCACAAAATTGCATTGGAGCTGCACCCTTGGGTTTTTGAAAAATAAACCTAGAGAAAGGGAAGAAAAACCTTTTAGCATTAGGAAGGGGATCAATTTGAATAATCGGCAGGTTATAGGTTAAAGCTTTCCCCCCCCCCCTTATTTTTGTTTGTTTGTCAGTCATTACCTACCCTCTTACCGAATACTTACCTGGCTCCTTGTGGAGGTGGGACCATGGTCCTCGGGGTCCATGGACGATTTCCATCTCGTAGTCTTTCGGGGGGGACGTCTGGGAGTGTGAGAAGTACTGGGCCCTCCATCCCTGCTGAAAATAAATTGCACAAACAATATTTCAAACTGCTACAAGCGGTCCACCATGCAGAGGTGGTGGAGGAGACCCAGCGGTCCCATATGTTCCCGGTGGGGATGCGGAGGCAGGTCAATAAACTGACCTCCTTCATTAAGCCTTCATCCCCCAATGCTGAGACCACTGCAAAGGTCAAACTGAACACAGACGAGTGGATGCGAGTAAACATGAATATTCTTAAGCACCACTACGATCAAGTGATAGCAGTGGGCCTGCAGGACCTGCCCCCTGTGGATCAGGTGGCATTGGACAGAGCGATTGCCTATGGTAAAACTAGGTATAAGAAACGACTAAAAGCCTCGTCCATTGCTGCCTTGAGATCGTTGGTGGGGGGTGGGACACGGGCTCCCTCTGGCTTGGTCCATAACACCACCTTTGGGCCGGACCCCGATCTCGGATCCAATTCTCATCCAAGTCCTAACCTTAACCCCAGTCCTAACCCCAACTCCTATCCCAGCCATAATCCTAACCTTACCCCATGCCTTAGCCCTAACCATAACCCGGACCCCAACCCTTACCCTAACCTTAACCCCAATTCCTACCCCTATCCTCAGCCTAACCCAAAACCCAACCTCCTTCCCCAATCCCCTTCCCCTACCTTGGATGAGATTGGTCCTAGCGTTGTCTTAGCGCAGATCAGGGAGAGTCCTTCCAAGCCATCGAGCCCTGGGGCTAGCAGTGTTGCACTGGGTATTCATCCCACCCCTTGCCTGGGGTCACTGGATGACCTTTCGCCGAGCCCACCTAGGGAGGAGAGGATTCTGACGGATGGGGATCTGGGATTGGATCACCCCCTTGAGGATTCCACCCTATCAGGGGATGATCCATCTGGCTCCCTATCATACCTGTTGGACCTCTGTGATGGTTCCCCTCAGAGACCGACCCTGCATGCCAACTTATACCGGAAAATTGCGAACTGGTCTCTGACGGTGGAAAAACCTGTGCTAGTGGTGGGAGATGAGAATTTGGCAGAGATACCAGGGTGGGGAGATGCACTGGTACAGGTGGACAGTTTCCCTGGGGCCCAAATACACCATATGAAGGGAATTCTTGATAAATTGGACCCTTGCCCCACTGTCCGGATGGTTTTGCTCTCGATTGGCTTGAACAACTGCCTGAGAGGGAATTTGTTTAAAACTATTAAAAAACAATTCCACCAATTGATGGCAGTGGCGGGCAGGGCTTTTCCCCAGGCGAAAATCTGTGTACCACTGATCCAGTTCTCATCACAGCTCCCGCCACAGGCAAAACACCTAATAGCACAAACAAACATCTTCTTGGAAGAATCTTTTAGCGTGTTGGAGGGTGTGGAGGAACAACTCTTTAGGGTACGGTCGGATCACCCAGAGTACTGGACAAAGAGGACGGCCCTAGAGATTTTAGACTGTTGGATGGGACAAACAGAACACTTTTTCACATAAAAAAATAAATGTACTTACCTGCAAAATATATAAAAAAATACTCGCCTTCGGGGACACATAAAACAAACCGGATCTCAGGACCGGAGTTTGGGGTGGTGTGATCCACAGATAGACGCTGGAATTTAAAATTTAAAATACTGTCCAGCGTTCTAAAAACAAAGTGGAACACACAAAAAAACAAGGGAGTCACCGATTGGGAGTTAGTAGAGGAAACAGGACAAACCTTGTGTGCCCGTGCTCTCTGCCTGCCTTCTTGGTAGGCAGAAACCTATTTTCCCTTTTACCTAACCTGCCAGTGCCATGGGTATATCTTTCCTCTCGCTCTATAAAACTCCGAAAACACAGAGCAATAACCTATAAACCTTAATTTTCTTTGGGGACTGCTCCCAGAGAACTACACCCCATAAGGGAATTCAATGGGTGTAGAAAAGGTTTTTTAAATTGTATCTGTGTGATATGGTGACTTTGGTTTAATTTCCCCCCCCGTTTGTCTTAAAGAATACATTTTGGCAACCTTGGAAAAACTTGGTTTATCTGAGATTGGTGACGAAGATCCCTATAGGGAAAATCATCAGTCCTGGTTGCCCTCCTAATTGGGGAAAATGATAGACAGGTGTGATGAGCAGGTGTGATGATGTGATTAAAATGCCCAGGTGTGTTTAGCCAATCAGGAGCTTGCTTTTTAGCTCCTCCCCCGTGTTTTTCCTATATGTTGTCTGTTTTGTCGGTCTCCCTCAGATTCCTCTGAAGAAGCCACAGCGTGGCGAAACGTCAGGAGCTCCAACATTTGCACTTAACCCTCAGCCTTGCTGATTTTTAAACAGATGATTTTTAAACAGATGGTTTTAATATCCACCTTTTAACATTATTTGATCCCTTTCCATGAGTGTTGTGCACTAGCTGCACTTTTACTGCACCCCAAAAAAAAACCTTTTTGACACCTCCTGGCTTTCTAGTTAAACGGCCAAAAAGGCCTCAAGAAACCTGCCACCTCTGAGAGTGTGTGTTGGGTGGGTTTTGCGTGTGTGACTTGCGTGTTGACCCCTATAGGGGTTTGAGTGTGGTTTGTCACCATAAAGCACGTTGTGCTACATTAAATAAATTGGCCCTTTCTTGGGCTCTTTTCTGAGCCGACTAGAATTTTATACCGGAGGTTTTAGGGAAGGTTTTAATAAACTCTAAATACTCGGGTCCTTTTTTCCAGAAGGACCTAGAGAAAAGAGGAACGTTTTTAATAGAGGAGGATCAATTTGAAATAAATCAGGAGGCAACTGGTGGGCAAGCTTTGCACCTCAGTTTTTAGCCTGACTGACTTTTTTTAACACATGGACCCATAAAGTACGGTCTTTTTATCATTATTTGATCCTCCCCTATGGAAGCGGTATTGCACAAAATTGCATTGGAGCTGCACCCTTGGGTTTTTGAAAAATAAACCTAGAGAAAGGGAAGAAAAACCTTTTAGCATTAGGAAGGGGATCAATTTGAATAATCGGCAGGTTATAGGTTAAAGCTTTCCCCCCCCCCCTTATTTTTGTTTGTTTGTCAGTCATTACCTACCCTCTTACCGAATACTTACCTGGCTCCTTGTGGAGGTGGGACCATGGTCCTCGGGGTCCATGGACGATTTCCATCTCGTAGTCTTTCGGGGGGGACGTCTGGGAGTGTGAGAAGTACTGGGCCCTCCATCTCTGCTGAAAATAAATTGCACAAACAATATTTCAAACTGCTACAAGCGGTCCACCATGCAGAGGTGGTGGAGGAGACCCAGCGGTCCCATATGTTCCCGGTGGGGATGCGGAGGCAGGTCAATAAACTGACCTCCTTCATTAAGCCTTCATCCCCCAATGCTGAGACCACTGCAAAGGTCAAACTGAACACAGACGAGTGGATGCGAGTAAACATGAATATTCTTAAGCACCACTACGATCAAGTGATAGCAGTGGGCCTGCAGGACCTGCCCCCTGTGGATCAGGTGGCATTGGACAGAGCGATTGCCTATGGTAAAACTAGGTATAAGAAACGACTAAAAGCCTCGTCCATTGCTGCCTTGAGATCGTTGGTGGGGGGTGGGACACGGGCTCCCTCTGGCTTGGTCCATAACACCACCTTTGGGCCGGACCCCGATCTCGGATCCAATTCTCATCCAAGTCCTAACCTTAACCCCAGTCCTAACCCCAACTCCTATCCCAGCCATAATCCTAACCTTACCCCATGCCTTAGCCCTAACCATAACCCGGACCCCAACCCTTACCCTAACCTTAACCCCAATTCCTACCCCTATCCTCAGCCTAACCCAAAACCCAACCTCCTTCCCCAATCCCCTTCCCCTACCTTGGATGAGATTGGTCCTAGCGTTGTCTTAGCGCAGATCAGGGAGAGTCCTTCCAAGCCATCGAGCCCTGGGGCTAGCAGTGTTGCACTGGGTATTCATCCCACCCCTTGCCTGGGGTCACTGGATGACCTTTCGCCGAGCCCACCTAGGGAGGAGAGGATTCTGACGGATGGGGATCTGGGATTGGATCACCCCCTTGAGGATTCCACCCTATCAGGGGATGATCCATCTGGCTCCCTATCATACCTGTTGGACCTCTGTGATGGTTCCCCTCAGAGACCGACCCTGCATGCCAACTTATACCGGAAAATTGCGAACTGGTCTCTGACGGTGGAAAAACCTGTGCTAGTGGTGGGAGATGAGAATTTGGCAGAGATACCAGGGTGGGGAGATGCACTGGTACAGGTGGACAGTTTCCCTGGGGCCCAAATACACCATATGAAGGGAATTCTTGATAAATTGGACCCTTGCCCCACTGTCCGGATGGTTTTGCTCTCGATTGGCTTGAACAACTGCCTGAGAGGGAATTTGTTTAAAACTATTAAAAAACAATTCCACCAATTGATGGCAGTGGCGGGCAGGGCTTTTCCCCAGGCGAAAATCTGTGTACCACTGATCCAGTTCTCATCACAGCTCCCGCCACAGGCAAAACACCTAATAGCACAAACAAACATCTTCTTGGAAGAATCTTTTAGCGTGTTGGAGGGTGTGGAGGAACAACTCTTTAGGGTACGGTCGGATCACCCAGAGTACTGGACAAAGAGGACGGCCCTAGAGATTTTAGACTGTTGGATGGGACAAACAGAACACTTTTTCACATAAAAAAATAAATGTACTTACCTGCAAAATATATAAAAAAATACTCGCCTTCGGGGACACATAAAACAAACCGGATCTCAGGACCGGAGTTTGGGGTGGTGTGATCCACAGATAGACGCTGGAATTTAAAATTTAAAATACTGTCCAGCGTTCTAAAAACAAAGTGGAACACACAAAAAAACAAGGGAGTCACCGATTGGGAGTTAGTAGAGGAAACAGGACAAACCTTGTGTGCCCGTGCTCTCTGCCTGCCTTCTTGGTAGGCAGAAACCTATTTTCCCTTTTACCTAACCCTAACCCTAACCCTAACCCAGCAGGTTATAGGTTAAAGCTTTTCCCCCCCTTGTTTTTGTTTGTTTGTCAGTCATTACCTACCCTCTTACCGAATACTTACCTGGCTCCTTGTGGAGCTGGGACCATGGTCCTTGGGGTCCATGGACGATTTCCATCTCGTAGTCCTTCGGGGGGCACATCTGGGAGTGTGAGAAGTACTAGGCCCTCCATCCCTGCTGAAAATAAATTGCACAAACAATATTTCAAACTGCTACAAGCGGTCCATCATGCAGAGGTGGTGGAGGAGACCCAGCGGTCCCATATGTTCCCGGTGGGGATGCGGAGGCAGGTCAATAAACTGACCTCCATTAAGCCTTCATCCCCCAATGCTGAGACCACTGCAAAGGTCAAACTGAACACAGACGAGTGGATGCGAGCGAACATGAATATTCTTAAGCACCACTACGATCAAGTGATAGCAGTGGGCCTGCAGGACCTGCCCCCTGTGGATCAGGTGGCATTAGACAGAGCAATTGCCTATGGCAAAACTAGGTATAAGAAACGACTAAAAGCTTCGTCGATTGCTGCCTTGATATCGTTGGTGGGGGGTGGGGCACGGGCTCCCCCTAGCTTGGTCCATAACACCATCTTTGGACCGGACCCCGATCTCGGATCCAATTCTCATCCAAGCCCTAACCTTAACCCCAGTCCTAACCCCAACTCCTATCCTATCCACAATCCTAACCTTACCCCATGCCTTAGCCCTAACCTTAACCCTGACCCCAACCTTTACCCTAACCTTAACCTCAATTCCTACCCCTATCCTCAGCCTAACCCGAAACCCAACCTCCTTCCCCAATCCCTTTCCCCTACCTTGGATGAGATTGGTCCTAGCGTTGTCTTAGCGCGGATTAGGGGGGGTCCTTCCAAGCCATCGAGCCCTGGGGCTAGCAGTGTTGCACTGGATGACCTTCCGCCGAGCCCACCTAGTGAGGAGAGGATACTAACGGATGGGGATCTGGGATTGGATCACCCTTGTGAGGATTCCACCCTATCAGGGGATGATCCATCTGGCTCCCTATCATTCCTGTTGGACCTCTGTGATGGTTCCCCTCAGAGACCGACCCTGCATGCCAATTTATACCGGAAAATTGCGAACTGGTCTCTGACGGTGGAACAACCTGTGCTGGTATTGGGAGATGAAAATTTGGCAGAGATACCAGGGTGGGGAGATGCACTGGTGCAGGTGGACAGTTTCCCTGGGGCCCAAATACACCATATGAAGGGAATTCTGGATAAATTGGACCCTTGCCCCACTGTCCGGATGGTTTTGCTCTCGATTGGCTTGAACAACTGCCTGAGAGGGAATTTGTTTAAAACTATCAAAAAACAATTCCACCAATTGATGGCAGTGGCGGGCAGGGCTTTTCCCCAGGCGAAAATCTGTGTACCACTGATCCAATTCTCCTCACAGCTCCCGTCACCAGCAAAACACCTAATGGCACAAACAAACATCTTCCTGGAAGAATCTTTTAGCGTGTTGGAGGGTGTGGAGGAACAATTCTTTAGGGTACGGTCGGATCACCCAGAGTACTGGACAAAGAGGACGGCCCTAGAGATTTTAGACTGTTGGATGGGACAAACAGAACACTTTTTCACATAAAAAACCAAATGTATATACCTGCAAAATATATTAAAAAAATACTCACCTTCGGGGAAACATAAAACAAACCTGATCTCAGGACTGGAGTTTGGGGTGGGGAGATCCACAGATAGACGCTGGAATCCAAAATTAAAATACTGTCCAGCGCTCTAAAAATAAAGTGGAACACACAAAAAAACAAGGGAGTCACCGATTGGGAGTCAGTAGAGGAAACAGGACAAACCTTGTGTGCCCGTGCTCTCTGCCTGCCTTCTTGGTAGGCAGAAACCTATTTTCCCTTTTACCTAACCTGCCAGTGCCATGGGTATATCTTTCCTCTTACTCCATAGAACTCCAAAAACACAGAGCAATAACCTATAAACTTAATTTTCTTTGGGGACTGCTCCCAGAGAACTACACCCTATAAGGGAATTTCATGGGTGTAGAAAAGGTTTTTTAAGATTGCATCTGGGTGATATGGTGACTTTTGGTTTAATTTCCCCCCCCTCCCCCCGTTTGTCTTAAAGAATAAATTTTGGCAACCTTAGAAAACTTGTTTTATCTGAGATCGGTGACGAAGATCCCTATAGGGAAAATCATCAGTCCTGGTTGCCCTCCTAATTGGAGAATGACATACAGGTGTGATGAGCAGGTGTGATGATGTGATTAAAATGCCCAGGTGTGTTTAGCCAATCAGGAGCTTGCTTTTTAGCTCCTCCCCCGTGTTTTTCTTATATGTTGTCTGTCTTGTCGGTCTCCCTCAGATTCCTCTGAAGAAGCCACAGCGTGGCGAAACGTCAGGAGCTCCAACATTGCACTTAACCCTCAGCCTTGCTGATTTTTAAACAGATGGTTTTAAGATCCACTTTTTAACATTATTTGACCCCCTTCCATGAGTGTTTTGCACCAGAGCTGCACTTTTACTGCATTTTTAAAAAAAGCCTTTCTTACACCCCCTGGTTTTTCTAGCTAACGGCCAAAGGCCTCAAGAAATCAGCCACCTCTGAGAGTGTGTGTTGGGTGGGTTTGCACAGTTTTTTGCGTGTTTGACTAGCGTGTTGACCCTTTTATAAGGGTTTTGAGTGTGTTTTGTCACTATAAAGCACATTGTGCTGCATTTAACAAACTGGCCCTTTCTTGGGTTCTTTTCTGAGCCGACTAGTTTTATATACCGGAGGTTTTAGGGAAGTTTTTAATATACTCTTAAATACTCGGGTCCTTTTTTCCAGAAGGACCTAGAGAAAAGAGAAACGGTTTTAATAGAGGAGGATCAATCTGAAATAAATCAGGAGGCAACTGGTGGGCAAGTTTTGCACCTCAGCTTTTAGCCTTACTGACTTTTTTTAACACATGGACCCATAAAGTACGGTCTTTTTATCATTATTTGATCCTCCCCTATGGAAACGGTATTGCACAAAATTGCATTGGAGCTGCACCCTTGGGTTTTTGAAAAATAAACCTAGAGAAAGGGAAGAAAAACTTTTTAGCATTAGGAAGGGGATCAATTTGAATAATCAGCAGGTTATAGGTTAAAGCTTTTCCCCCCCTTGTTTTTGTTTGTTTGTCAGTCATTACCTACCCTCTTACCGAATACTTACCTGGCTCCTTGTGGAGCTGGGACCATGGTCCTTGGGGTCCATGGACGATTTCCATCTCGTAGTCCTTCGGGGGGCACATCTGGGAGTGTGAGAAGTACTAGGCCCTCCATCCCTGCTGAAAATAAATTGCACAAACAATATTTCAAACTGCTACAAGCGGTCCATCATGCAGAGGTGGTGGAGGAGACCCAGCGGTCCCATATGTTCCCGGTGGGGATGCGGAGGCAGGTCAATAAACTGACCTCCTTCATTAAGCCTTCATCCCCCAATGCTGAGACCACTGCAAAGGTCAAACTGAACACAGACGAGTGGATGCGAGCGAACATGAATATTCTTAAGCACCACTACGATCAAGTGATAGCAGTGGGCCTGCAGGACCTGCCCCCTGTGGATCAGGTGGCATTAGACAGAGCAATTGCCTATGGCAAAACTAGGTATAAGAAACGACTAAAAGCTTCGTCGATTGCTGCCTTGATATCGTTGGTGGGGGGTGGGGCACGGGCTCCCCCTAGCTTGGTCCATAACACCATCTTTGGACCGGACCCCGATCTCGGATCCAATTCTCATCCAAGCCCTAACCTTAACCCCAGTCCTAACCCCAACTCCTATCCTATCCACAATCCTAACCTTACCCCATGCCTTAGCCCTAACCTTAACCCTGACCCCAACCTTTACCCTAACCTTAACCTCAATTCCTACCCCTATCCTCAGCCTAACCCGAAACCCAACCTCCTTCCCCAATCCCTTTCCCCTACCTTGGATGAGATTGGTCCTAGCGTTGTCTTAGCGCGGATTAGGGGGGGTCCTTCCAAGCCATCGAGCCCTGGGGCTAGCAGTGTTGCACTGGATGACCTTCCGCCGAGCCCACCTAGTGAGGAGAGGATACTAACGGATGGGGATCTGGGATTGGATCACCCTTGTGAGGATTCCACCCTATCAGGGGATGATCCATCTGGCTCCCTATCATTCCTGTTGGACCTCTGTGATGGTTCCCCTCAGAGACCGACCCTGCATGCCAATTTATACCGGAAAATTGCGAACTGGTCTCTGACGGTGGAACAACCTGTGCTGGTATTGGGAGATGAAAATTTGGCAGAGATACCAGGGTGGGGAGATGCACTGGTGCAGGTGGACAGTTTCCCTGGGGCCCAAATACACCATATGAAGGGAATTCTGGATAAATTGGACCCTTGCCCCACTGTCCGGATGGTTTTGCTCTCGATTGGCTTGAACAACTGCCTGAGAGGGAATTTGTTTAAAACTATCAAAAAACAATTCCACCAATTGATGGCAGTGGCGGGCAGGGCTTTTCCCCAGGCGAAAATCTGTGTACCACTGATCCAATTCTCCTCACAGCTCCCGTCACCAGCAAAACACCTAATGGCACAAACAAACATCTTCCTGGAAGAATCTTTTAGCGTGTTGGAGGGTGTGGAGGAACAATTCTTTAGGGTACGGTCGGATCACCCAGAGTACTGGACAAAGAGGACGGCCCTAGAGATTTTAGACTGTTGGATGGGACAAACAGAACACTTTTTCACATAAAAAACCAAATGTATATACCTGCAAAATATATTAAAAAAATACTCACCTTCGGGGAAACATAAAACAAACCTGATCTCAGGACTGGAGTTTGGGGTGGGGAGATCCACAGATAGACGCTGGAATCCAAAATTAAAATACTGTCCAGCGCTCTAAAAATAAAGTGGAACACACAAAAAAACAAGGGAGTCACCGATTGGGAGTCAGTAGAGGAAACAGGACAAACCTTGTGTGCCCGTGCTCTCTGCCTGCCTTCTTGGTAGGCAGAAACCTATTTTCCCTTTTACCTAACCTGCCAGTGCCATGGGTATATCTTTCCTCTTACTCCATAGAACTCCAAAAACACAGAGCAATAACCTATAAACTTAATTTTCTTTGGGGACTGCTCCCAGAGAACTACACCCTATAAGGGAATTTCATGGGTGTAGAAAAGGTTTTTTAAGATTGCATCTGGGTGATATGGTGACTTTTGGTTTAATTTCCCCCCCCTCCCCCCGTTTGTCTTAAAGAATAAATTTTGGCAACCTTAGAAAACTTGTTTTATCTGAGATCGGTGACGAAGATCCCTATAGGGAAAATCATCAGTCCTGGTTGCCCTCCTAATTGGAGAATGACATACAGGTGTGATGAGCAGGTGTGATGATGTGATTAAAATGCCCAGGTGTGTTTAGCCAATCAGGAGCTTGCTTTTTAGCTCCTCCCCCGTGTTTTTCTTATATGTTGTCTGTCTTGTCGGTCTCCCTCAGATTCCTCTGAAGAAGCCACAGCGTGGCGAAACGTCAGGAGCTCCAACATTGCACTTAACCCTCAGCCTTGCTGATTTTTAAACAGATGGTTTTAAGATCCACTTTTTAACATTATTTGACCCCCTTCCATGAGTGTTTTGCACCAGAGCTGCACTTTTACTGCATTTTTAAAAAAAGCCTTTCTTACACCCCCTGGTTTTTCTAGCTAACGGCCAAAGGCCTCAAGAAATCAGCCACCTCTGAGAGTGTGTGTTGGGTGGGTTTGCACAGTTTTTTGCGTGTTTGACTAGCGTGTTGACCCTTTTATAAGGGTTTTGAGTGTGTTTTGTCACTATAAAGCACATTGTGCTGCATTTAACAAACTGGCCCTTTCTTGGGTTCTTTTCTGAGCCGACTAGTTTTATATACCGGAGGTTTTAGGGAAGTTTTTAATATACTCTTAAATACTCGGGTCCTTTTTTCCAGAAGGACCTAGAGAAAAGAGAAACGGTTTTAATAGAGGAGGATCAATCTGAAATAAATCAGGAGGCAACTGGTGGGCAAGTTTTGCACCTCAGCTTTTAGCCTTACTGACTTTTTTTAACACATGGACCCATAAAGTACGGTCTTTTTATCATTATTTGATCCTCCCCTATGGAAACGGTATTGCACAAAATTGCATTGGAGCTGCACCCTTGGGTTTTTGAAAAATAAACCTAGAGAAAGGGAAGAAAAACTTTTTAGCATTAGGAAGGGGATCAATTTGAATAATCAGCAGGTTATAGGTTAAAGCTTTTCCCCCCCTTGTTTTTGTTTGTTTGTCAGTCATTACCTACCCTCTTACCGAATACTTACCTGGCTCCTTGTGGAGCTGGGACCATGGTCCTTGGGGTCCATGGACGATTTCCATCTCGTAGTCCTTCGGGGGGCACATCTGGGAGTGTGAGAAGTACTAGGCCCTCCATCCCTGCTGAAAATAAATTGCACAAACAATATTTCAAACTGCTACAAGCGGTCCATCATGCAGAGGTGGTGGAGGAGACCCAGCGGTCCCATATGTTCCCGGTGGGGATGCGGAGGCAGGTCAATAAACTGACCTCCTTCATTAAGCCTTCATCCCCCAATGCTGAGACCACTGCAAAGGTCAAACTGAACACAGACGAGTGGATGCGAGCGAACATGAATATTCTTAAGCACCACTACGATCAAGTGATAGCAGTGGGCCTGCAGGACCTGCCCCCTGTGGATCAGGTGGCATTAGACAGAGCAATTGCCTATGGCAAAACTAGGTATAAGAAACGACTAAAAGCTTCGTCGATTGCTGCCTTGATATCGTTGGTGGGGGGTGGGGCACGGGCTCCCCCTAGCTTGGTCCATAACACCATCTTTGGACCGGACCCCGATCTCGGATCCAATTCTCATCCAAGCCCTAACCTTAACCCCAGTCCTAACCCCAACTCCTATCCTATCCACAATCCTAACCTTACCCCATGCCTTAGCCCTAACCTTAACCCTGACCCCAACCTTTACCCTAACCTTAACCTCAATTCCTACCCCTATCCTCAGCCTAACCCGAAACCCAACCTCCTTCCCCAATCCCTTTCCCCTACCTTGGATGAGATTGGTCCTAGCGTTGTCTTAGCGCGGATTAGGGGGGGTCCTTCCAAGCCATCGAGCCCTGGGGCTAGCAGTGTTGCACTGGATGACCTTCCGCCGAGCCCACCTAGTGAGGAGAGGATACTAACGGATGGGGATCTGGGATTGGATCACCCTTGTGAGGATTCCACCCTATCAGGGGATGATCCATCTGGCTCCCTATCATTCCTGTTGGACCTCTGTGATGGTTCCCCTCAGAGACCGACCCTGCATGCCAATTTATACCGGAAAATTGCGAACTGGTCTCTGACGGTGGAACAACCTGTGCTGGTATTGGGAGATGAAAATTTGGCAGAGATACCAGGGTGGGGAGATGCACTGGTGCAGGTGGACAGTTTCCCTGGGGCCCAAATACACCATATGAAGGGAATTCTGGATAAATTGGACCCTTGCCCCACTGTCCGGATGGTTTTGCTCTCGATTGGCTTGAACAACTGCCTGAGAGGGAATTTGTTTAAAACTATCAAAAAACAATTCCACCAATTGATGGCAGTGGCGGGCAGGGCTTTTCCCCAGGCGAAAATCTGTGTACCACTGATCCAATTCTCCTCACAGCTCCCGTCACCAGCAAAACACCTAATGGCACAAACAAACATCTTCCTGGAAGAATCTTTTAGCGTGTTGGAGGGTGTGGAGGAACAATTCTTTAGGGTACGGTCGGATCACCCAGAGTACTGGACAAAGAGGACGGCCCTAGAGATTTTAGACTGTTGGATGGGACAAACAGAACACTTTTTCACATAAAAAACCAAATGTATATACCTGCAAAATATATTAAAAAAATACTCACCTTCGGGGAAACATAAAACAAACCTGATCTCAGGACTGGAGTTTGGGGTGGGGAGATCCACAGATAGACGCTGGAATCCAAAATTAAAATACTGTCCAGCGCTCTAAAAATAAAGTGGAACACACAAAAAAACAAGGGAGTCACCGATTGGGAGTCAGTAGAGGAAACAGGACAAACCTTGTGTGCCCGTGCTCTCTGCCTGCCTTCTTGGTAGGCAGAAACCTATTTTCCCTTTTACCTAACCCTAACCCTAACCCTAACCCTAAAATATTAAATTCATGGTGAATCAACATACTCACCTGAGTGCACCTGTGTGGCATATGACCAAGCCAGGGTCAATGAATTTGGTGTACTGTATCGAGTGCGTGGTTTGTAAAAAACTGTATATTGGGCAAACCAAGAACAGTTTAATTCTAAGACTGAAGCAACACTTGAACTTGATTGATAAGACGCATAAAGTTACTCACCTGTACGAACATTTCAGACAACATGGGAGGGAAAATCTCCTCATCATGGGGTTGGAGTCAGGATCCTGGTGGTCAGACAGACAGCGACTGGCAAAAGAAAGACAGTGGATTAACAAACTTAACACAGTTTATCCATATGGTCTGAACCAAATTAATTAAAGCCAGTCGCCTAAATAATAAACTTACCCCCTCGGATGAGGGTGGGGAGATCTCTTCCAGGGCACCTGTCAAATACAAAACAAAAAATACAATACAAACCCTTTCTTGAGAAACAAATGTGTTAAGGCTAGAAATGTGTGAGCCCGTGCATTCTGGCTGCCTAAGTGCAGCCAGACTTCTTTATTCCCCTTGCACCTAACCCTAACCCTAACCCCTAACCCTAACCCTAATTTGGCAGAGATACCAGGGTGGGGAGATGCACTGGTGCAGGTGGACAGTTTCCCTGGGGCCCAAATACATCATATGAAGGGAATACTGGATAAATTGGACCCTTGCCCCACTGTCCGGATGGTCTTGCTCTCGATTGGCTTGAACAACTGCCTGAGAGGGAATTTGTTTAAAACTATTAAAAAACAATTCCACCAATTGATGGCAGTGGCGGGCAGAGCCTTTCCCCAGGCCAAAATCTGTGTACCACTGATCCAGTTTTCATCACAGCTCCCGTCGCCAGCAAAACGCCTAATAGTACAAACAAACAGCTTCTTGGAAGAATCTTTTAGCGTGTTGGAGGGTGTGGAGGAACGACTCTTTAGGGTACGGTCAGATGATCCAGAGTACTGGACAAAGAGGACGGCCCTAGAGATTTTAGACTGTTGGATGGGACAAACAGAACACTTTTTCACATAAAAAACTAAATGTATACACCTGCAAAATATATAAAAAAATACTCACCTTCGGGTAAACATAAAACAAACCTGATCTCAGGATCGGAGTTTGGGGTGGGATGATCCACAGATAGACGCTGGAATCTAAAATTAAAATACTGTCCAGCGTTCTAAAAATCAAGTGGAACACACAAAAAAACAAGGAAGTCACCGATCGGGAGTCAGTAGAGGAAACAGGACAAACCTTGTGTGCCCGTGCTCTCTGCCTGCCTTCTTGGTAGGCAGAAACCTATTTTCCCTTTACCTAACCTGCCAGTGCCATGGGTATATCTTTCCTCTTGCTCCATAGAACTCCGTAAACACAGCAATAACCCAGAACCTTAATTTTCTTTGGGGACTGCTCCCAGAGAACTACACCTTATAAGGGAATTAATGGGTGTAGAAAAGGTTTTTTAAGATTGTTTCTGGGTGATATGGTGACTTTTGGTTTAATTTCCCCCCCCCTCCCTGTTTTTTCTAAAGAATTAATTTTGGCAACCTTGGAAAACTTGTTTTACCTGAGATTGGTGATGAAGATCCCTATAGGGAAAATCATCAGTCCTGGTTGCCCTCCTAATTGGAGAAAATTACATACAGGTGAGATGAGCAGGTGTGATGATGTGATTAAAATGCCCAGGTGTGTTGAGCCAACCAGGAGCTTGCTTTTTAGCTCCTCCCCCCTGTCTTTCTTATATGTTGTCTGTCTTGTCGGTTTCCCTCAGATTCCTCTGAAGAAGCCACAGCGTGGCGAAACGTCAGGAGCTCCAACATTTGCACTTAACCCTCAGCCTTGCTGATTTTTAAACAGATGATTTTTAAACAGATGGTTTTAAGATCTACCTTTTAACATTATTTGATCCCTTTCCATTAGTGTTTTGCACTAGTTGCACTTTACTGCACTAAAAAAGCCCTTTTGACACCCCCTGGTTTTATAGCTAACGGCCAAAAGGCCTCAAGAAATCTGCCACCTCTGAGAGTGTGTGTTGGGTGAGTTTGCACAGTTTTTGTGAGTGTGACTTGCGTGTTGACCCCTTATAGGGGTTTGAGTGTGGTTTGTCACCATAAAGCACTTTGTGCTGCATTTAATAAACTGGCCCTTTCTTGGGTTCTTTTTCGAGCCTATTAGATATAGTTATGTACCGGAGGGCCTCAGGAATGTGCTAATATAAACTTTTAATAGAGGAGGATCAATCTGAAATAAATCAGGAGGCAAACGAAAAAATAATTTTTTCAGCTTTTAGCCTTACTGACTTTTTTTAATATATGGACCCTTTAAAGATGGTCTTTTTATAATTATTTGATCCTTCCCTACAGAAGTGGTTCGCACACAATTGCACTTAAGTTGCACCCTTGGGGTTTTTTTAAAAACCCTAGAGAAAGGGAAGAAAAGCCCTTTTAATATCAGGAAGGGGATCAATCTGAATAATCAGCAGGTTATAGGTTAAAGCATTTTCTCCCCCCCCCCCCTTTGTTTTGTTCGTTTGTCAGTCATTACTTACCCTCTTACTTAATACTTACCTGGTGCCTTATGGGGTTGGACCATGGCTCGCGGGGGCCATGGACGATTTCCATCTCGTAGTTTTTCGGGTGGGACGTCTGGGAGTGTGAGAAGTACCAGGCCCTCCATCTCTGCCAATGATCCTGAAAATAAATTGCATAAACAATATTTTAAACTGCTACAAGCGGTCCATCATGCAGAGGTGGTGGAGGAGACCCAGCGGTCCCATATGTTCCCGGTGGGGATGCGGAGGCAGGCCAACAAACTGACCTCCTTCATTAAACCTTCATCCCCCAATGCTGAGACCACTGCAAAGGTCAAACTAAACACAGACGAGTGGATGCGAGCGAACATGAATATTCTTAAGCACCACTACGATCAAGTGATAGCAGTAGGCCTGCAGGACCTGCCCCCTGTGGATCAGGTGGCATTGGACAGAGCGATTGCCTATGGTAAAACTAGGTATAAGAAACGACTAAAAACCTCGTCTATTGCTGCCTTGATATCGTTGGTGGGGGGTGGGACACGGGCTCCCTCTGGCTTGGTCCATAATACCACCTTTGGGCCGGACCCCGATCTCGGATCCAATTCTCACCCAAGTCCTAACCTTAACCCCATTCCTAACCCCAACTCCTATCCCAGCCATAATTCTAACCCTGACCCCAACCCTCACCCTAACCTTAACCCCAATTCCTACCCCTATCCTCAGCCCAACCCGAAACCCAACCTCCTTCCCCGATCCCCTTCCCCTACCTTGGATGAGATTGGTCCTAGCGTTGTCTTAGCGCGGATTAGGGGGAGTCCTTCCAAGCCATCGAGCCCTGGGGCTAGCAGTGTTGCACTGGGTATTCATCCCACCCCTTGCCTGGGGTCACTGGATGACCTTTCGCCGAGCCCACCTAGTGAGGAGAGGATACTTACGGATGGGGATCTGGGATTGGATCACCCTCTTGAGGATTCCATCCTATCAGGGGATGATCCATCTGGCTCCCTATCATTTCTGTTAGACCTCTGTGATGGTTCCCCTCAGAGACCGACTCTGCATGCCAATTTATATCGGAAAATTGCGAACTGGTCTCTGACGGTGGAAAAACCTGTGCTGGTGGTGGGAGATGAAAATTTGGCAGAGATACCAGGGTGGGGAGATGCACTGGTGCAGGTGGACAGTTTCCCTGGGGCCCAAATACATCATATGAAGGGAATACTGGATAAATTGGACCCTTGCCCCACTGTCCGGATGGTCTTGCTCTCGATTGGCTTGAACAACTGCCTGAGAGGGAATTTGTTTAAAACTATTAAAAAACAATTCCACCAATTGATGGCAGTGGCGGGCAGAGCCTTTCCCCAGGCCAAAATCTGTGTACCACTGATCCAGTTTTCATCACAGCTCCCGTCGCCAGCAAAACGCCTAATAGTACAAACAAACAGCTTCTTGGAAGAATCTTTTAGCGTGTTGGAGGGTGTGGAGGAACGACTCTTTAGGGTACGGTCAGATGATCCAGAGTACTGGACAAAGAGGACGGCCCTAGAGATTTTAGACTGTTGGATGGGACAAACAGAACACTTTTTCACATAAAAAACTAAATGTATACACCTGCAAAATATATAAAAAAATACTCACCTTCGGGTAAACATAAAACAAACCTGATCTCAGGATCGGAGTTTGGGGTGGGATGATCCACAGATAGACGCTGGAATCTAAAATTAAAATACTGTCCAGCGTTCTAAAAATCAAGTGGAACACACAAAAAAACAAGGAAGTCACCGATCGGGAGTCAGTAGAGGAAACAGGACAAACCTTGTGTGCCCGTGCTCTCTGCCTGCCTTCTTGGTAGGCAGAAACCTATTTTCCCTTTACCTAACCTGCCAGTGCCATGGGTATATCTTTCCTCTTGCTCCATAGAACTCCGTAAACACAGCAATAACCCAGAACCTTAATTTTCTTTGGGGACTGCTCCCAGAGAACTACACCTTATAAGGGAATTAATGGGTGTAGAAAAGGTTTTTTAAGATTGTTTCTGGGTGATATGGTGACTTTTGGTTTAATTTCCCCCCCCCTCCCTGTTTTTTCTAAAGAATTAATTTTGGCAACCTTGGAAAACTTGTTTTACCTGAGATTGGTGATGAAGATCCCTATAGGGAAAATCATCAGTCCTGGTTGCCCTCCTAATTGGAGAAAATTACATACAGGTGAGATGAGCAGGTGTGATGATGTGATTAAAATGCCCAGGTGTGTTGAGCCAACCAGGAGCTTGCTTTTTAGCTCCTCCCCCCTGTCTTTCTTATATGTTGTCTGTCTTGTCGGTTTCCCTCAGATTCCTCTGAAGAAGCCACAGCGTGGCGAAACGTCAGGAGCTCCAACATTTGCACTTAACCCTCAGCCTTGCTGATTTTTAAACAGATGATTTTTAAACAGATGGTTTTAAGATCTACCTTTTAACATTATTTGATCCCTTTCCATTAGTGTTTTGCACTAGTTGCACTTTACTGCACTAAAAAAGCCCTTTTGACACCCCCTGGTTTTATAGCTAACGGCCAAAAGGCCTCAAGAAATCTGCCACCTCTGAGAGTGTGTGTTGGGTGGGTTTGCACAGTTTTTGTGAGTGTGACTTGCGTGTTGACCCCTTATAGGGGTTTGAGTGTGGTTTGTCACCATAAAGCACTTTGTGCTGCATTTAATAAACTGGCCCTTTCTTGGGTTCTTTTTCGAGCCTATTAGATATAGTTATGTACCGGAGGGCCTCAGGAATGTGCTAATATAAACTTTTAATAGAGGAGGATCAATCTGAAATAAATCAGGAGGCAAACGAAAAAATAATTTTTTCAGCTTTTAGCCTTACTGACTTTTTTTAATATATGGACCCTTTAAAGATGGTCTTTTTATAATTATTTGATCCTTCCCTACAGAAGTGGTTCGCACACAATTGCACTTAAGTTGCACCCTTGGGGTTTTTTTAAAAACCCTAGAGAAAGGGAAGAAAAGCCCTTTTAATATCAGGAAGGGGATCAATCTGAATAATCAGCAGGTTATAGGTTAAAGCATTTTCTCCCCCCCCCCCCCTTTGTTTTGTTCGTTTGTCAGTCATTACTTACCCTCTTACTTAATACTTACCTGGTGCCTTATGGGGTTGGACCATGGCTCGCGGGGGCCATGGACGATTTCCATCTCGTAGTTTTTCGGGTGGGACGTCTGGGAGTGTGAGAAGTACCAGGCCCTCCATCTCTGCCAATGATCCTGAAAATAAATTGCATAAACAATATTTTAAACTGCTACAAGCGGTCCATCATGCAGAGGTGGTGGAGGAGACCCAGCGGTCCCATATGTTCCCGGTGGGGATGCGGAGGCAGGCCAACAAACTGACCTCCTTCATTAAACCTTCATCCCCCAATGCTGAGACCACTGCAAAGGTCAAACTAAACACAGACGAGTGGATGCGAGCGAACATGAATATTCTTAAGCACCACTACGATCAAGTGATAGCAGTAGGCCTGCAGGACCTGCCCCCTGTGGATCAGGTGGCATTGGACAGAGCGATTGCCTATGGTAAAACTAGGTATAAGAAACGACTAAAAACCTCGTCTATTGCTGCCTTGATATCGTTGGTGGGGGGTGGGACACGGGCTCCCTCTGGCTTGGTCCATAATACCACCTTTGGGCCGGACCCCGATCTCGGATCCAATTCTCACCCAAGTCCTAACCTTAACCCCATTCCTAACCCCAACTCCTATCCCAGCCATAATTCTAACCCTGACCCCAACCCTCACCCTAACCTTAACCCCAATTCCTACCCCTATCCTCAGCCCAACCCGAAACCCAACCTCCTTCCCCGATCCCCTTCCCCTACCTTGGATGAGATTGGTCCTAGCGTTGTCTTAGCGCGGATTAGGGGGAGTCCTTCCAAGCCATCGAGCCCTGGGGCTAGCAGTGTTGCACTGGGTATTCATCCCACCCCTTGCCTGGGGTCACTGGATGACCTTTCGCCGAGCCCACCTAGTGAGGAGAGGATACTTACGGATGGGGATCTGGGATTGGATCACCCTCTTGAGGATTCCATCCTATCAGGGGATGATCCATCTGGCTCCCTATCATTTCTGTTAGACCTCTGTGATGGTTCCCCTCAGAGACCGACTCTGCATGCCAATTTATATCGGAAAATTGCGAACTGGTCTCTGACGGTGGAAAAACCTGTGCTGGTGGTGGGAGATGAAAATTTGGCAGAGATACCAGGGTGGGGAGATGCACTGGTGCAGGTGGACAGTTTCCCTGGGGCCCAAATACATCATATGAAGGGAATACTGGATAAATTGGACCCTTGCCCCACTGTCCGGATGGTCTTGCTCTCGATTGGCTTGAACAACTGCCTGAGAGGGAATTTGTTTAAAACTATTAAAAAACAATTCCACCAATTGATGGCAGTGGCGGGCAGAGCCTTTCCCCAGGCCAAAATCTGTGTACCACTGATCCAGTTTTCATCACAGCTCCCGTCGCCAGCAAAACGCCTAATAGTACAAACAAACAGCTTCTTGGAAGAATCTTTTAGCGTGTTGGAGGGTGTGGAGGAACGACTCTTTAGGGTACGGTCAGATGATCCAGAGTACTGGACAAAGAGGACGGCCCTAGAGATTTTAGACTGTTGGATGGGACAAACAGAACACTTTTTCACATAAAAAACTAAATGTATACACCTGCAAAATATATAAAAAAATACTCACCTTCGGGTAAACATAAAACAAACCTGATCTCAGGATCGGAGTTTGGGGTGGGATGATCCACAGATAGACGCTGGAATCTAAAATTAAAATACTGTCCAGCGTTCTAAAAATCAAGTGGAACACACAAAAAAACAAGGAAGTCACCGATCGGGAGTCAGTAGAGGAAACAGGACAAACCTTGTGTGCCCGTGCTCTCTGCCTGCCTTCTTGGTAGGCAGAAACCTATTTTCCCTTTACCTAACCTGCCAGTGCCATGGGTATATCTTTCCTCTTGCTCCATAGAACTCCGTAAACACAGCAATAACCCAGAACCTTAATTTTCTTTGGGGACTGCTCCCAGAGAACTACACCTTATAAGGGAATTAATGGGTGTAGAAAAGGTTTTTTAAGATTGTTTCTGGGTGATATGGTGACTTTTGGTTTAATTTCCCCCCCCCTCCCTGTTTTTTCTAAAGAATTAATTTTGGCAACCTTGGAAAACTTGTTTTACCTGAGATTGGTGATGAAGATCCCTATAGGGAAAATCATCAGTCCTGGTTGCCCTCCTAATTGGAGAAAATTACATACAGGTGAGATGAGCAGGTGTGATGATGTGATTAAAATGCCCAGGTGTGTTGAGCCAACCAGGAGCTTGCTTTTTAGCTCCTCCCCCCTGTCTTTCTTATATGTTGTCTGTCTTGTCGGTTTCCCTCAGATTCCTCTGAAGAAGCCACAGCGTGGCGAAACGTCAGGAGCTCCAACATTTGCACTTAACCCTCAGCCTTGCTGATTTTTAAACAGATGATTTTTAAACAGATGGTTTTAAGATCTACCTTTTAACATTATTTGATCCCTTTCCATTAGTGTTTTGCACTAGTTGCACTTTACTGCACTAAAAAAGCCCTTTTGACACCCCCTGGTTTTATAGCTAACGGCCAAAAGGCCTCAAGAAATCTGCCACCTCTGAGAGTGTGTGTTGGGTGGGTTTGCACAGTTTTTGTGAGTGTGACTTGCGTGTTGACCCCTTATAGGGGTTTGAGTGTGGTTTGTCACCATAAAGCACTTTGTGCTGCATTTAATAAACTGGCCCTTTCTTGGGTTCTTTTTCGAGCCTATTAGATATAGTTATGTACCGGAGGGCCTCAGGAATGTGCTAATATAAACTTTTAATAGAGGAGGATCAATCTGAAATAAATCAGGAGGCAAACGAAAAAATAATTTTTTCAGCTTTTAGCCTTACTGACTTTTTTTAATATATGGACCCTTTAAAGATGGTCTTTTTATAATTATTTGATCCTTCCCTACAGAAGTGGTTCGCACACAATTGCACTTAAGTTGCACCCTTGGGGTTTTTTTAAAAACCCTAGAGAAAGGGAAGAAAAGCCCTTTTAATATCAGGAAGGGGATCAATCTGAATAATCAGCAGGTTATAGGTTAAAGCATTTTCTCCCCCCCCCCCCCTTTGTTTTGTTCGTTTGTCAGTCATTACTTACCCTCTTACTTAATACTTACCTGGTGCCTTATGGGGTTGGACCATGGCTCGCGGGGGCCATGGACGATTTCCATCTCGTAGTTTTTCGGGTGGGACGTCTGGGAGTGTGAGAAGTACCAGGCCCTCCATCTCTGCCAATGATCCTGAAAATAAATTGCATAAACAATATTTTAAACTGCTACAAGCGGTCCATCATGCAGAGGTGGTGGAGGAGACCCAGCGGTCCCATATGTTCCCGGTGGGGATGCGGAGGCAGGCCAACAAACTGACCTCCTTCATTAAACCTTCATCCCCCAATGCTGAGACCACTGCAAAGGTCAAACTAAACACAGACGAGTGGATGCGAGCGAACATGAATATTCTTAAGCACCACTACGATCAAGTGATAGCAGTAGGCCTGCAGGACCTGCCCCCTGTGGATCAGGTGGCATTGGACAGAGCGATTGCCTATGGTAAAACTAGGTATAAGAAACGACTAAAAACCTCGTCTATTGCTGCCTTGATATCGTTGGTGGGGGGTGGGACACGGGCTCCCTCTGGCTTGGTCCATAATACCACCTTTGGGCCGGACCCCGATCTCGGATCCAATTCTCACCCAAGTCCTAACCTTAACCCCATTCCTAACCCCAACTCCTATCCCAGCCATAATTCTAACCCTGACCCCAACCCTCACCCTAACCTTAACCCCAATTCCTACCCCTATCCTCAGCCCAACCCGAAACCCAACCTCCTTCCCCGATCCCCTTCCCCTACCTTGGATGAGATTGGTCCTAGCGTTGTCTTAGCGCGGATTAGGGGGAGTCCTTCCAAGCCATCGAGCCCTGGGGCTAGCAGTGTTGCACTGGGTATTCATCCCACCCCTTGCCTGGGGTCACTGGATGACCTTTCGCCGAGCCCACCTAGTGAGGAGAGGATACTTACGGATGGGGATCTGGGATTGGATCACCCTCTTGAGGATTCCATCCTATCAGGGGATGATCCATCTGGCTCCCTATCATTTCTGTTAGACCTCTGTGATGGTTCCCCTCAGAGACCGACTCTGCATGCCAATTTATATCGGAAAATTGCGAACTGGTCTCTGACGGTGGAAAAACCTGTGCTGGTGGTGGGAGATGAAAATTTGGCAGAGATACCAGGGTGGGGAGATGCACTGGTGCAGGTGGACAGTTTCCCTGGGGCCCAAATACATCATATGAAGGGAATACTGGATAAATTGGACCCTTGCCCCACTGTCCGGATGGTCTTGCTCTCGATTGGCTTGAACAACTGCCTGAGAGGGAATTTGTTTAAAACTATTAAAAAACAATTCCACCAATTGATGGCAGTGGCGGGCAGAGCCTTTCCCCAGGCCAAAATCTGTGTACCACTGATCCAGTTTTCATCACAGCTCCCGTCGCCAGCAAAACGCCTAATAGTACAAACAAACAGCTTCTTGGAAGAATCTTTTAGCGTGTTGGAGGGTGTGGAGGAACGACTCTTTAGGGTACGGTCAGATGATCCAGAGTACTGGACAAAGAGGACGGCCCTAGAGATTTTAGACTGTTGGATGGGACAAACAGAACACTTTTTCACATAAAAAACTAAATGTATACACCTGCAAAATATATAAAAAAATACTCACCTTCGGGTAAACATAAAACAAACCTGATCTCAGGATCGGAGTTTGGGGTGGGATGATCCACAGATAGACGCTGGAATCTAAAATTAAAATACTGTCCAGCGTTCTAAAAATCAAGTGGAACACACAAAAAAACAAGGAAGTCACCGATCGGGAGTCAGTAGAGGAAACAGGACAAACCTTGTGTGCCCGTGCTCTCTGCCTGCCTTCTTGGTAGGCAGAAACCTATTTTCCCTTTACCTAACCTGCCAGTGCCATGGGTATATCTTTCCTCTTGCTCCATAGAACTCCGTAAACACAGCAATAACCCAGAACCTTAATTTTCTTTGGGGACTGCTCCCAGAGAACTACACCTTATAAGGGAATTAATGGGTGTAGAAAAGGTTTTTTAAGATTGTTTCTGGGTGATATGGTGACTTTTGGTTTAATTTCCCCCCCCCTCCCTGTTTTTTCTAAAGAATTAATTTTGGCAACCTTGGAAAACTTGTTTTACCTGAGATTGGTGATGAAGATCCCTATAGGGAAAATCATCAGTCCTGGTTGCCCTCCTAATTGGAGAAAATTACATACAGGTGAGATGAGCAGGTGTGATGATGTGATTAAAATGCCCAGGTGTGTTGAGCCAACCAGGAGCTTGCTTTTTAGCTCCTCCCCCCTGTCTTTCTTATATGTTGTCTGTCTTGTCGGTTTCCCTCAGATTCCTCTGAAGAAGCCACAGCGTGGCGAAACGTCAGGAGCTCCAACATTTGCACTTAACCCTCAGCCTTGCTGATTTTTAAACAGATGATTTTTAAACAGATGGTTTTAAGATCTACCTTTTAACATTATTTGATCCCTTTCCATTAGTGTTTTGCACTAGTTGCACTTTACTGCACTAAAAAAGCCCTTTTGACACCCCCTGGTTTTATAGCTAACGGCCAAAAGGCCTCAAGAAATCTGCCACCTCTGAGAGTGTGTGTTGGGTGGGTTTGCACAGTTTTTGTGAGTGTGACTTGCGTGTTGACCCCTTATAGGGGTTTGAGTGTGGTTTGTCACCATAAAGCACTTTGTGCTGCATTTAATAAACTGGCCCTTTCTTGGGTTCTTTTTCGAGCCTATTAGATATAGTTATGTACCGGAGGGCCTCAGGAATGTGCTAATATAAACTTTTAATAGAGGAGGATCAATCTGAAATAAATCAGGAGGCAAACGAAAAAATAATTTTTTCAGCTTTTAGCCTTACTGACTTTTTTTAATATATGGACCCTTTAAAGATGGTCTTTTTATAATTATTTGATCCTTCCCTACAGAAGTGGTTCGCACACAATTGCACTTAAGTTGCACCCTTGGGGTTTTTTTAAAAACCCTAGAGAAAGGGAAGAAAAGCCCTTTTAATATCAGGAAGGGGATCAATCTGAATAATCAGCAGGTTATAGGTTAAAGCATTTTCTCCCCCCCCCCCTTTGTTTTGTTCGTTTGTCAGTCATTACTTACCCTCTTACTTAATACTTACCTGGTGCCTTATGGGGTTGGACCATGGCTCGCGGGGGCCATGGACGATTTCCATCTCGTAGTTTTTCGGGTGGGACGTCTGGGAGTGTGAGAAGTACCAGGCCCTCCATCTCTGCCAATGATCCTGAAAATAAATTGCATAAACAATATTTTAAACTGCTACAAGCGGTCCATCATGCAGAGGTGGTGGAGGAGACCCAGCGGTCCCATATGTTCCCGGTGGGGATGCGGAGGCAGGCCAACAAACTGACCTCCTTCATTAAACCTTCATCCCCCAATGCTGAGACCACTGCAAAGGTCAAACTAAACACAGACGAGTGGATGCGAGCGAACATGAATATTCTTAAGCACCACTACGATCAAGTGATAGCAGTAGGCCTGCAGGACCTGCCCCCTGTGGATCAGGTGGCATTGGACAGAGCGATTGCCTATGGTAAAACTAGGTATAAGAAACGACTAAAAACCTCGTCTATTGCTGCCTTGATATCGTTGGTGGGGGGTGGGACACGGGCTCCCTCTGGCTTGGTCCATAATACCACCTTTGGGCCGGACCCCGATCTCGGATCCAATTCTCACCCAAGTCCTAACCTTAACCCCATTCCTAACCCCAACTCCTATCCCAGCCATAATTCTAACCCTGACCCCAACCCTCACCCTAACCTTAACCCCAATTCCTACCCCTATCCTCAGCCCAACCCGAAACCCAACCTCCTTCCCCGATCCCCTTCCCCTACCTTGGATGAGATTGGTCCTAGCGTTGTCTTAGCGCGGATTAGGGGGAGTCCTTCCAAGCCATCGAGCCCTGGGGCTAGCAGTGTTGCACTGGGTATTCATCCCACCCCACCTAGTGAGGAGAGGATACTTACGGATGGGGATCTGGGATTGGATCACCCTCTTGAGGATTCCATCCCATCAGGGGATGATCCATCTGGCTCCCTATCATTTCTGTTAGACCTCTGTGATGGTTCCCCTCAGAGACCGACTCTGCATGCCAATTTATATCGGAAAATTGCGAACTGGTCTCTGACGGTGGAAAAACCTGTGCTGGTGGTGGGAGATGAAAATTTGGCAGAGATACCAGGGTGGGGAGATGCACTGGTGCAGGTGGACAGTTTCCCTGGGGCCCAAATACATCATATGAAGGGAATACTGGATAAATTGGACCCTTGCCCCACTGTCCGGATGGTCTTGCTCTCGATTGGCTTGAACAACTGCCTGAGAGGGAATTTGTTTAAAACTATTAAAAAACAATTCCACCAATTGATGGCAGTGGCGGGCAGAGCCTTTCCCCAGGCCAAAATCTGTGTACCACTGATCCAGTTTTCATCACAGCTCCCGTCGCCAGCAAAACGCCTAATAGTACAAACAAACAGCTTCTTGGAAGAATCTTTTAGCGTGTTGGAGGGTGTGGAGGAACGACTCTTTAGGGTACGGTCAGATGATCCAGAGTACTGGACAAAGAGGACGGCCCTAGAGATTTTAGACTGTTGGATGGGACAAACAGAACACTTTTTCACATAAAAAACTAAATGTATACACCTGCAAAATATATAAAAAAATACTCACCTTCGGGTAAACATAAAACAAACCTGATCTCAGGATCGGAGTTTGGGGTGGGATGATCCACAGATAGACGCTGGAATCTAAAATTAAAATACTGTCCAGCGTTCTAAAAATCAAGTGGAACACACAAAAAAACAAGGAAGTCACCGATCGGGAGTCAGTAGAGGAAACAGGACAAACCTTGTGTGCCCGTGCTCTCTGCCTGCCTTCTTGGTAGGCAGAAACCTATTTTCCCTTTACCTAACCTGCCAGTGCCATGGGTATATCTTTCCTCTTGCTCCATAGAACTCCGTAAACACAGCAATAACCCAGAACCTTAATTTTCTTTGGGGACTGCTCCCAGAGAACTACACCTTATAAGGGAATTAATGGGTGTAGAAAAGGTTTTTTAAGATTGTTTCTGGGTGATATGGTGACTTTTGGTTTAATTTCCCCCCCCCTCCCTGTTTTTTCTAAAGAATTAATTTTGGCAACCTTGGAAAACTTGTTTTACCTGAGATTGGTGATGAAGATCCCTATAGGGAAAATCATCAGTCCTGGTTGCCCTCCTAATTGGAGAAAATTACATACAGGTGAGATGAGCAGGTGTGATGATGTGATTAAAATGCCCAGGTGTGTTGAGCCAACCAGGAGCTTGCTTTTTAGCTCCTCCCCCCTGTCTTTCTTATATGTTGTCTGTCTTGTCGGTTTCCCTCAGATTCCTCTGAAGAAGCCACAGCGTGGCGAAACGTCAGGAGCTCCAACATTTGCACTTAACCCTCAGCCTTGCTGATTTTTAAACAGATGATTTTTAAACAGATGGTTTTAAGATCTACCTTTTAACATTATTTGATCCCTTTCCATTAGTGTTTTGCACTAGTTGCACTTTACTGCACTAAAAAAGCCCTTTTGACACCCCCTGGTTTTATAGCTAACGGCCAAAAGGCCTCAAGAAATCTGCCACCTCTGAGAGTGTGTGTTGGGTGGGTTTGCACAGTTTTTGTGAGTGTGACTTGCGTGTTGACCCCTTATAGGGGTTTGAGTGTGGTTTGTCACCATAAAGCACTTTGTGCTGCATTTAATAAACTGGCCCTTTCTTGGGTTCTTTTTCGAGCCTATTAGATATAGTTATGTACCGGAGGGCCTCAGGAATGTGCTAATATAAACTTTTAATAGAGGAGGATCAATCTGAAATAAATCAGGAGGCAAACGAAAAAATAATTTTTTCAGCTTTTAGCCTTACTGACTTTTTTTAATATATGGACCCTTTAAAGATGGTCTTTTTATAATTATTTGATCCTTCCCTACAGAAGTGGTTCGCACACAATTGCACTTAAGTTGCACCCTTGGGGTTTTTTTAAAAACCCTAGAGAAAGGGAAGAAAAGCCCTTTTAATATCAGGAAGGGGATCAATCTGAATAATCAGCAGGTTATAGGTTAAAGCATTTTCTCCCCCCCCCCCTTTGTTTTGTTCGTTTGTCAGTCATTACTTACCCTCTTACTTAATACTTACCTGGTGCCTTATGGGGTTGGACCATGGCTCGCGGGGGCCATGGACGATTTCCATCTCGTAGTTTTTCGGGTGGGACGTCTGGGAGTGTGAGAAGTACCAGGCCCTCCATCTCTGCCAATGATCCTGAAAATAAATTGCATAAACAATATTTTAAACTGCTACAAGCGGTCCATCATGCAGAGGTGGTGGAGGAGACCCAGCGGTCCCATATGTTCCCGGTGGGGATGCGGAGGCAGGCCAACAAACTGACCTCCTTCATTAAACCTTCATCCCCCAATGCTGAGACCACTGCAAAGGTCAAACTAAACACAGACGAGTGGATGCGAGCGAACATGAATATTCTTAAGCACCACTACGATCAAGTGATAGCAGTAGGCCTGCAGGACCTGCCCCCTGTGGATCAGGTGGCATTGGACAGAGCGATTGCCTATGGTAAAACTAGGTATAAGAAACGACTAAAAACCTCGTCTATTGCTGCCTTGATATCGTTGGTGGGGGGTGGGACACGGGCTCCCTCTGGCTTGGTCCATAATACCACCTTTGGGCCGGACCCCGATCTCGGATCCAATTCTCACCCAAGTCCTAACCTTAACCCCATTCCTAACCCCAACTCCTATCCCAGCCATAATTCTAACCCTGACCCCAACCCTCACCCTAACCTTAACCCCAATTCCTACCCCTATCCTCAGCCCAACCCGAAACCCAACCTCCTTCCCCGATCCCCTTCCCCTACCTTGGATGAGATTGGTCCTAGCGTTGTCTTAGCGCGGATTAGGGGGAGTCCTTCCAAGCCATCGAGCCCTGGGGCTAGCAGTGTTGCACTGGGTATTCATCCCACCCCTTGCCTGGGGTCACTGGATGACCTTTCGCCGAGCCCACCTAGTGAGGAGAGGATACTTACGGATGGGGATCTGGGATTGGATCACCCTCTTGAGGATTCCATCCTATCAGGGGATGATCCATCTGGCTCCCTATCATTTCTGTTAGACCTCTGTGATGGTTCCCCTCAGAGACCGACTCTGCATGCCAATTTATATCGGAAAATTGCGAACTGGTCTCTGACGGTGGAAAAACCTGTGCTGGTGGTGGGAGATGAAAATTTGGCAGAGATACCAGGGTGGGGAGATGCACTGGTGCAGGTGGACAGTTTCCCTGGGGCCCAAATACATCATATGAAGGGAATACTGGATAAATTGGACCCTTGCCCCACTGTCCGGATGGTCTTGCTCTCGATTGGCTTGAACAACTGCCTGAGAGGGAATTTGTTTAAAACTATTAAAAAACAATTCCACCAATTGATGGCAGTGGCGGGCAGAGCCTTTCCCCAGGCCAAAATCTGTGTACCACTGATCCAGTTTTCATCACAGCTCCCGTCGCCAGCAAAACGCCTAATAGTACAAACAAACAGCTTCTTGGAAGAATCTTTTAGCGTGTTGGAGGGTGTGGAGGAACGACTCTTTAGGGTACGGTCAGATGATCCAGAGTACTGGACAAAGAGGACGGCCCTAGAGATTTTAGACTGTTGGATGGGACAAACAGAACACTTTTTCACATAAAAAACTAAATGTATACACCTGCAAAATATATAAAAAAATACTCACCTTCGGGTAAACATAAAACAAACCTGATCTCAGGATCGGAGTTTGGGGTGGGATGATCCACAGATAGACGCTGGAATCTAAAATTAAAATACTGTCCAGCGTTCTAAAAATCAAGTGGAACACACAAAAAAACAAGGAAGTCACCGATCGGGAGTCAGTAGAGGAAACAGGACAAACCTTGTGTGCCCGTGCTCTCTGCCTGCCTTCTTGGTAGGCAGAAACCTATTTTCCCTTTACCTAACCTGCCAGTGCCATGGGTATATCTTTCCTCTTGCTCCATAGAACTCCGTAAACACAGCAATAACCCAGAACCTTAATTTTCTTTGGGGACTGCTCCCAGAGAACTACACCTTATAAGGGAATTAATGGGTGTAGAAAAGGTTTTTTAAGATTGTTTCTGGGTGATATGGTGACTTTTGGTTTAATTTCCCCCCCCCTCCCTGTTTTTTCTAAAGAATTAATTTTGGCAACCTTGGAAAACTTGTTTTACCTGAGATTGGTGATGAAGATCCCTATAGGGAAAATCATCAGTCCTGGTTGCCCTCCTAATTGGAGAAAATTACATACAGGTGAGATGAGCAGGTGTGATGATGTGATTAAAATGCCCAGGTGTGTTGAGCCAACCAGGAGCTTGCTTTTTAGCTCCTCCCCCCTGTCTTTCTTATATGTTGTCTGTCTTGTCGGTTTCCCTCAGATTCCTCTGAAGAAGCCACAGCGTGGCGAAACGTCAGGAGCTCCAACATTTGCACTTAACCCTCAGCCTTGCTGATTTTTAAACAGATGATTTTTAAACAGATGGTTTTAAGATCTACCTTTTAACATTATTTGATCCCTTTCCATTAGTGTTTTGCACTAGTTGCACTTTACTGCACTAAAAAAGCCCTTTTGACACCCCCTGGTTTTATAGCTAACGGCCAAAAGGCCTCAAGAAATCTGCCACCTCTGAGAGTGTGTGTTGGGTGGGTTTGCACAGTTTTTGTGAGTGTGACTTGCGTGTTGACCCCTTATAGGGGTTTGAGTGTGGTTTGTCACCATAAAGCACTTTGTGCTGCATTTAATAAACTGGCCCTTTCTTGGGTTCTTTTTCGAGCCTATTAGATATAGTTATGTACCGGAGGGCCTCAGGAATGTGCTAATATAAACTTTTAATAGAGGAGGATCAATCTGAAATAAATCAGGAGGCAAACGAAAAAATAATTTTTTCAGCTTTTAGCCTTACTGACTTTTTTTAATATATGGACCCTTTAAAGATGGTCTTTTTATAATTATTTGATCCTTCCCTACAGAAGTGGTTCGCACACAATTGCACTTAAGTTGCACCCTTGGGGTTTTTTTAAAAACCCTAGAGAAAGGGAAGAAAAGCCCTTTTAATATCAGGAAGGGGATCAATCTGAATAATCAGCAGGTTATAGGTTAAAGCATTTTCTCCCCCCCCCCCCTTTGTTTTGTTCGTTTGTCAGTCATTACTTACCCTCTTACTTAATACTTACCTGGTGCCTTATGGGGTTGGACCATGGCTCGCGGGGGCCATGGACGATTTCCATCTCGTAGTTTTTCGGGTGGGACGTCTGGGAGTGTGAGAAGTACCAGGCCCTCCATCTCTGCCAATGATCCTGAAAATAAATTGCATAAACAATATTTTAAACTGCTACAAGCGGTCCATCATGCAGAGGTGGTGGAGGAGACCCAGCGGTCCCATATGTTCCCGGTGGGGATGCGGAGGCAGGCCAACAAACTGACCTCCTTCATTAAACCTTCATCCCCCAATGCTGAGACCACTGCAAAGGTCAAACTAAACACAGACGAGTGGATGCGAGCGAACATGAATATTCTTAAGCACCACTACGATCAAGTGATAGCAGTAGGCCTGCAGGACCTGCCCCCTGTGGATCAGGTGGCATTGGACAGAGCGATTGCCTATGGTAAAACTAGGTATAAGAAACGACTAAAAACCTCGTCTATTGCTGCCTTGATATCGTTGGTGGGGGGTGGGACACGGGCTCCCTCTGGCTTGGTCCATAATACCACCTTTGGGCCGGACCCCGATCTCGGATCCAATTCTCACCCAAGTCCTAACCTTAACCCCATTCCTAACCCCAACTCCTATCCCAGCCATAATTCTAACCCTGACCCCAACCCTCACCCTAACCTTAACCCCAATTCCTACCCCTATCCTCAGCCCAACCCGAAACCCAACCTCCTTCCCCGATCCCCTTCCCCTACCTTGGATGAGATTGGTCCTAGCGTTGTCTTAGCGCGGATTAGGGGGAGTCCTTCCAAGCCATCGAGCCCTGGGGCTAGCAGTGTTGCACTGGGTATTCATCCCACCCCTTGCCTGGGGTCACTGGATGACCTTTCGCCGAGCCCACCTAGTGAGGAGAGGATACTTACGGATGGGGATCTGGGATTGGATCACCCTCTTGAGGATTCCATCCTATCAGGGGATGATCCATCTGGCTCCCTATCATTTCTGTTAGACCTCTGTGATGGTTCCCCTCAGAGACCGACTCTGCATGCCAATTTATATCGGAAAATTGCGAACTGGTCTCTGACGGTGGAAAAACCTGTGCTGGTGGTGGGAGATGAAAATTTGGCAGAGATACCAGGGTGGGGAGATGCACTGGTGCAGGTGGACAGTTTCCCTGGGGCCCAAATACATCATATGAAGGGAATACTGGATAAATTGGACCCTTGCCCCACTGTCCGGATGGTCTTGCTCTCGATTGGCTTGAACAACTGCCTGAGAGGGAATTTGTTTAAAACTATTAAAAAACAATTCCACCAATTGATGGCAGTGGCGGGCAGAGCCTTTCCCCAGGCCAAAATCTGTGTACCACTGATCCAGTTTTCATCACAGCTCCCGTCGCCAGCAAAACGCCTAATAGTACAAACAAACAGCTTCTTGGAAGAATCTTTTAGCGTGTTGGAGGGTGTGGAGGAACGACTCTTTAGGGTACGGTCAGATGATCCAGAGTACTGGACAAAGAGGACGGCCCTAGAGATTTTAGACTGTTGGATGGGACAAACAGAACACTTTTTCACATAAAAAACTAAATGTATACACCTGCAAAATATATAAAAAAATACTCACCTTCGGGTAAACATAAAACAAACCTGATCTCAGGATCGGAGTTTGGGGTGGGATGATCCACAGATAGACGCTGGAATCTAAAATTAAAATACTGTCCAGCGTTCTAAAAATCAAGTGGAACACACAAAAAAACAAGGAAGTCACCGATCGGGAGTCAGTAGAGGAAACAGGACAAACCTTGTGTGCCCGTGCTCTCTGCCTGCCTTCTTGGTAGGCAGAAACCTATTTTCCCTTTACCTAACCTGCCAGTGCCATGGGTATATCTTTCCTCTTGCTCCATAGAACTCCGTAAACACAGCAATAACCCAGAACCTTAATTTTCTTTGGGGACTGCTCCCAGAGAACTACACCTTATAAGGGAATTAATGGGTGTAGAAAAGGTTTTTTAAGATTGTTTCTGGGTGATATGGTGACTTTTGGTTTAATTTCCCCCCCCCTCCCTGTTTTTTCTAAAGAATTAATTTTGGCAACCTTGGAAAACTTGTTTTACCTGAGATTGGTGATGAAGATCCCTATAGGGAAAATCATCAGTCCTGGTTGCCCTCCTAATTGGAGAAAATTACATACAGGTGAGATGAGCAGGTGTGATGATGTGATTAAAATGCCCAGGTGTGTTGAGCCAACCAGGAGCTTGCTTTTTAGCTCCTCCCCCCTGTCTTTCTTATATGTTGTCTGTCTTGTCGGTTTCCCTCAGATTCCTCTGAAGAAGCCACAGCGTGGCGAAACGTCAGGAGCTCCAACATTTGCACTTAACCCTCAGCCTTGCTGATTTTTAAACAGATGATTTTTAAACAGATGGTTTTAAGATCTACCTTTTAACATTATTTGATCCCTTTCCATTAGTGTTTTGCACTAGTTGCACTTTACTGCACTAAAAAAGCCCTTTTGACACCCCCTGGTTTTATAGCTAACGGCCAAAAGGCCTCAAGAAATCTGCCACCTCTGAGAGTGTGTGTTGGGTGGGTTTGCACAGTTTTTGTGAGTGTGACTTGCGTGTTGACCCCTTATAGGGGTTTGAGTGTGGTTTGTCACCATAAAGCACTTTGTGCTGCATTTAATAAACTGGCCCTTTCTTGGGTTCTTTTTCGAGCCTATTAGATATAGTTATGTACCGGAGGGCCTCAGGAATGTGCTAATATAAACTTTTAATAGAGGAGGATCAATCTGAAATAAATCAGGAGGCAAACGAAAAAATAATTTTTTCAGCTTTTAGCCTTACTGACTTTTTTTAATATATGGACCCTTTAAAGATGGTCTTTTTATAATTATTTGATCCTTCCCTACAGAAGTGGTTCGCACACAATTGCACTTAAGTTGCACCCTTGGGTTTTTTTTAAAAACCCTAGAGAAAGGGAAGAAAAGCCCTTTTAATATCAGGAAGGGGATCAATCTGAATAATCAGCAGGTTATAGGTTAAAGCATTTTCTCCCCCCCCCCCTTTGTTTTGTTCGTTTGTCAGTCATTACTTACCCTCTTACTTAATACTTACCTGGTGCCTTATGGGGTTGGACCATGGCTCGCGGGGGCCATGGACGATTTCCATCTCGTAGTTTTTCGGGTGGGACGTCTGGGAGTGTGAGAAGTACCAGGCCCTCCATCTCTGCCAATGATCCTGAAAATAAATTGCATAAACAATATTTTAAACTGCTACAAGCGGTCCATCATGCAGAGGTGGTGGAGGAGACCCAGCGGTCCCATATGTTCCCGGTGGGGATGCGGAGGCAGGCCAACAAACTGACCTCCTTCATTAAACCTTCATCCCCCAATGCTGAGACCACTGCAAAGGTCAAACTAAACACAGACGAGTGGATGCGAGCGAACATGAATATTCTTAAGCACCACTACGATCAAGTGATAGCAGTAGGCCTGCAGGACCTGCCCCCTGTGGATCAGGTGGCATTGGACAGAGCGATTGCCTATGGTAAAACTAGGTATAAGAAACGACTAAAAACCTCGTCTATTGCTGCCTTGATATCGTTGGTGGGGGGTGGGACACGGGCTCCCTCTGGCTTGGTCCATAATACCACCTTTGGGCCGGACCCCGATCTCGGATCCAATTCTCACCCAAGTCCTAACCTTAACCCCATTCCTAACCCCAACTCCTATCCCAGCCATAATTCTAACCCTGACCCCAACCCTCACCCTAACCTTAACCCCAATTCCTACCCCTATCCTCAGCCCAACCCGAAACCCAACCTCCTTCCCCGATCCCCTTCCCCTACCTTGGATGAGATTGGTCCTAGCGTTGTCTTAGCGCGGATTAGGGGGAGTCCTTCCAAGCCATCGAGCCCTGGGGCTAGCAGTGTTGCACTGGGTATTCATCCCACCCCTTGCCTGGGGTCACTGGATGACCTTTCGCCGAGCCCACCTAGTGAGGAGAGGATACTTACGGATGGGGATCTGGGATTGGATCACCCTCTTGAGGATTCCATCCTATCAGGGGATGATCCATCTGGCTCCCTATCATTTCTGTTAGACCTCTGTGATGGTTCCCCTCAGAGACCGACTCTGCATGCCAATTTATATCGGAAAATTGCGAACTGGTCTCTGACGGTGGAAAAACCTGTGCTGGTGGTGGGAGATGAAAATTTGGCAGAGATACCAGGGTGGGGAGATGCACTGGTGCAGGTGGACAGTTTCCCTGGGGCCCAAATACATCATATGAAGGGAATACTGGATAAATTGGACCCTTGCCCCACTGTCCGGATGGTCTTGCTCTCGATTGGCTTGAACAACTGCCTGAGAGGGAATTTGTTTAAAACTATTAAAAAACAATTCCACCAATTGATGGCAGTGGCGGGCAGAGCCTTTCCCCAGGCCAAAATCTGTGTACCACTGATCCAGTTTTCATCACAGCTCCCGTCGCCAGCAAAACGCCTAATAGTACAAACAAACAGCTTCTTGGAAGAATCTTTTAGCGTGTTGGAGGGTGTGGAGGAACGACTCTTTAGGGTACGGTCAGATGATCCAGAGTACTGGACAAAGAGGACGGCCCTAGAGATTTTAGACTGTTGGATGGGACAAACAGAACACTTTTTCACATAAAAAACTAAATGTATACACCTGCAAAATATATAAAAAAATACTCACCTTCGGGTAAACATAAAACAAACCTGATCTCAGGATCGGAGTTTGGGGTGGGATGATCCACAGATAGACGCTGGAATCTAAAATTAAAATACTGTCCAGCGTTCTAAAAATCAAGTGGAACACACAAAAAAACAAGGAAGTCACCGATCGGGAGTCAGTAGAGGAAACAGGACAAACCTTGTGTGCCCGTGCTCTCTGCCTGCCTTCTTGGTAGGCAGAAACCTATTTTCCCTTTACCTAACCTGCCAGTGCCATGGGTATATCTTTCCTCTTGCTCCATAGAACTCCGTAAACACAGCAATAACCCAGAACCTTAATTTTCTTTGGGGACTGCTCCCAGAGAACTACACCTTATAAGGGAATTAATGGGTGTAGAAAAGGTTTTTTAAGATTGTTTCTGGGTGATATGGTGACTTTTGGTTTAATTTCCCCCCCCCTCCCTGTTTTTTCTAAAGAATTAATTTTGGCAACCTTGGAAAACTTGTTTTACCTGAGATTGGTGATGAAGATCCCTATAGGGAAAATCATCAGTCCTGGTTGCCCTCCTAATTGGAGAAAATTACATACAGGTGAGATGAGCAGGTGTGATGATGTGATTAAAATGCCCAGGTGTGTTGAGCCAACCAGGAGCTTGCTTTTTAGCTCCTCCCCCCTGTCTTTCTTATATGTTGTCTGTCTTGTCGGTTTCCCTCAGATTCCTCTGAAGAAGCCACAGCGTGGCGAAACGTCAGGAGCTCCAACATTTGCACTTAACCCTCAGCCTTGCTGATTTTTAAACAGATGATTTTTAAACAGATGGTTTTAAGATCTACCTTTTAACATTATTTGATCCCTTTCCATTAGTGTTTTGCACTAGTTGCACTTTACTGCACTAAAAAAGCCCTTTTGACACCCCCTGGTTTTATAGCTAACGGCCAAAAGGCCTCAAGAAATCTGCCACCTCTGAGAGTGTGTGTTGGGTGGGTTTGCACAGTTTTTGTGAGTGTGACTTGCGTGTTGACCCCTTATAGGGGTTTGAGTGTGGTTTGTCACCATAAAGCACTTTGTGCTGCATTTAATAAACTGGCCCTTTCTTGGGTTCTTTTTCGAGCCTATTAGATATAGTTATGTACCGGAGGGCCTCAGGAATGTGCTAATATAAACTTTTAATAGAGGAGGATCAATCTGAAATAAATCAGGAGGCAAACGAAAAAATAATTTTTTCAGCTTTTAGCCTTACTGACTTTTTTTAATATATGGACCCTTTAAAGATGGTCTTTTTATAATTATTTGATCCTTCCCTACAGAAGTGGTTCGCACACAATTGCACTTAAGTTGCACCCTTGGGGTTTTTTTAAAAACCCTAGAGAAAGGGAAGAAAAGCCCTTTTAATATCAGGAAGGGGATCAATCTGAATAATCAGCAGGTTATAGGTTAAAGCATTTTCTCCCCCCCCCCCTTTGTTTTGTTCGTTTGTCAGTCATTACTTACCCTCTTACTTAATACTTACCTGGTGCCTTATGGGGTTGGACCATGGCTCGCGGGGGCCATGGACGATTTCCATCTCGTAGTTTTTCGGGTGGGACGTCTGGGAGTGTGAGAAGTACCAGGCCCTCCATCTCTGCCAATGATCCTGAAAATAAATTGCATAAACAATATTTTAAACTGCTACAAGCGGTCCATCATGCAGAGGTGGTGGAGGAGACCCAGCGGTCCCATATGTTCCCGGTGGGGATGCGGAGGCAGGCCAACAAACTGACCTCCTTCATTAAACCTTCATCCCCCAATGCTGAGACCACTGCAAAGGTCAAACTAAACACAGACGAGTGGATGCGAGCGAACATGAATATTCTTAAGCACCACTACGATCAAGTGATAGCAGTAGGCCTGCAGGACCTGCCCCCTGTGGATCAGGTGGCATTGGACAGAGCGATTGCCTATGGTAAAACTAGGTATAAGAAACGACTAAAAACCTCGTCTATTGCTGCCTTGATATCGTTGGTGGGGGGTGGGACACGGGCTCCCTCTGGCTTGGTCCATAATACCACCTTTGGGCCGGACCCCGATCTCGGATCCAATTCTCACCCAAGTCCTAACCTTAACCCCATTCCTAACCCCAACTCCTATCCCAGCCATAATTCTAACCCTGACCCCAACCCTCACCCTAACCTTAACCCCAATTCCTACCCCTATCCTCAGCCCAACCCGAAACCCAACCTCCTTCCCCGATCCCCTTCCCCTACCTTGGATGAGATTGGTCCTAGCGTTGTCTTAGCGCGGATTAGGGGGAGTCCTTCCAAGCCATCGAGCCCTGGGGCTAGCAGTGTTGCACTGGGTATTCATCCCACCCCTTGCCTGGGGTCACTGGATGACCTTTCGCCGAGCCCACCTAGTGAGGAGAGGATACTTACGGATGGGGATCTGGGATTGGATCACCCTCTTGAGGATTCCATCCTATCAGGGGATGATCCATCTGGCTCCCTATCATTTCTGTTAGACCTCTGTGATGGTTCCCCTCAGAGACCGACTCTGCATGCCAATTTATATCGGAAAATTGCGAACTGGTCTCTGACGGTGGAAAAACCTGTGCTGGTGGTGGGAGATGAAAATTTGGCAGAGATACCAGGGTGGGGAGATGCACTGGTGCAGGTGGACAGTTTCCCTGGGGCCCAAATACATCATATGAAGGGAATACTGGATAAATTGGACCCTTGCCCCACTGTCCAGATGGTCTTGCTCTCGATTGGCTTGAACAACTGCCTGAGAGGGAATTTGTTTAAAACTATTAAAAAACAATTCCACCAATTGATGGCAGTGGCGGGCAGAGCCTTTCCCCAGGCCAAAATCTGTGTACCACTGATCCAGTTTTCATCACAGCTCCCGTCGCCAGCAAAACGCCTAATAGTACAAACAAACAGCTTCTTGGAAGAATCTTTTAGCGTGTTGGAGGGTGTGGAGGAACGACTCTTTAGGGTACGGTCAGATGATCCAGAGTACTGGACAAAGAGGACGGCCCTAGAGATTTTAGACTGTTGGATGGGACAAACAGAACACTTTTTCACATAAAAAACTAAATGTATACACCTGCAAAATATATAAAAAAATACTCACCTTCGGGTAAACATAAAACAAACCTGATCTCAGGATCGGAGTTTGGGGTGGGATGATCCACAGATAGACGCTGGAATCTAAAATTAAAATACTGTCCAGCGTTCTAAAAATCAAGTGGAACACACAAAAAAACAAGGAAGTCACCGATCGGGAGTCAGTAGAGGAAACAGGACAAACCTTGTGTGCCCGTGCTCTCTGCCTGCCTTCTTGGTAGGCAGAAACCTATTTTCCCTTTACCTAACCCTAACCCCAACCCCAACCCCAACCCTAACCCTAACCCTAACCCTAACCCGGACTCCCCAAAAGACCACCCACCACGGTAGTACGTATTACAAAGGGGTGGAGTGGAGCCTTGAGAAAGTCCTACGGGAGTCGCAACAACTGATGGAGGGGAGTCAGTCCACCTTGGAGGGAGAGACTCCCCCCGGACGGACGGGTCACCCTCTTGAGGGGCGAGTCCGGACTCCCCAAAAGACCACCCACCACGGTAGTACGTATTACAAAGGGGTGGAGTGGAGCCTTGAGATCAAACAACCGGTGGTGGTGATGGGGGATTCAAACCTAGCTAGGATCTCAGAACATCAATATCCCTCGATTCAGATAGATAGCTTCCCGGGGGCTCAAATACATCATCTAAAGGAGATCCTGGGCAAGCTTGACCCTTGCCACACAGCCCAGAAAGTCGTCCTCTCGGTAGGCCTAAACAACTGCCTTAGGAGCAATCAGCTCGGGACAATGAGGAAACAGGTGCAACAACTCCTGTCAGGGGCTAGGACAGCCTTTCCTCGAGCGGAGATTGTGATTCCCCTAATCCAGTTCTCCCCACGGCTTCAGTTGAAACACAGAACCCTCCTGGGGGAACTTAACCGATTCTTGGAGGACAATTGTAGAACCCTAAAAGGGATTGAAGAGGACCAGTTCCGGGTCAACCATAAAGATCCTATTCATTGGACCCCAGCTACTGCCAATAAAATCCTTAAATCGTGGATGTCGCAGTTAAACTAAGAATAGGGGGACCTAGAGTGTCTAATCAGCCCCACTCTAATATTTTAAATCTTTCCACCTCTTTTTTCTTAACGGAGGACGAAGAAAGACTGCTAGAGAAGGGCCTCTATTTTATTCCAACTCCACTAGTGGTGGATAGACAGGAACTGTGAAGAGACCTACACAGGTATCACAGACAATTGAGGCTTCTAGACCATTTTAATTACAGTATGGATTTCTGTCGAGTGCCATTCATCAACCCCTCCACTTGGGAACCTGAGTGGGCTTCGACCACAGAACTTTTGAAAAAACTGATCAGGCGAGATGTCCGGGATCTTGACAGGATCCACTGTAATAGGGAGAGGGAAAATAATTTATCTACAGGAGAAAGAGAAGCACTTGACCAACTAAAATCAAACCAGGAAATAGTGATTAAACCTGCAGACAAGGGGTCAAAAATTGTTATAATGGATAAACATCAATATTTAACTGAAGCGTACAGACAACTAAAGAACACAACACACTACTTACCTTTAACCTGCTCCCTGCAACTGGAAACTCAGACAAAAATTCGGGAGATTGTGGGATGCCTGTATGAGAAAAAGATCATTACGGCCAAACAAAAGTATTACCTGTCTGGTGAGGATCCTCCACGTCCACGCAAATTCTACCTTTTGCCCAAGATCCATAAGGATCCAGAGACCTGGACGGTCCCACATCAGGTCCCTCCCGGCAGACCCATTGTGTCTGATTGTGGGAGTGAATCGTACAGGATAGCTGAATTTATTGATCATTATATTAACCCCTTGTCGCAAAAACATGAGAGCTATATCAAGGACACCTATGAGTTTGTGACAAAACTTAGACAGATCATGGTGCCTCCTGGTGGAATGCTTTTCTCTGTGGATATTGATTCCCTGTACACTAATATAGAGACTCAATTGGGTCTAAAAGCGGTGCGAGACATCTTTAGGAAGTATCCTGACCCCACTAGGCCGGATGAGGCCCTCCTCACACTTTTGGAATTAGGCCTTGTGAAAAATGATTTTGAATTTAACTCCGAATGGTATCTCCAGGTCCATGGAACTGCGATGGGGAAGAAGTTCGCCCCGGCCTACGCTAATATTTATATGGCGGACTGGGAGCGGACCGCCTTCCCTAAATGCAGCAAACTCCCAAGTTTCTATGTAAGATACCTGGATGATATTTTCGGTATTTGGAACCATTCCAAGGCTGAGTTTTTTGATTTCATTGCAATCCTTAATAACCATCATCCCTCTATCTCAGTTAAATATAATTTACAACAAGAGAAAATTGAATTCTTGGATACCGAGGTTTTTTTGGTTAGGAGGGAAAATGGAGAGGGGAGCCTGGGAACGAGGGTGTATTTTAAGCCGACCGACACACACGCACTGTTACACAAGTCTAGCTACCACCCGAAGCACACCTACCGGGGAATTGTGAAATCGCAATTAATAAGGTTTCGTAGGATCTGTACGGTAGCGGGGGATGTCGAGTCGGCTACAAGAACCCTATTCCGGGCTCTGAGACGTCGGGGGTACAGTAGGACCTTCCTCCGGGGGATCAAGGTGGACGTCCAGCGGGACTACCAACTAGGCCTGAAACCCAGGGGGGAGGACAACAACCATCATCTGGTCCCCTTTGTCTCCACCTTTTCTCCTGCCTCCAGGACCTTGAATACCAAGGTTAAAAGTAATTTTAAGAGGGTACAGGACCACGTGGAATCCCTTGTGGATTTTAAAATCATAGCAGCGTTTAGAAGAAACAAAAACATAAAAGATCTTCTAGTACATGCCTCCTTGGGCGGAAAACATAAAAAAGACAAGCACAACAGACACTTTAAAAATATTAAATTCATGGTAAATCAATATACTCACCTGAGTGCACCTGTGTGGCATATGACCAAGCCAGGGTCAATGAATTTGGTGTATTGTATCGAGTGCGTGGTTTGTAAAAAACTGTATATTGGGCAAACCAAGAACAGTTTAATCCTAAGACTGAAGCAACACTTGAACTTGATTGATAAGACTCATAAAGTTACTCACCTGTACGAACACTTCAGACAGCATGGGAGGGAAAATCTCCTCATCATGGGGTTGGAGTCAGGATCCTGGTGGTCAGACAGACAGCGACTGGCAAAAGAAAGACAGTGGATTAATAAACTTAACACAGTTTATCCATATGGTCTGAACCAAATTAACTAAAGCCAGTCGCCTAAATAATATACTTACCCCCTCGGATGAGGGTGGGGAGATCTCTTCCAGGGCACCTGTCAAATACAAAACAAAAGATACAATACAAACCCTTTTCTGAGAAACAAATGTGTTAAAGCTTGAAATTTGTGAGCCCGTGCATTCTGGCTGCCTAAGTGCAGCCAGACTTCTTTGTTCCCCTTGCACCTAACCCTAACCCTAACCCTAAATACTCGGGTCCTTTTTTCCAGAAGGACCTAGAGAAAAGAGGAACGTTTTTAATAGAGGAGGATCAATTTGAAATAAATCAGGAGGCAACTGGTGGGCAAGCTTTGCACCTCAGTTTTTAGCCTGACTGACTTTTTTTAACACATGGACCCATAAAGTACGGTCTTTTTATCATTATTTGATCCTCCCCTATGGAAGCGGTATTGCACAAAATTGCATTGGAGCTGCACCCTTGGGTTTTTGAAAAATAAACCTAGAGAAAGGGAAGAAAAACCTTTAGCATTAGGAAGGGGATCAATTTGAATAATCGGCAGGTTATAGGTTAAAGCTTTCCCCCCCCCCCTTATTTTTGTTTGTTTGTCAGTCATTACCTACCCTCTTACCGAATACTTACCTGGCTCCTTGTGGAGGTGGGACCATGGTCCTCGGGGTCCATGGACGATTTCCATCTCGTAGTCTTTCGGGGGGGACGTCTGGGAGTGTGAGAAGTACTGGGCCCTCCATCCCTGCTGAAAATAAATTGCACAAACAATATTTCAAACTGCTACAAGCGGTCCACCATGCAGAGGTGGTGGAGGAGACCCAGCGGTCCCATATGTTCCCGGTGGGGATGCGGAGGCAGGTCAATAAACTGACCTCCTTCATTAAGCCTTCATCCCCCAATGCTGAGACCACTGCAAAGGTCAAACTGAACACAGACGAGTGGATGCGAGTAAACATGAATATTCTTAAGCACCACTACGATCAAGTGATAGCAGTGGGCCTGCAGGACCTGCCCCCTGTGGATCAGGTGGCATTGGACAGAGCGATTGCCTATGGTAAAACTAGGTATAAGAAACGACTAAAAGCCTCGTCCATTGCTGCCTTGAGATCGTTGGTGGGGGGTGGGACACGGGCTCCCTCTGGCTTGGTCCATAACACCACCTTTGGGCCGGACCCCGATCTCGGATCCAATTCTCATCCAAGTCCTAACCTTAACCCCAGTCCTAACCCCAACTCCTATCCCAGCCATAATCCTAACCTTACCACATGCCTTAGCCCTAACCTTAACCCGGACCCCAACCCTTACCCTTACCCTAACCTTAACCCCAATTCCTACCCCGATCCTCAACCTAACCCGAAACCCAACCTCCTTCCCCAATCCCCTTCCCTCACCTTGGATGAGATTGGTCCTAGCGTGGCCATAGCGCAGAGTAGGGGGAGTCCTCCCAAGCCATCGAGCCCTGGGGCTAGCAGTGTGGCACTGGGTATTCATCCCACCCCTTGCCTGGGGCCACTGGATGACCTTTCACCGAGCCCACCTAGGGAGGAGAGGATTCTGACGGATGGGGATCTGGGATTGGATCACCCCCTTGAGGATTCCACCCTATCAGGGGATGATCCATCTGGCTCCCTATCATACCTGTTGGACCTCTGTGATGGTTCCCCTCAGAGACCGACCCTGCATGCCAATTTATATCGGAAAATTGCAAACTGGTCTCTGACGGTGGAACAACCTGTGCTGGTGGTGGGAGATGAAAATTTGGCAGAGATACCAGGGTGGGGAGATGCACTGGTGCAGGTGGACAGTTTCCCTGGGGCCCAAATACATCATATGAAGGGAATACTGGATAAATTGGACCCTTGCCCCACTGTCCGGATGGTCTTGCTCTCGATTGGCTTGAACAACTGCCTGAGAGGGAATTTGTTTAAAACTATTAAAAAACAATTCCACCAATTGATGGCAGTGGCGGGCAGAGCCTTTCCCCAGGCCAAAATCTGTGTACCACTGATCCAGTTTTCATCACAGCTCCCGTCGCCAGCAAAACACCTAATAGCACAAACAAACAGCTTCTTGGAAGAATCTTTTAGCGTGTTGGAGGGTGTGGAGGAACGACTCTTTAGGGTACGGTCAGATGATCCAGAGTACTGGACAAAGAGGACGGCCCTAGAGATTTTAGACTGTTGGATGGGACAAACGGAACACTTTTTCACATAAAAAAACTAAATGTATACACCTGCAAAATATATAAAAAAATACTCACCTTCGGGTAAACATAAAACAAACCTGATCTCAGGATCGGAGTTTGGGGTGGGGTGATCCACAGATAGACGCTGGAATCCAAAATTAAAATACTGTCCAGCGTTCTAAAAATCAAGTGGAACACACAAAAAAACAAGGAAGTCACCGATCGGGAGTCAGTAGAGGAAACAGGACAAACCTTGTGTGCCCGTGCTCTCTGCCTGCCTTCTTGGTAGGCAGAAACCTATTTTCCCTTTTCCCTAACCCTAACCCTAACCCTAACCCCTAACCCTAACCCTAACCCTAAACCTATTTTCCCTTTTCCCTAACCCTAACCCTAACCCTAACCCTAACGGGGTTGGACCATGGCTCGCGGGGGCCATGGACGATTTCCATCTCGTAGTTTTTCGGGTGGGACGTCTGGGAGTGTGAGAAGTACCAGGCCCTCCATCTCTGCCAATGATCCTGAAAATAAATTGCATAAACAATATTTTAAACTGCTACAAGCGGTCCATCATGCAGAGGTGGTGGAGGAGACCCAGCGGTCCCATATGTTCCCGGTGGGGATGCGGAGGCAGGCCAACAAACTGACCTCCTTCATTAAACCTTCATCCCCCAATGCTGAGACCACTGCAAAGGTCAAACTAAACACAGACGAGTGGATGCGAGCGAACATGAATATTCTTAAGCACCACTACGATCAAGTGATAGCAGTAGGCCTGCAGGACCTGCCCCCTGTGGATCAGGTGGCATTGGACAGAGCGATTGCCTATGGTAAAACTAGGTATAAGAAACGACTAAAAGCCTCGTCTATTGCTGCCTTGATATCGTTGGTGGGGGGTGGGACACGGGCTCCCTCTGGCTTGGTCCATAATACCACCTTTGGGCCGGACCCCTATCTCGGATCCAATTCTCACCCAAGTCCTAACCTTAACCCCATTCCTAACCCCAACTCCTATCCCAGCCATAATTCTAACCCTGACCTCAACCCTCACCCTAACCTTAACCCCAATTCCTACCCCGATCCTCAACCTAACCCGAAACCCAACCTCCTTCCCCAATCCCCTTCCCTCACCTTGGATGAGATTGGTCCTAGCGTGGCCATAGCGCAGAGTAGGGGGAGTCCTCCCAAGCCATCGAGCCCTGGGGCTAGCAGTGTGGCACTGGGTATTCATCCCACCCCTTGCCTGGGGCCACTGGATGACCTTTCGCCGAGCCCACCTAGGGAGGAGAGGATTCTGACGGATGGGGATCTGGGATTGGATCACCCCCTTGAGGATTCCACCCTATCAGGGGATGATCCATCTGGCTCCCTATCATACCTGTTGGACCTCTGTGATGGTTCCCCTCAGAGACCGACCCTGCATGCCAATTTATATCGGAAAATTGCAAACTGGTCTCTGACGGTGGAACAACCTGTGCTGGTGGTGGGAGATGAAAATTTGGCAGAGATACCAGGGTGGGGAGATGCACTGGTGCAGGTGGACAGTTTCCCTGGGGCCCAAATACATCATATGAAGGGAATACTGGATAAATTGGACCCTTGCCCCACTGTCCGGATGGTCTTGCTCTCGATTGGCTTGAACAACTGCCTGAGAGGGAATTTGTTTAAAACTATTAAAAAACAATTCCACCAATTGATGGCAGTGGCGGGCAGAGCCTTTCCCCAGGCCAAAATCTGTGTACCACTGATCCAGTTTTCATCACAGCTCCCGTCGCCAGCAAAACACCTAATAGCACAAACAAACAGCTTCTTGGAAGAATCTTTTAGCGTGTTGGAGGGTGTGGAGGAACGACTCTTTAGGGTACGGTCAGATGATCCAGAGTACTGGACAAAGAGGACGGCCCTAGAGATTTTAGACTGTTGGATGGGACAAACAGAACACTTTTTCACATAAAAAAACTAAATGTATACACCTGCAAAATATATAAAAAAATACTCACCTTCGGGTAAACATAAAACAAACCTGATCTCAGGATCGGAGTTTGGGGTGGGGTGATCCACAGATAGACGCTGGAATCCAAAATTAAAATACTGTCCAGCGTTCTAAAAATCAAGTGGAACACACAAAAAAACAAGGAAGTCACCGATCGGGAGTCAGTAGAGGAAACAGGACAAACCTTGTGTGCCCGTGCTCTCTGCCTGCCTTCTTGGTAGGCAGAAACCTATTTTCCCTTTTCCCTAACCCTAACCCTAACCCTAACCCTGCCCTAGAGATTTTAGACTGTTGGATGGGACAAACAGAACACTTTTTCACATAAAAAAATAAATGTACTTACCTGCAAAATATATAAAAAAATACTCACCTTCGGGGAAACATAAAACAAACCTGATCTCAGGACCGGAGTTTGGGGTGGGGTGATCCACAGATAGACGCTGGAATTTAAAATTAAAATACTGTCCAGCGTTCTAAAAACAAAGTGGAACACACAAAAAAACAAGGGAGTCACCGATTGGGAGTTAGTAGAGGAAACAGGACAAACCTTGTGTGCCCGTGCTCTCTGCCTGCCTTCTTGGTAGGCAGAAACCTATTTTCCCTTTTCCCTAACCCTAACCCTAACCCCTAACCCTAACCCCTAACCCTAACCCTAACCCACGGCCTCGTTGAAACTGAACTCCAGGGTCAAGATGCAGTTTAGGAAGCTTCAGAATGTTATTGAGCCCCTGTCGGATTTTAAAATCATTTCAGCTTTCAAGAGGAATACAAACCTCAAAGATCTTTTTGTTCATGCCTCCCTGAAGAGTGGAAAAAAGCGACAAAATGACACTCACTTTAGATCAATCAAATACATTACCAACAAATACACGGACCTTGGTGCTCCGGTCTGGCAGGCCTTCCAGCTCGGCTCGTCTAACCTAGTGTATGGGATAGAGTGCAAAATCTGTAATAAATTATATGTTGGACAAACAAAGAACACACTCAAACAACGTCTTCAACAACATATATATTGCATTGATCACCGGGAGAAAAACACGGAATTATATGTACATTTCCGTAGTCATGGCAAAGGTAACTTGATGATCTCGGGGCTTGAGTCTGGGGTGGGGTGGTCGGGAGCCCAGAGATGGGCAGCTGAGAGGCGCTGGATTAAAAAACTAAAAACAGTATTGCCCAGCGGCCTGAACGAAGCGCAATAAAAATTAGAGTGACTGATCAGGAGTCAGAAGAGGGACTAAGATGACCTTGTGTGCCCGTGCTCTCTGCCTACCTTGTGGTAGGCAGAATACCTATTTTCCCTCACCTAACCCTAACCCTAACCCTAACCCGTGGGCAAGTTTTTGCACCTCAGCTTTTAGCCTGACTGACTTTTTTTAACACATGGACCCATAAAGTACGGTCCTTTTATCATTATTTGATCCTCCCCTATGGAAGCGGTATTGCACAAAATTGCATTGGAGCTGCACCCTTGGGTTTTTGAAAAATAAACCTAGAGAAAGGGAAGAAAAACCTTTTAGCATTAGGAAGGGGATCAATTTGAATAATCGGCAGGTTATAGGTTAAAGCTTTCCCCCCCCCCTTATTTTTGTTTGTTTGTCAGTCATTACCTACCCTCTTACCGAATACTTACCTGGCTCCTTGTGGAGATGGGACCATGGTCCTTGGGGTCCATGGACGATTTCCATCTCGTAGTCTTTCGGGGGGGACGTCTGGGAGTGTGAGAAGTACTGGGCCCTCCATCCCTGCTGAAAATAAATTGCACAAACAATATTTCAAACTGCTACAAGCGGTCCACCATGCAGAGGTGGTGGAGGAGACCCAGCGGTCCCATATGTTCCCGGTGGGGATGCGGAGGCAGGTCAATAAACTGACCTCCTTCATTAAGCCTTCATCCCCCAATGCTGAGACCACTGCAAAGGTCAAACTGAACACAGACGAGTGGATGCGAGTAAACATGAATATTCTTAAGCACCACTACGATCAAGTGATAGCAGTGGGCCTGCAGGACCTGCCCCCTGTGGATCAGGTGGCATTGGACAGAGCGATTGCCTATGGTAAAACTAGGTATAAGAAACGACTAAAAGCCTCGTCCATTGCTGCCTTGAGATCGTTGGTGGGGGGTGGGACACGGGCTCCCTCTGGCTTGGTCCATAACACCACCTTTGGGCCGGACCCCGATCTCGGATCCAATTCTCATCCAAGTCCTAACCTTAACCCCAGTCCTAACCCCAACTCCTATCCCAGCCATAATCCTAACCTTACCCCATGCCTTAGCCCTAACCTTAACCCGGACCCCAACCCTTACCCTAACCTTAACCCCAATTCCTACCCCTATCCTCAGCCTAACCCAAAACCCAACCTCCTTCCCCAATCCCCTTCCCCTACCTTGGATGAGATTGGTCCTAGCGTTGTCTTAGCGCAGATCAGGGAGAGTCCTTCCAAGCCATCGAGCCCTGGGGCTAGCAGTGTGGCACTGGGTACTCATCCCACCCCTTGCCTGGGGTCACTGGATGACCTTTCACCGAGCCCACCTAGGGAGGAGATGATTCTGACGGATGGGGATCTGGGATTGGATCACCCCCTTGAGGATTCCACCCTATCAGGGGATGATCCATCTGGCTCCCTATCATACCTGTTGGACCTCTGTGATGGTTCCCCTCAGAGACCGACCCTGCATGCCAATTTCTATCGGAAAATTGCGAACTGGTCTCTGACGGTGGAACAACCTGTGCTGGTGTTGGGGGATGAGAATTTGGCAGAGATACCAGGGTGGGGAGATGCACTGGTGCAGGTGGACAGTTTCCCTGGGGCCCAAATACACCATATGAAGGGAATTCTTGATAAATTGGACCCTTGCCCCACTGTCCGGATGGTTTTGCTCTCGATTGGCCTGAACAACTGCCTGAGAGGGAATTTGTTTAAAACTATTAAAAAACAATTCCACCAATTGATGGCAGTGGCGGGCAGGGCCTTTCCCCAGGCCAAAATCTGTGTACCACTGATCCAGTTCTCATCACAGCTCCCGTCACCAGCAAAACACCTAATAGCGCAAACAAACATCTTCTTGGAAGAATCTTTTAGCGTGTTGGAGGGTGTGGAGGAACAACTCTTTAGGGTACGGTCGGATCACCCAGAGTACTGGACAAAGAGGACGGCCCTAGAGATTTTAGACTGTTGGATGGGACAAACAGAACATTTTTTCACATAAAAAAAACCAAATGTATATATCTGCAAAATAAAAAACTCACCTTCGGGAAATACAAAACAAACCTGATCTCAGGACCGGAGTCTGGGTTGGGGTTATCCGCGGATGGATGCTGGAATTAAAAATGAAAATGTTGTCCAGCAACCTAGAATGAAGTGGAATAAAAACAAAGAACAGTCATGTATTTGGAGACGGAAGAGGGAACAGGATGGACCTTGTGTGCCCGTGCTCTCTGCTTGCCTCTTTGGTAGGCAGATAAACCTTTTTCCCCTTACCTAACCCCAACCCTAACCCCAACCCCTAACCCCAACCCCTAACCCTAACCCCTAACCCTAACCCTAACCCTAACCCAGGAGACCCAGCGGTCCCATATGTTCCCGGTGGGGATGCGGAGGCAGGCCAACAAACTGACCTCCTTCATTAAACCTTCATCCCCCAATGCTGAGACCACTGCAAAGGTCAAACTGAACACAGACGAGTGGATGCGAGTAAACATGAATATTCTTAAGCACCACTACGATCAAGTGATAGCAGTGGGCCTGCAGGAGCTGCCCCCTGTGGATCAGGTGGCATTGGACAGAGCGATTGCCTATGGTAAAACTAGGTATAAGAAACGACTAAAAGCCTCGTCCATTGCTGCCTTGAGATCGTTGGTGGGGGGTGGGACACGGGCTCCCTCTGGCTTGGTCCATAACACCACCTTTGGGCCGGACCCCGATCTCGGATCCAATTCTCATCCAAGTCCTAACCCTAACCCCAGTCCTAACCCCAACTCCTATCCCAACCACAACCCTAACCTTACCCCATACCTTAGCCCTAACCTTAACCCCAATTCCTACCCCGATCCTCAGCCTAACCCGAAACCCAACCTCCTTCCCCAATCCCCTTCCCTCACCTTGGATGAGATTGGTCCTAGCGTGGCCATAGCGCAGAGTAGGGGGAGTCCTCCCAAGCCATCGAGCCCTGGAGCTAGCAGTGTGGCACTGGGTATTCATCCCACCCCTTGCCTGGGGCCACTGGATGACCTTTCACCGAGCCCACCGAGGGAGGAGAGGATTCTGACGGATGGGGATCTGGGATTGGATCACCCCCTTGAGGATTCCACCCTATCAGGGGATGATCCATCTGGCTCCCTATCATACCTGTTGGACCTCTGTGATGGTTCCCCTCAGAGACCGACCCTGCATGCCAATTTATATCGGAAAATTGCAAACTGGTCTCTGACGGTGGAACAACCTGTGCTGGTGTTGGGAGATGAAAATTTGGCAGAGATACCAGGGTGGGGAGATGCACTGGTGCAGGTGGACAGTTTCCCTGGGGCCCAAATACATCATATGAAGGGAATTCTGGATAAATTGGACCCTTGCCCCACTGTCCGGATGGTTTTGCTCTCGATTGGCTTGAACAACTGCCTGAGAGGGAATTTGTTTAAAACCATCAAAAAACAATTCCACCAATTGATGGCAGTGGCGGGCAGAGCTTTTCCCCAGGCCAAAATCTGTGTACCACTGATCCAATTTTCACCACAGCTCCCGTTGCAGGCAAAACACCTAATAGCACAAACAAACATCTTCTTGGAAGAATCTTTTAGCGTGTTGGAGGGTGTGGAGGAACAACTCTTTAGGGTACGGTCGGATCACCCAGAGTACTGGACAAAGAGGACGGCCCTAGAGATTTTAGACTGTTGGATGGGACAATCAGAACACTTTTTCACATAAAAAAACAAATGTATATATCTGCAAAATATATATAAAAAAATACTCACCTGTGGGGAAACATGAAACAAACCTGATCTCAGGACCGGAGTTTGGGGTGGGGTCATCCACAGATAGACGCTGGAATCCAAAATTAAAATACTGTCCAGCGCTCTAAAAACAAGGTGGAACACACAAAAAAATAGGGGAGTCACCTATTGGGAGTCAGCAGAGGAAACAGGACAAGCCTTGTGTGCCCGTGCTCTCTGCCTGCCTTCTTGGTGGGCAGAAACCTATTTTCCCTTTACCTAACCTGCCAGTGCCATGGGCATGTCTTTCCTCTTGCTCCATAGAACTCCGAAAACCCAGAGCAATAACCTGGAACCTTAATTTTCTTTGGGGACTGCTCCCGGAGAACTACACCTTATAAGGGAATTAGTGGGTGTAGAAAAGGTTTTTTAAGATTGTATCTGGGTGATATGGTGACTTTTGGTTAAATTTCCCCCCCCCCCCCTGTTTGTCCTAAAGAATTAATTTTGGCAACCTGGGAAAACTTGTTTTACCTGAGATTGGTGATGAAGATCCCCATAGGGAAAATCATCAGCCCTGGTTGCCCTCCTAATTGGAGAAAATGACATACAGGTGAGATGAGCAGGTGTGATGATGTGATTAATAAGCCCAGGTGTGTTGAGCCAATCAGGAGCTTGCATTTTAGCTCCTCCCTCGTGTTTTTCTTATATATTGTCTGTCTTGTCGGTCTCCCTCAGATTCCTCTGAAGAAGCCACAGCGTGGCGAAACGTCAGGAGCTCCAACATTTGCACTTAACCCTCAGCCTTGCTGATTTTTAAACAGATGATTTTTAAACAGATGGTTTTAATATCCACCTTTTAACATTATTTGATCCCTTTTCTATGAGTGTTTTGCACTAGCTGCACTTTTACTGCACCCCAAAAAAAACCTTTTGACACCTCCTGGCTTTCTAGCTAAACGGCCAAAAGGCCTCAAGAAACCTGCCACCTCTGAGAGTGTGTGTTGGGTGGGTTTGCACAGTTTTGTGAGTGTGACTGGCGTGTTGACCCCTATAGGGGTTTGAGTGTGGTTTGTCACCATAAAGCACATTGTGCTGTTTTTAATGAACTGGCCCTTTCTTGGGTTCTTTTCTGAGCCTACTAGATATAGTTATTTACCGGAGGGTCTCAGGAATGTGCTAATACACTCTAAATACTCGGGTCTTTTTTTTAGAGGGACCAAGAGAAAATAAACTTTTAATAGAGGAGGATCAATCTGAAATAAATCAGGAGGCAACCGGAAAAAATAATTTTTTCAGTTTTTAGCCTTACTGACTTTTTTTAATATATGGACCCCTTAAAAGATGGTCCTTTTATAATTATTTGATCCTTCCCTACAGAAGTGGTTCACACAATTGCATTGCAGTTGCACCCTTGGGATCCTCTAAAAACCCTAGAGAAAGGGAAGAAAAGCCCTTTTAATATCAGGAAGGGGATCAATCTGAATAATCAGCAGGTTATAGGTTAAAGCATTTCCCCCCCCCCCTTTGTTTTGTTCGTCATTACTTACCCTCTTACTTAATACTTACCTGGTGCCTTATGGGGTTGGACCATGGCTCGCGGGGGCCATGGACGATTTCCATCGCGTAGTTTTTCGGGTGGGACGTCTGGGAGTGTTAGAAGTACCAGGCCCTCCATCTCTGCCAATGATCCTGAAAATAAATTGCACAAACAATATTTCAAACTGCTACAAGCGGTTCATCATGCAGAGGTGGTGGAGGAGACCCAGCGGTCCCATATGTTCCCGGTGGGGATGCGGAGGCAGGTCAATAAACTGACCTCCTTCATTAAGCCTTCATCCCCCAATGCTGAGACCACTGCAAAGGTCAAACTGAACACAGACGAGTGGATGCGAGCAAACATGAATATTCTTAAGCACCACTACGATCAAGTGATAGCAGTGGGCCTGCAGGACCTACCCCCTGTGGATCAGGTGGCATTGGACAGAGCGATTGCCTATGGTAAAACTAGGTATAAGAAACGACTAAAAGCCTCGTCCATTGCTGCCTTGATATCGTTGGTGGGGGGTGGGACACGGGCTCCCTCTGGCTTGGTCCATAACACCACCTTTGGGCCGGACCCCGATCTCGGATCCAATTCTCATCCAAGTCCTAACCTTAACCCCAGTCCTAACCCCAACTCCTATCCCAGCCATAATCCTAACCTTACCCCATGCCTTAGCCCTAACCTTAACCCGGACCCCAACCCCTATCCTCAGCCTAACCCAAAACCCAACCTCCTTCCCCAATCCCCTTCCCCTATCTTGGATGAGATTGGTCCTAGCGTTGTCTTAGCGCGGATCAGGGGGAGTCCTCCCAAGCCATCGAGCCCTGGGGCTAGCAGTGTGGCACTGGGTACTCATCCCACCCCTTGCCTGGGGTCACTGGATGACCTTTCACCGAGCCCACCTAGGGAGGAGAGGATTCTGACGGATGGGGATCTGGGATTGGATCACCCCCTTGAGGATTCCACCCTATCAGGGGATGATCCATCTGGCTCCCTATCATACCTGTTGGACCTCTGTGATGGTTCCCCTCAGAGACCGACCCTGCATGCCAATTTTTATCGGAAAATTGCGAACTGGTCTCTGACGGTGGAACAACCTGTGCTGGTGTTGGGGGATGAGAATTTGGCAGAGATACCAGGGTGGGGAGATGCACTGGTGCAGGTGGACAGTTTCCCTGGGGCCCAAATACACCATATGAAGGGAATTCTTGATAAATTGGACCCTTGCCCCACTGTCCGGATGGTTTTGCTCTCGATTGGCTTGAACAACTGCCTGAGAGGGAATTTGTTTAAAACTATTAAAAAACAATTCCACCAATTGATGGCAGTGGCGGGCAGAGCCTTTCCCCAGGCCAAAATCTGTGTACCACTGATCCAGTTCTCATCACAGCTCCCGTCACCAGCAAAACACCTAATAGCGCAAACAAACATCTTCTTGGAAGAATCTTTTAGCGTGTTGGAGGGTGTGGAGGAACAACTCTTTAGGGTACGGTCGGATCACCCAGAGTACTGGACAAAGAGGACGGCCCTAGAGATTTTAGACTGTTGGATGGGACAAACGGAACATTTTTTCACATAAAAAAAACCAAATGTATATATCTGCAAAATAAAAAACTCACCTTCGGGAAATACAAAACAAACCTGATTTCAGGACCGGAGTCTGGGTTGGGGTTATCCGCGGATGGATGCTGGAATTAAAAATGAAAATGTTGTCCAGCAACCTAGAATGAAGTGGAATAAAAACAAAGAACAGTCATGTATTTGGAGACGGAAGAGGGAACAGGATGGACCTTGTGTGCCCGTGCTCTCTGCTTGCCTCTTTGGTAGGCAGATAAACCTTTTTCCCCTTACCTAACCCTAACCCAACCCTAACCCTAACCCTAACCCTAACCCCCTAACCCTAACCCTAACCCTGACCGGAGTTTGGGGTGGGGTGATCCACAGATAGACGCTGGAATTTAAAATTAAAATACTGTCCAGCGTTCTAAAAACAAAGTGGAACACACAAAAAAACAAGGGAGTCACCGATTGGGAGTTAGTAGAGGAAACAGGACAAACCTTGTGTGCCCGTGCTCTCTGCCTGCCTTCTTGGTAGGCAGAAACCTATTTTCCCTTTTACCTAACCCTAACCCTAACCCTTTGTAAATAAAAAACCCCCCCTCTCCTCTTTTGTTATTTAAAGGTATTTTATGCAATCTTTGAAAGCCTTTTGTTTGATCTGAGTTTGGCTGCTAAAGATTCTGAAAAAGGGAAAATCATTATCCCTTGTTGCCCTCAGGTGCGAAGAACAGGGTTAATGATGGGATGAGTAGGTCCAGGTGTGTCAGGTGTAGCACTGGGCCGCTCATCCCAGCCAGGGAATCAAAAAATAGCCTGCAGAAAACGACACTTCAAGTTGTTCTAAAAAAAGAGTACTTACCTCTAACCAAACCTGATTCCAGGCCTTATTAAAAGGTATTTTTTTGCAACCTCTGGAGACATTTGTTGGACTGGAGATTGGCGGCTAAGATCCTTTAAGTAAAAATCACTAGTCCTTGTTGCCCTCCTAATTGGAGAAAATGACATACAGGTGTGATGAGCAGGTGTGTTGATGTGATTAGCCCAGGTGTGTTTAGCCAATCAGGAGCTTGCTTTTTAGCTCCTCCCCCGTGTTTTTCTTATATGTTGTCTGTTTTGTCGATCTCCCTCAGATTCCTCTGAAGAAGCCACAGCGTGGCGAAACGTCAGGAGCTCCAACATTGCACTTAACCCTCAGCCTTGCTGATTTTTAAACAGATGGTTTTAACATTATTTGACCCCCTTCCATGAGTGTTTTGCACCAGAGCTGCACTTTTACTGCATTTTAAAAAAAAGGCCTTTCTTACACCCCCTGGTTTTTCTAGCTAACGGCCAAAGGCCTCAAGAAATCAGCCACCTCTGAGAGTGTGTGTTGGGTGGGTTTGCACAGTTTTTTGCGTGTTTGACTAGCGTGTTGACCCTTTTATAAGGGTTTTGAGTGTGTTTTGTCACTATAAAGCACATTGTGCTGCATTTAACAAACTGGCCCTTTCTTGGGTTCTTTTCTGAGCCGACTAGTTTTATATACCGGAGGTTTTAGGGAAGTTTTTAATATACTCTTAAATACTCGGGTCCTTTTTTCCAGAAGGACCTAGAGAAAAGAGAAACGGTTTTAATAGAGGAGGATCAATCTGAAATAAATCAGGAGGCAACTGGTGGGCAAGTTTTGCACCTCAGCTTTTAGCCTCACTGACTTTTTTTAACACATGGACCCATAAAGTACGGTCTTTTTATCATTATTTGATCCTCCCCTATGGAAACGGTATTGCACAAAATTGCATTGGAGCTGCACCCTTGGGTTTTTGAAAAATAAACCTAGAGAAAGGGAAGAAAAACTTTTTAGCATTAGGAAGGGGATCAATTTGAATAATCAGCAGGTTATAGGTTAAAGCTTTTCCCCCCCTTGTTTTTGTTTGTTTGTCAGTCATTACCTACCCTCTTACCGAATACTTACCTGGCTCCTTGTGGAGGTGGGACCATGGTCCTTGGGGTCCATGGACGATTTCCATCTCGTAGTCCTTCGGGGGGCACATCTGGGAGTGTGAGAAGTACTAGGCCCTCCATCCCTGCTGAAAATAAATTGCACAAACAATATTTCAAACTGCTACAAGCGGTCCATCATGCAGAGGTGGTGGAGGAGACCCAGCGGTCCCATATGTTCCCGGTGGGGATGCAGAGGCAGGTCAATAAACTGACCTCCTTCATTAAGCCTTCATCCCCCAATGCTGAGACCACTGCAAAGGTCAAACTGAACACAGACGAGTGGATGCGAGCGAACATGAATATTCTTAAGCACCACTACGATCAAGTGATAGCAGTGGGCCTGCAGGACCTGCCCCCTGTGGATCAGGTGGCATTAGACAGAGCAATTGCCTATGGCAAAACTAGGTATAAGAAACGACTAAAAGCTTCGTCGATTGCTGCCTTGATATCGTTGGTGGGGGGTGGGGCACGGGCTCCCCCTAGCTTGGTCCATAACACCATCTTTGGACCGGACCCCGATCTCGGATCCAATTCTCACCCAAGCCCTAACCTTAACCCCAGTCCTAACCCCAACTCCTATCCTATCCACAATCCTAACCTTACCCCATGCCTTAGCCCTAACCTTAACCCTGACCCCAACCTTTACCCTAACCTTAACCTCAATTCCTACCCCTATCCTCAGCCTAACCCGAAACCCAACCTCCTTCCCCAATCCCTTTCCCCTACCTTGGATGAGATTGGTCCTAGCGTTGTCTTAGCGCGTTTTAGGGGGGGTCCTTCCAAGCCATCGAGCCCTGGGGCTAGCAGTGTTGCACTGGATGACCTTCCGCCGAGCCCACCTAGTGAGGAGAGGATACTAACGGATGGGGATCTGGGATTGGATCACCCCCTTGAGGATTCCACCCTATCAGGGGATGATCCATCTGGCTCCCTATCATACCTGTTGGACCTCTGTGATGGTTCCCCTCAGAGACCGACCCTGCATGCCAATTTTTATCGGAAAATTGCGAACTGGTCTCTGACGGTGGAACAACCTGTGCTGGTGTTGGGGGATGAGAATTTGGCAGAGATACCAGGGTGGGGAGATGCACTGGTGCAGGTGGACAGTTTCCCTGGGGCCCAAATACACCATATGAAGGGAATTCTTGATAAATTGGACCCTTGCCCCACTGTCCGGATGGTTTTGCTCTCGATTGGCTTGAACAACTGCCTGAGAGGGAATTTGTTTAAAACTATTAAAAAACAATTCCACCAATTGATGGCAGTGGCGGGCAGAGCCTTTCCCCAGGCCAAAATCTGTGTACCACTGATCCAGTTCTCATCACAGCTCCCGTCACCAGCAAAACACCTAATAGCGCAAACAAACATCTTCTTGGAAGAATCTTTTAGCGTGTTGGAGGGTGTGGAGGAACAACTCTTTAGGGTACGGTCGGATCACCCAGAGTACTGGACAAAGAGGACGGCCCTAGAGATTTTAGACTGTTGGATGGGACAAACAGAACATTTTTTCACATAAAAAAAACCAAATGTATATATCTGCAAAATAAAAAACTCACCTTCGGGAAATACAAAACAAACCTGATCTCAGGACCGGAGTCTGGGTTGGGGTTATCCGCGGATGGATGCTGGAATTAAAAATGAAAATGTTGTCCAGCAACCTAGAATGAAGTGGAATAAAAACAAAGAACAGTCATGTATTTGGAGACGGAAGAGGGAACAGGATGGACCTTGTGTGCCCGTGCTCTCTGCTTGCCTCTTTGGTAGGCAGATAAACCTTTTTCCCCTTACCTAACCCTAACCCCAACCCCAACCCTAACCCTAACCCTAACCCATACCTGGATGATATTTTCGGTATTTGGAACCATTCCAAGGCTGAGTTTTTTGATTTCATTGCAATCCTTAATAACCACCATCCCTCTATCTCAGTTAAATATAATTTACAACAAGAGAAAATTGAATTCTTGGATACCGAGGTTTTTTTGGTTAGGAGGGAAAATGGAGAGGGGAGCCTGGGAACGAGGGTGTATTTTAAGCCGACCGACACACACGCACTGTTACACAAGTCTAGCTACCACCCGAAGCACACCTACCGGGGAATTGTGAAATCGCAATTAATAAGGTTTCGTAGGATCTGTACGGTAGCGGGGGATGTCGAGTCGGCTACAAGAACCCTATTCCGGGCTCTGAGACGTCGGGGGTACAGTAGGACCTTCCTCCGGGGGATCAAGGTGGACGTCCAGCGGGACTACCAACTAGGCCTGAAACCCAGGGGGGAGGACAACAACCATCATCTGGTCCCCTTTGTCTCCACCTTTTCTCCTGCCTCCAGGACCTTGAATACCAAGGTTAAAAGTAATTTTAAGAGGGTACAGGACCACGTGGAATCCCTTGTGGATTTTAAAATCATAGCAGCGTTTAGAAGAAACAAAAACATAAAAGATCTTCTAGTACATGCCTCCTTGGGCGGAAAACATAAAAAAGACAAGCACAACAGACACTTTAAAAATATTAAATTCATGGTAAATCAATATACTCACCTGAGTGCACCTGTGTGGCATATGACCAAGCCAGGGTCAATGAATTTGGTGTATTGTATCGAGTGCGTGGTTTGTAAAAAACTGTATATTGGGCAAACCAAGAACAGTTTAATCCTAAGACTGAAGCAACACTTGAACTTGATTGATAAGACTCATAAAGTTACTCACCTGTACGAACACTTCAGACAGCATGGGAGGGAAAATCTCCTCATCATGGGGTTGGAGTCAGGATCCTGGTGGTCAGACAGACAGCGACTGGCAAAAGAAAGACAGTGGATTAATAAACTTAACACAGTTTATCCATATGGTCTGAACCAAATTAACTAAAGCCAGTCGCCTAAATAATATACTTACCCCCTCGGATGAGGGTGGGGAGATCTCTTCCAGGGCACCTGTCAAATACAAAACAAAAGATACAATACAAACCCTTTTCTGAGAAACAAATGTGTTAAAGCTTGAAATTTGTGAGCCCGTGCATTCTGGCTGCCTAAGTGCAGCCAGACTTCTTTGTTCCCCTTGCACCTAACCCTAACCCTAACCCTAACCCTAAATACTCGGGTCCTTTTTTCCAGAAGGACCTAGAGAAAAGAGGAACGTTTTTAATAGAGGAGGATCAATTTGAAATAAATCAGGAGGCAACTGGTGGGCAAGCTTTGCACCTCAGTTTTTAGCCTGACTGACTTTTTTTAACACATGGACCCATAAAGTACGGTCTTTTTATCATTATTTGATCCTCCCCTATGGAAGCGGTATTGCACAAAATTGCATTGGAGCTGCACCCTTGGGTTTTTGAAAAATAAACCTAGAGAAAGGGAAGAAAAACCTTTAGCATTAGGAAGGGGATCAATTTGAATAATCGGCAGGTTATAGGTTAAAGCTTTCCCCCCCCCCCTTATTTTTGTTTGTTTGTCAGTCATTACCTACCCTCTTACCGAATACTTACCTGGCTCCTTGTGGAGGTGGGACCATGGTCCTCGGGGTCCATGGACGATTTCCATCTCGTAGTCTTTCGGGGGGGACGTCTGGGAGTGTGAGAAGTACTGGGCCCTCCATCCCTGCTGAAAATAAATTGCACAAACAATATTTCAAACTGCTACAAGCGGTCCACCATGCAGAGGTGGTGGAGGAGACCCAGCGGTCCCATATGTTCCCGGTGGGGATGCGGAGGCAGGTCAATAAACTGACCTCCTTCATTAAGCCTTCATCCCCCAATGCTGAGACCACTGCAAAGGTCAAACTGAACACAGACGAGTGGATGCGAGTAAACATGAATATTCTTAAGCACCACTACGATCAAGTGATAGCAGTGGGCCTGCAGGACCTGCCCCCTGTGGATCAGGTGGCATTGGACAGAGCGATTGCCTATGGTAAAACTAGGTATAAGAAACGACTAAAAGCCTCGTCCATTGCTGCCTTGAGATCGTTGGTGGGGGGTGGGACACGGGCTCCCTCTGGCTTGGTCCATAACACCACCTTTGGGCCGGACCCCGATCTCGGATCCAATTCTCATCCAAGTCCTAACCTTAACCCCAGTCCTAACCCCAACTCCTATCCCAGCCATAATCCTAACCTTACCACATGCCTTAGCCCTAACCTTAACCCGGACCCCAACCCTTACCCTTACCCTAACCTTAACCCCAATTCCTACCCCTATCCTCAGCCTAACCCAAAACCCAACCTCCTTCCCCAATCCCCTTCCCCTACCTTGGATGAGATTGGTCCTAGCGTTGTCTTAGCGCAGATCAGGGAGAGTCCTTCCAAGCCATCGAGCCCTGGGGCTAGCAGTGTTGCACTGGGTATTCATCCCACCCCTTGCCTGGGGTCACTGGATGACCTTTCGCCGAGCCCACCTAGGGAGGAGAGGATTCTGACGGATGGGGATCTGGGATTGGATCACCCCCTTGAGGATTCCACCCTATCAGGGGATGATCCATCTGGCTCCCTATCATACCTGTTGGACCTCTGTGATGGTTCCCCTCAGAGACCGACCCTGCATGCCAACTTATACCGGAAAATTGCGAACTGGTCTCTGACGGTGGAAAAACCTGTGCTAGTGGTGGGAGATGAGAATTTGGCAGAGATACCAGGGTGGGGAGATGCACTGGTACAGGTGGACAGTTTCCCTGGGGCCCAAATACACCATATGAAGGGAATTCTTGATAAATTGGACCCTTGCCCCACTGTCCGGATGGTTTTGCTCTCGATTGGCTTGAACAACTGCCTGAGAGGGAATTTGTTTAAAACTATTAAAAAACAATTCCACCAATTGATGGCAGTGGCGGGCAGGGCTTTTCCCCAGGCGAAAATCTGTGTACCACTGATCCAGTTCTCATCACAGCTCCCGCCACAGGCAAAACACCTAATAGCACAAACAAACATCTTCTTGGAAGAATCTTTTAGCGTGTTGGAGGGTGTGGAGGAACAATTCTTTAGGGTACGGTCGGATCACCCAGAGTACTGGACAAAGAGGACGGCCCTAGAGATTTTAGACTGTTGGATGGGACAAACAGAACACTTTTTCACATAAAAAAATAAATGTACTTACCTGCAAAATATATAAAAAAATACTCACCTTCGGGGAAACATAAAACAAACCTGATCTCAGGACCGGAGTTTGGGGTGGTGTGATCCACAGATAGACGCTGGAATTTAAAATTAAAATACTGTCCAGCGTTCTAAAAACAAAGTGGAACACACAAAAAAACAAGGGAGTCACCGATTGGGAGTTAGTAGAGGAAACAGGACAAACCTTGTGTGCCCGTGCTCTCTGCCTGCCTTCTTGGTAGGCAGAAACCTATTTTCCCTTTTACCTAACCCTAACCCTAACCCTAACCTAACCCTTTTCTGAGAAACAAATGTGTTAAAGCTTGAAATTTGTGAGCCCGTGCATTCTGGCTGCCTAAGTGCAGCCAGACTTCTTTGTTCCCCTTGCACCTAACCCTAACCCTAACCCTAACCCATCTCTGCGCGTGGTTGAGGACACACCAGAGGAGGACCTCCTCACAGCCACTCCTCTACAGCACCTTCCACTACCTCAGAGGATCCGCAGGATGTTTCCCTTCACTTTGGGTGACGCATCACAGCCCACCCAGTCTCCATCTTCCAGCACACACACACCCACACAGGGGAATGGCTGCGTCTCACACGACACAAGCTCCATTGATGAACTCTCGCCGACTCACAGCACCATCCTCCCAGAGGAGGAGACCAGGGTGAGTGAGGCTGGTCCTCCCAGCGGGGGTCCCATCGCCCCGACACTCAGATCTACTGAAACGTTGCACACAGCAGTGCAGACCCTGCTTACCCCGGCAGCCGGCACGGGAGTACTCCTCACACCCCACACAGCGGGCCCCTTTCGCCCTTCAAGACACATGACGTCGTCCAGAAAGCTAAAAGAATGGCATCTTAACATCCACAAAAAACATGTCATCATGGGAGACTCAAATGTGTCTACTCTGCCACCACACACCATAACTGATCTTCAGATCGATTCGTTTCCAGGGGCCAACTTCAGGAACGCTGAGGGCATTCTGCAAAACACTACAACACACGTCACGGTGGAGAAGATCATCATGTCCTTCGGAATCTGCAATCGGGACCAAAAGACGAAAGAGACGTCCATCAAGCAACTGCAGAGCATGCTGAGAGTGGCTAAAACTACCTTTCCCCAGGCTCGGATCATCATCCCACAAATTAACTTTTCCAACAGCCTGACAGAGAAGGAGAAACATAACTTAACACAGCTCAACACATACATTGCACTACTGGGTGAGTACATTCCTATGTTACCCAGCACACAATTCAAAACTGAAGCAGACAATGTTCATTGGACAAATGAGACCGGAAAAATCATATTTGACCACTGGTGCGCACATTTAAATTAAGTATCCCCATAAGCCTGCCGCCACAGGAGGGGAACAAATCGGTTATCAATTTAACCAAGAATGTAAAATTGACCACTGAACAGATATCTCTGCTTTCCCGGGGACTCAATTTTATTCCCACTCAGGGCACTAATAGGGATCTGATCCCACAAACCAAGTATGATGTACAACAATATCACAGAACACTCAGATTAGCGGCCTACTACGAGCATAAGCCTCCTACTAAAAGACTTCCGTTTATTCACAAGTCAACATGGACTCCTCCAAAAACTGTAATTCCACCAGAAATTGATAATATCATCAGAGCGGACGACAGATATTTTGACACCAAATTTAAAGTTCACCAAATTCCTCCTAATCTTAGCAATTCTGAAATTCTGGCCCTCAAACAATTAAAAGACAATAAACAGATTGTCATCAAACCGGCAGATAAAGGGAGTGCCATAGTAATTTTGGATAGAGAACAATATTTGTGGGAAGGCTACAGACAACTGAAGGATGAGAAATATTATATTCAATTAGATAAACCTATCTATCTGGACACCATCCCCTTAGTTAATAAAATCATCCAATCTTTACACGACAAAAGATTTATTAACACTAAACAGAAGCACTACCTGATAGGGGACTCCACACCCAGAGCCAGAATCTTTTATATGCTCCCTAAGATCCACAAAGATCCCAGTAAATGGAGCTTACCTCATCAAATTCCACCAGGCCGTCCTATTGTCTCAGACTGCAGCAGCGAGACCTACCACACGGCGGAGTATTTGGACCACTTTTTAAATCCTCTTTCAATCACACATCCCAGCTATATTAAAGACACTTATCATTTCGTGAACATAGTAAAGAAACTGAAGATTCCTGAAGAAGCCATCCTCTTTACCTTAGATATTGAGAGCTTATACACCAACATAGACATTGAAGAGGGATTACAGGCTATAAAAAACGCCTTCCAAAAACAGCGTAACATAAAGAGGCCTGATAAAGAGCTACTGGAATTACTGAAGATTAATCTGACCAGAAATGATTTCCAATTCAACGAGGAATGGTTCTTACAAATTAAAGGAACAGCCATGGGCAAAAAATTCGCACCAGCTTATGCCAATATCTTCATGGCTGAATGGGAGACTACAGCACTGCAGGCATGTGAAAAAAAGCCGCTCCATTATTATAGATACCTCGATGATATCTGGGGGGTGTGGACCCATAACCAACTAGAATTTGAGAGCTTCCTAAATACCCTCAATACCCACAGGGACTCGATTAAAATTAAATCAACGAGCAGTCTGAAGTCGGTGGATTTTCTGGACACGACAATTTTTAAAGGAAACAATTTCCAAAAAAATCAATGTTTAGATATCAAGGTGTTCTTTAAAGAAACAGACACACATGCTCTCCTCCACAAGACCAGTTTCCATCCCAAACATACGTACGCGGGACTCATCAAATCACAATTACTTAGATTTCACAGAATCTGCACAGGACAGAATGATTTCAAGGAAGCGGTCACAATTCTATTTCGAGCATTGTCCACTAGGGGGTACTCTAGGACCTTCTGTAGAAAGGGCCTCAAATCATTTCTGGAGGTTAAACCTACAGCACTTACTTCAAGCCTTCCACTCATCACCACCTACTCTCCGTCCACCAAGAAACTATCCAACCAACTCAGAATCAACTTCAATACGTGCATCAAAGGGTCTCCCACCCTAAGTAATCACAGTATCATACCAGCGTTCAGAAGGAATAAAAACTTACAGGATCACTTAGTAAAGGCTAAAATACAACCACTTTTAAAACCAAGGCCCACAGTACAAAAAGATTACTTTAGACATAGACAGTGGCTCTGTAATAACAGCACAGGGGAAATATTTAAAATCCTAACCAGAGGAGACCCTTTCACCAAAAACTGTGTTTACAATATTTCATGCACAAAGTGTAAATTACAATATGTGGGTGAAACTGGCAATATGCTTTCCACACGCTTTGCACAACACAAGTACAACATTACCAAGAGAAAGAAGACTGATACACCACTAGTCAGACACTTTCTCTTACATGGACTGGAAGCACTCACAACAACAGTCGTCGAGACTAACGCCTGCTGGACCACGGCACAGAGGAAGAAGGCCGAGATGAGATGGATCGCTAAACTCGGGACCAAGGACCCACAGGGTTTGAACGAACATTGAGGGATTCGGAGCATGGCTCTGTGATGGACAGTGCACCGGGGGCTGGACTGTATTTACAGCATTCTCCCATAACCCGAACCCAAACCCAACTCCTACCCTAGCCACAATCCTAACCTTACCCCATGCCTTAGCCCTAACCTTAACCCTGACCCCAACCCTTACCCTAACCTTAACCCCAATTCCTACCCCTATCCTCAGCCTAACCCAAAACCCAACCTCCTTCCCCAATCCCCTTCCCCTACCTTGGATGAGATTGGTCCTAGCGTTGTTTTAGCGCAGATCAGGGGGAGTCCTTCCAAGCCATCGAGCCCTGGGGCTAGCAGTGTGGCACTGGGTATTCATCCCACCCCTTGCCTGGGGTCACTGGATGACCTTTCACCGAGCCCACCTAGGGAGGAGAGGATTCTGACGGATGGGGATCTGGGATTGGATCACCCCCTTGAGGATTCCACCCTATCAGGGGATGATCCATCTGGCTCCCTATCATACCTGTTGGACCTCTGTGATGGTTCCCCTCAGAGACCGACCCTGCATGCCAATTTTTATCGGAAAATTGCGAACTGGTCTCTGACGGTGGAACAACCTGTGCTGGTGTTGGGGGATGAGAATTTGGCAGAGATACCAGGGTGGGGAGATGCACTGGTGCAGGTGGACAGTTTCCCTGGGGCCCAAATACACCATATGAAGGGAATTCTTGATAAGTTGGACCCTTGCCCCACTGTCCGGATGGTTTTGCTCTCGATTGGCCTGAACAACTGCCTGAGAGGGAATTTGTTTAAAACTATTAAAAAACAATTCCACCAATTGATGGCAGTGGCGGGCAGAGCTTTTCCCCAGGCCAAAATCTGTGTACCACTGATCCAGTTCTCATCACAGCTCCCGTCACCAGCAAAACACCTAATAGCACAAACAAACATCTTCTTGGAAGAATCTTTTAGCGTGTTGGAGGGTGTGGAGGAACAATTCTTTAGGGTACGGTCGGATCACCCAGAGTACTGGACAAAGAGGACGGCCCTAGAGATTTTAGACTGTTGGATGGGACAAACAGAACATTTTTTCACATAAAACACCAAATGTATATACCTGCAAAATAATAAAATACTCACCTTCGGGAAAACGCAAAACAAACCTGATTTCAGGACCGGAGTCTGGGTTGGGGTTATCCGCGGATGGACGCTGGAATTAAAAATGAAAATGCTGTCCAGCAACCTATAATGAAGTGGAATAAGAATAAAAACAAAACAGTCATGTATTTGGAGGCGGAGGAGGGAACAGGATGGACCTTGTGTGCCCGTGCTCTCTGCTTGCCTCTTTGGTAGGCAGATAAACCTTTTTCCCCTCACCTAACCTGCCAGTGCCATGGGTATATCTTCCCTCCTCCTATACAGAACTCCAAAAACACAGAGCAATAGCTGAGAACCTTTATTTCTTTCTGGGGACTGTAATCCTGTACTATAGTTGGATATAGGATTCATATCCCGGAAAGCTACACCTCATAGGGAAATTTAAATGGTGTAGAAAGGTGTTTTAAGATTGTATCTGGATGATATGGTGACTCTTTGTAAATAAAAAACCCCCCCTCTCCTCTTGTTATTTAAGGGTATTTTATGCAATCTTTGAAAGCCTTTGTTTGATCTGAGTTTGGCTGCGAAAGATCCTGAAAAAGGGAAAATCATTATTCCTTGTTGCCCTCAGGTGCGAAGAACAGGGTTAATGATGGGATGAGTATGTCCAGGTGTGTCAGGTGTAGCACTGGGCCGCTCATCCCAGCCAGGGAATCAGAAAATAGCCTGCAGAAAACGACACTTCAAGTTGTTATAAAAAAGAGTACTTACCTCTAACCAAACCTGATTCCAGGCCTTATTAAAAGGTATTTTTTTTGCAACCTCTGGAGACATTTGTTGGACTGGAGATTGGCGGCTAAGATCCTTAAAGTAAAAATCACTAGTCCTTGTTGCCCTCCTAATTGGAGAAAATTACATACAGGTGTGATGAGCAGGTGTGATGATGTGATTAGCCCAGGTGTGTTTAGCCAATCAGGAGCTTGCTTTTTAGCTCCTCCCCCGTGTCTTTCTTATATGTTGTCTGTCTTGTCGATCTCCCTCAGATTCCTCTGAAGAAGCCACAGCGTGGCGAAACGTCAGGAGCTCCAACATTGCACTTAACCTTCAGCCTTGCTGATTTTTAAACAGATGGTTTTAAGATCCACTTTTTAACATTATTTGACCCCCTTCCATGAGAGTGTTTTGCACCAGAGCTGCACTTTTACTCCAAAAAAAGCCTTCCTTACACCTTCTGCTTTTCTAGCTAACGGCCAAAGGCCCCAAGAAATCAGCCACCTCTGAGAGTGTGTGTTGGGTGGGTTGGCACAGTTTTTTGCGTGTTTGACTAGCGTGTGGACCCTCTATAAGGGTTTTGAGTGTGTTTGGTCACTATAAAGCACATTGTGCTGCACTAAATAAATTGGCCCTTTCTTGGGTTCTTTTCTGAGCCGACTAGAATTTTATACCGGAGGGTTTGGGGAAGGTTTTAATATACTTTTAATATACTCTAAATACTCGGGTCCTTTTTTCCAGAAGGACCTAGAGAAAAGAGAAACGTTTTAATAGAGGAGGATCAATTTGAAATAAATCAGGAGGCAACTGGTGGGCAAGTTTTTGCACCTCAGCTTTTAGCCTGACTGACTTTTTTTAACACATGGACCCATAAAGTACGGTCCTTTTATCATTATTTGATCCTCCCCTATGGAAGCGGTATTGCACAAAATTGCATTGGAGTTGCACCCTTGGGTTTTTTTAAAATAAACCTAGAAAAAGGGAAGAAAAACCTTTTAGCAATAGGAAGGGGATCAATTTGAATAATCGGCAGGTTATAGGTTAAAGCTTTCCCCCCCCCCCCTTATTCTTGTTTGTGTGTCAGTCATTACCTACCCTCTTACCGAATACTTACCTGGCTCCTAGTGGAGGTGGGACCATGGTTCGCGGGGGCCATGGACGATTTCCATCTCGTAGTTTTTCGGGGGGGACGTCTGGGAGTGTGAGAAGTACTAGGCCCTCCATCCCTGCTGAAAATAAATTGCACAAACAATATTTCAAACTGCTACAAGCGGTCCATCATGCAGAGGTGGTGGAGGAGACCCAGCGGTCCCATATGTTCCCGGTGGGGATGCGGAGGCAGGTCAATAAACTGACCTCCTTCATTAAGCCTTCATCCCCCAATGCGGAGACCACTGCAAAGGTCAAACTGAACACAGACGAGTGGATGCGAGCGAACATGAACATTCTTAAGCACCACTACGATCAAGTGATAGCAGTGGGCCTGCAGGACCTGCCCCCTGTGGATCAGGTGGCATTGGACAGAGCGATTGCCTATGGTAAAACTAGGTATAAGAAACGACTAAAAGCCTCGTCCATTGCTGCCTTGATATCGTTGGTGGGGGGTGGGGCACGGGCTCCCTCTAGCTTGGTCCATAACACCATCTTTGGGCCGGACCCCGATCTTGGATCCAATTCTCACCCAAGTCCTAACCTTAACCCCAGTCCTAACCCCAACTCCTACCCTAGCCACAATCCTAACCTTACCCCATGCCTTAGCCCTAACCTTAACCCTGACCCCAACCCTTACCCTAACCTTAACCCCAATTCCTACCCCTATCCTCAGCCTAACCCAAAACCCAACCTCCTTCCCCAATCCCCTTCCCCTACCTTGGATGAGATTGGTCCTAGCGTTGTTTTAGCGCAGATCAGGGGGAGTCCTTCCAAGCCATCGAGCCCTGGGTATTCATCCCACCCCTTGCCTGGGGTCACTGGATGACCTTTCACCGAGCCCACCTAGGGAGGAGAGGATTCTGACGGATGGGGATCTGGGATTGGATCACCCCCTTGAGGATTCCACCCTATCAGGGGATGATCCATCTGGCTCCCTATCATACCTGTTGGACCTCTGTGATGGTTCCCCTCAGAGACCGACCCTGCATGCCAATTTTTATCGGAAAATTGCGAACTGGTCTCTGACGGTGGAACAACCTGTGCTGGTGTTGGGGGATGAGAATTTGGCAGAGATACCAGGGTGGGGAGATGCACTGGTGCAGGTGGACAGTTTCCCTGGGGCCCAAATACACCATATGAAGGGAATTCTTGATAAGTTGGACCCTTGCCCCACTGTCCGGATGGTTTTGCTCTCGATTGGCCTGAACAACTGCCTGAGAGGGAATTTGTTTAAAACTATTAAAAAACAATTCCACCAATTGATGGCAGTGGCGGGCAGAGCTTTTCCCCAGGCCAAAATCTGTGTACCACTGATCCAGTTCTCATCACAGCTCCCGTCACCAGCAAAACACCTAATAGCACAAACAAACATCTTCTTGGAAGAATCTTTTAGCGTGTTGGAGGGTGTGGAGGAACAATTCTTTAGGGTACGGTCGGATCACCCAGAGTACTGGACAAAGAGGACGGCCCTAGAGATTTTAGACTGTTGGATGGGACAAACAGAACATTTTTTCACATAAAACACCAAATGTATATACCTGCAAAATAATAAAATACTCACCTTCGGGAAAACGCAAAACAAACCTGATTTCAGGACCGGAGTCTGGGTTGGGGGTTATCCGCGGATGGACGCTGGAATTAAAAATGAAAATGCTGTCCAGCAACCTATAATGAAGTGGAATAAGAATAAAAACAAAACAGTCATGTATTTGGAGGCGGAGGAGGGAACAGGATGGACCTTGTGTGCCCGTGCTCTCTGCTTGCCTCTTTGGTAGGCAGATAAACCTTTTTCCCCTCACCTAACCCTAACCCTAACCCTAACCCTTCCTCTGAAGAAGCCACAGCGTGGCGAAACGTCAGGAGCTCCAACATTTGCACTTAACCCTCAGCCTTGCTGATTTTTAAACAGATGATTTTTAAACAGATGGTTTTAATATCCACCTTTTAACATTATTTGATCCCTTTCCATGAGTGTTGTGCACTAGCTGCACTTTTACTGCACCCCAAAAAAAACCTTTTTGACACCTCCTGGCTTTCTAGCTAAACGGCCAAAAAGGCCTCAAGAAACCTGCCACCTCTGAGAGTGTGTGTTGGGTGGGTTTTGCACAGTTTTTGTGAGTGTGACTTGCGTGTTGACCCCTATAGGGGTTTGAGTGTGGTTTGTCACCATAAAGCACATTGTGCTACATTAAATAAATTGGCCCTTTCTTGGGCTCTTTTCTGAGCCGACTAGAATTTTATACCGGAGGTTTTAGGGAAGGTTTTAATAAACTCTAAATACTCGGGTCCTTTTTTCCAGAAGGACCTAGAGAAAAGAGGAACGTTTTTAATAGAGGAGGATCAATTTGAAATAAATCAGGAGGCAACTGGTGGGCAAGCTTTGCACCTCAGTTTTTAGCCTGACTGACTTTTTTTAACACATGGACCCATAAAGTACGGTCTTTTTACCATTATTTGATCCTCCCCTATGGAAGCGGTATTGCATAAAATTGCATTGGAGCTGCACCCTTGGGTTTTTGAAAAATAAACCTAGAGAAAGGGAAGAAAAACCTTTTAGCATTAGGAAGGGGATCAATTTGAATAATCGGCAGGTTATAGGTTAAAGCTTCCCCCCCCCCCTTATTTTTGTTTGTTTGTCAGTCATTACCTACCCTCTTACCGAATACTTACCTGGCTCCTTGTGGAGGTGGGACCATGGTCCTCGGGGTCCATGGACGATTTCCATCTCGTAGTCTTTCGGGGGGGACGTCTGGGAGTGTGAGAAGTACTGGGCCCTCCATCCCTGCTGAAAATAAATTGCACAAACAATATTTCAAACTGCTACAAGCGGTCCACCATGCAGAGGTGGTGGAGGAGACCCAGCGGTCCCATATGTTCCCGGTGGGGATGCGGAGGCAGGTCAATAAACTGACCTCCTTCATTAAGCCTTCATCCCCCAATGCTGAGACCACTGCAAAGGTCAAACTGAACACAGACGAGTGGATGCGAGTAAACATGAATATTCTTAAGCACCACTACGATCAAGTGATAGCAGTGGGCCTGCAGGACCTGCCCCCTGTGGATCGGGTGGCATTGGACAGAGCGATTGCCTATGGTAAAACTAGGTATAAGAAACGACTAAAAGCCTCGTCCATTGCTGCCTTGAGATCGTTGGTGGGGGGTGGGACACGGGCTCCCTCTGGCTTGGTCCATAACACCACCTTTGGGCCGGACCCCGATCTCGGATCCAATTCTCATCCAAGTCCTAACCTTAACCCCAGTCCTAACCCCAACTCCTATCCCAGCCATAATCCTAACCTTACCCCATGCCTTAGCCCTAACCTTAACCCGGACCCCAACCCTTACCCTAACCTTAACCCCAATTCCTACCCCTATCCTCAGCCTAACCCAAAACCCAACCTCCTTCCCCAATCCCCTTCCCCTACCTTGGATGAGATTGGTCCTAGCGTTGTCTTAGCGCAGATCAGGGAGAGTCCTTCCAAGCCATCGAGCCCTGGGGCTAGCAGTGTTGCACTGGGTATTCATCCCACCCCTTGCCTGGGGTCACTGGATGACCTTTCGCCGAGCCCACCTAGGGAGGAGAGGATTCTGACGGATGGGGATCTGGGATTGGATCACCCCCTTGAGGATTCCACCCTATCAGGGGATGATCCATCTGGCTCCCTATCATACCTGTTGGACCTCTGTGATGGTTCCCCTCAGAGACCGACCCTGCATGCCAACTTATACCGGAAAATTGCGAACTGGTCTCTGACGGTGGAAAAACCTGTGCTAGTGGTGGGAGATGAGAATTTGGCAGAGATACCAGGGTGGGGAGATGCACTGGTACAGGTGGACAGTTTCCCTGGGGCCCAAATACACCATATGAAGGGAATTCTTGATAAATTGGACCCTTGCCCCACTGTCCGGATGGTTTTGCTCTCGATTGGCTTGAACAACTGCCTGAGAGGGAATTTGTTTAAAACTATTAAAAAACAATTCCACCAATTGATGGCAGTGGCGGGCAGGGCTTTTCCCCAGGCGAAAATCTGTGTACCACTGATCCAGTTCTCATCACAGCTCCCGCCACAGGCAAAACACCTAATAGCACAAACAAACATCTTCTTGGAAGAATCTTTTAGCGTGTTGGAGGGTGTGGAGGAACAATTCTTTAGGGTACGGTCGGATCACCCAGAGTACTGGACAAAGAGGACGGCCCTAGAGATTTTAGACTGTTGGATGGGACAAACAGAACATTTTTTCACATAAAACACCAAATGTATATACCTGCAAAATAATAAAATACTCACCTTCGGGAAAACGCAAAACAAACCTGATTTCAGGACCGGAGTCTGGGTTGGGGTTATCCGCGGATGGACGCTGGAATTAAAAATGAAAATGCTGTCCAGCAACCTATAATGAAGTGGAATAAGAATAAAAACAAAACAGTCATGTATTTGGAGGCGGAGGAGGGAACAGGATGGACCTTGTGTGCCCGTGCTCTCTGCTTGCCTCTTTGGTAGGCAGATAAACCTTTTTCCCCTCACCTAACCTGCCAGTGCCATGGGTATATCTTCCCTCCTCCTATACAGAACTCCAAAAACACAGAGCAATAGCTGAGAACCTTTATTTCTTTCTGGGGACTGTAATCCTGTACTATAGTTGGATATAGGATTCATATCCCGGAAAGCTACACCTCATAGGGAAATTTAAATGGTGTAGAAAGGTGTTTTAAGATTGTATCTGGATGATATGGTGACTCTTTGTAAATAAAAAACCCCCCCTCTCCTCTTTTGTTATTTAAGGGTATTTTATGCAATCTTTGAAAGCCTTTGTTTGATCTGAGTTTGGCTGCGAAAGATCCTGAAAAAGGGAAAATCATTATTCCTTGTTGCCCTCAGGTGCGAAGAACAGGGTTAATGATGGGATGAGTATGTCCAGGTGTGTCAGGTGTAGCACTGGGCCGCTCATCCCAGCCAGGGAATCAGAAAATAGCCTGCAGAAAACGACACTTCAAGTTGTTCTAAAAAAGAGTACTTACCTCTAACCAAACCTGATTCCAGGCCTTATTAAAAGGTATTTTTTTTGCAACCTCTGGAGACATTTGTTGGACTGGAGATTGGCGGCTAAGATCCTTAAAGTAAAAATCACTAGTCCTTGTTGCCCTCCTAATTGGAGAAAATTACATACAGGTGTGATGAGCAGGTGTGATGATGTGATTAGCCCAGGTGTGTTTAGCCAATCAGGAGCTTGCTTTTTAGCTCCTCCCCCGTGTCTTTCTTATATGTTGTCTGTCTTGTCGATCTCCCTCAGATTCCTCTGAAGAAGCCACAGCGTGGCGAAACGTCAGGAGCTCCAACATTGCACTTAACCTTCAGCCTTGCTGATTTTTAAACAGATGGTTTTAAGATCCACTTTTTAACATTATTTGACCCCCTTCCATGAGAGTGTTTTGCACCAGAGCTGCACTTTTACTCCAAAAAAAGCCTTCCTTACACCTTCTGCTTTTCTAGCTAACGGCCAAAGGCCCCAAGAAATCAGCCACCTCTGAGAGTGTGTGTTGGGTGGGTTGGCACAGTTTTTTGCGTGTTTGACTAGCGTGTGGACCCTCTATAAGGGTTTTGAGTGTGTTTGGTCACTATAAAGCACATTGTGCTGCACTAAATAAATTGGCCCTTTCTTGGGTTCTTTTCTGAGCCGACTAGAATTTTATACCGGAGGGTTTGGGGAAGGTTTTAATATACTTTTAATATACTCTAAATACTCGGGTCCTTTTTTCCAGAAGGACCTAGAGAAAAGAGAAACGTTTTAATAGAGGAGGATCAATTTGAAATAAATCAGGAGGCAACTGGTGGGCAAGTTTTTGCACCTCAGCTTTTAGCCTGACTGACTTTTTTTAACACATGGACCCATAAAGTACGGTCCTTTTATCATTATTTGATCCTCCCCTATGGAAGCGGTATTGCACAAAATTGCATTGGAGTTGCACCCTTGGGTTTTTTTAAAATAAACCTAGAAAAAGGGAAGAAAAACCTTTTAGCAATAGGAAGGGGATCAATTTGAATAATCGGCAGGTTATAGGTTAAAGCTTTCCCCCCCCCCCCTTATTCTTGTTTGTGTGTCAGTCATTACCTACCCTCTTACCGAATACTTACCTGGCTCCTAGTGGAGGTGGGACCATGGTTCGCGGGGGCCATGGACGATTTCCATCTCGTAGTTTTTCGGGGGGGACGTCTGGGAGTGTGAGAAGTACTAGGCCCTCCATCCCTGCTGAAAATAAATTGCACAAACAATATTTCAAACTGCTACAAGCGGTCCATCATGCAGAGGTGGTGGAGGAGACCCAGCGGTCCCATATGTTCCCGGTGGGGATGCGGAGGCAGGTCAATAAACTGACCTCCTTCATTAAGCCTTCATCCCCCAATGCGGAGACCACTGCAAAGGTCAAACTGAACACAGACGAGTGGATGCGAGCGAACATGAACATTCTTAAGCACCACTACGATCAAGTGATAGCAGTGGGCCTGCAGGACCTGCCCCCTGTGGATCAGGTGGCATTGGACAGAGCGATTGCCTATGGTAAAACTAGGTATAAGAAACGACTAAAAGCCTCGTCCATTGCTGCCTTGATATCGTTGGTGGGGGGTGGGGCACGGGCTCCCTCTAGCTTGGTCCATAACACCATCTTTGGGCCGGACCCCGATCTTGGATCCAATTCTCACCCAAGTCCTAACCTTAACCCCAGTCCTAACCCCAACTCCTACCCTAGCCACAATCCTAACCTTACCCCATGCCTTAGCCCTAACCTTAACCCTGACCCCAACCCTTACCCTAACCTTAACCCCAATTCCTACCCCTATCCTCAGCCTAACCCAAAACCCAACCTCCTTCCCCAATCCCCTTCCCCTACCTTGGATGAGATTGGTCCTAGCGTTGTTTTAGCGCAGATCAGGGGGAGTCCTTCCAAGCCATCGAGCCCTGGGTATTCATCCCACCCCTTGCCTGGGGTCACTGGATGACCTTTCACCGAGCCCACCTAGGGAGGAGAGGATTCTGACGGATGGGGATCTGGGATTGGATCACCCCCTTGAGGATTCCACCCTATCAGGGGATGATCCATCTGGCTCCCTATCATACCTGTTGGACCTCTGTGATGGTTCCCCTCAGAGACCGACCCTGCATGCCAATTTTTATCGGAAAATTGCGAACTGGTCTCTGACGGTGGAACAACCTGTGCTGGTGTTGGGGGATGAGAATTTGGCAGAGATACCAGGGTGGGGAGATGCACTGGTGCAGGTGGACAGTTTCCCTGGGGCCCAAATACACCATATGAAGGGAATTCTTGATAAGTTGGACCCTTGCCCCACTGTCCGGATGGTTTTGCTCTCGATTGGCCTGAACAACTGCCTGAGAGGGAATTTGTTTAAAACTATTAAAAAACAATTCCACCAATTGATGGCAGTGGCGGGCAGAGCTTTTCCCCAGGCCAAAATCTGTGTACCACTGATCCAGTTCTCATCACAGCTCCCGTCACCAGCAAAACACCTAATAGCACAAACAAACATCTTCTTGGAAGAATCTTTTAGCGTGTTGGAGGGTGTGGAGGAACAATTCTTTAGGGTACGGTCGGATCACCCAGAGTACTGGACAAAGAGGACGGCCCTAGAGATTTTAGACTGTTGGATGGGACAAACAGAACATTTTTTCACATAAAACACCAAATGTATATACCTGCAAAATAATAAAATACTCACCTTCGGGAAAACGCAAAACAAACCTGATTTCAGGACCGGAGTCTGGGTTGGGGGTTATCCGCGGATGGACGCTGGAATTAAAAATGAAAATGCTGTCCAGCAACCTATAATGAAGTGGAATAAGAATAAAAACAAAACAGTCATGTATTTGGAGGCGGAGGAGGGAACAGGATGGACCTTGTGTGCCCGTGCTCTCTGCTTGCCTCTTTGGTAGGCAGATAAACCTTTTTCCCCTCACCTAACCCTAACCCTAACCCTAACCCTTCCTCTGAAGAAGCCACAGCGTGGCGAAACGTCAGGAGCTCCAACATTTGCACTTAACCCTCAGCCTTGCTGATTTTTAAACAGATGATTTTTAAACAGATGGTTTTAATATCCACCTTTTAACATTATTTGATCCCTTTCCATGAGTGTTGTGCACTAGCTGCACTTTTACTGCACCCCAAAAAAAACCTTTTTGACACCTCCTGGCTTTCTAGCTAAACGGCCAAAAAGGCCTCAAGAAACCTGCCACCTCTGAGAGTGTGTGTTGGGTGGGTTTTGCACAGTTTTTGTGAGTGTGACTTGCGTGTTGACCCCTATAGGGGTTTGAGTGTGGTTTGTCACCATAAAGCACATTGTGCTACATTAAATAAATTGGCCCTTTCTTGGGCTCTTTTCTGAGCCGACTAGAATTTTATACCGGAGGTTTTAGGGAAGGTTTTAATAAACTCTAAATACTCGGGTCCTTTTTTCCAGAAGGACCTAGAGAAAAGAGGAACGTTTTTAATAGAGGAGGATCAATTTGAAATAAATCAGGAGGCAACTGGTGGGCAAGCTTTGCACCTCAGTTTTTAGCCTGACTGACTTTTTTTAACACATGGACCCATAAAGTACGGTCTTTTTACCATTATTTGATCCTCCCCTATGGAAGCGGTATTGCATAAAATTGCATTGGAGCTGCACCCTTGGGTTTTTGAAAAATAAACCTAGAGAAAGGGAAGAAAAACCTTTTAGCATTAGGAAGGGGATCAATTTGAATAATCGGCAGGTTATAGGTTAAAGCTTCCCCCCCCCCCTTATTTTTGTTTGTTTGTCAGTCATTACCTACCCTCTTACCGAATACTTACCTGGCTCCTTGTGGAGGTGGGACCATGGTCCTCGGGGTCCATGGACGATTTCCATCTCGTAGTCTTTCGGGGGGGACGTCTGGGAGTGTGAGAAGTACTGGGCCCTCCATCCCTGCTGAAAATAAATTGCACAAACAATATTTCAAACTGCTACAAGCGGTCCACCATGCAGAGGTGGTGGAGGAGACCCAGCGGTCCCATATGTTCCCGGTGGGGATGCGGAGGCAGGTCAATAAACTGACCTCCTTCATTAAGCCTTCATCCCCCAATGCTGAGACCACTGCAAAGGTCAAACTGAACACAGACGAGTGGATGCGAGTAAACATGAATATTCTTAAGCACCACTACGATCAAGTGATAGCAGTGGGCCTGCAGGACCTGCCCCCTGTGGATCAGGTGGCATTGGACAGAGCGATTGCCTATGGTAAAACTAGGTATAAGAAACGACTAAAAGCCTCGTCCATTGCTGCCTTGAGATCGTTGGTGGGGGGTGGGACACGGGCTCCCTCTGGCTTGGTCCATAACACCACCTTTGGGCCGGACCCCGATCTCGGATCCAATTCTCATCCAAGTCCTAACCTTAACCCCAGTCCTAACCCCAACTCCTATCCCAGCCATAATCCTAACCTTACCCCATGCCTTAGCCCTAACCTTAACCCGGACCCCAACCCTTACCCTAACCTTAACCCCAATTCCTACCCCTATCCTCAGCCTAACCCAAAACCCAACCTCCTTCCCCAATCCCCTTCCCCTACCTTGGATGAGATTGGTCCTAGCGTTGTCTTAGCGCAGATCAGGGAGAGTCCTTCCAAGCCATCGAGCCCTGGGGCTAGCAGTGTTGCACTGGGTATTCATCCCACCCCTTGCCTGGGGTCACTGGATGACCTTTCGCCGAGCCCACCTAGGGAGGAGAGGATTCTGACGGATGGGGATCTGGGATTGGATCACCCCCTTGAGGATTCCACCCTATCAGGGGATGATCCATCTGGCTCCCTATCATACCTGTTGGACCTCTGTGATGGTTCCCCTCAGAGACCGACCCTGCATGCCAACTTATACCGGAAAATTGCGAACTGGTCTCTGACGGTGGAAAAACCTGTGCTAGTGGTGGGAGATGAGAATTTGGCAGAGATACCAGGGTGGGGAGATGCACTGGTACAGGTGGACAGTTTCCCTGGGGCCCAAATACACCATATGAAGGGAATTCTTGATAAATTGGACCCTTGCCCCACTGTCCGGATGGTTTTGCTCTCGATTGGCTTGAACAACTGCCTGAGAGGGAATTTGTTTAAAACTATTAAAAAACAATTCCACCAATTGATGGCAGTGGCGGGCAGGGCTTTTCCCCAGGCGAAAATCTGTGTACCACTGATCCAGTTCTCATCACAGCTCCCGCCACAGGCAAAACACCTAATAGCACAAACAAACATCTTCTTGGAAGAATCTTTTAGCGTGTTGGAGGGTGTGGAGGAACAATTCTTTAGGGTACGGTCGGATCACCCAGAGTACTGGACAAAGAGGACGGCCCTAGAGATTTTAGACTGTTGGATGGGACAAACAGAACACTTTTTCACATAAAAAAATAAATGTACTTACCTGCAAAATATATAAAAAAATACTCACCTTCGGGGAAACATAAAACAAACCTGATCTCAGGACCGGAGTTTGGGGTGGTGTGATCCACAGATAGACGCTGGAATTTAAAATTAAAATACTGTCCAGCGTTCTAAAAACAAAGTGGAACACACAAAAAAACAAGGGAGTCACCGATTGGGAGTTAGTAGAGGAAACAGGACAAACCTTGTGTGCCCGTGCTCTCTGCCTGCCTTCTTGGTAGGCAGAAACCTATTTTCCCTTTTACCTAACCCTAACCCTAACCCTAACCTAACCCTTTTCTGAGAAACAAATGTGTTAAAGCTTGAAATTTGTGAGCCCGTGCATTCTGGCTGCCTAAGTGCAGCCAGACTTCTTTGTTCCCCTTGCACCTAACCCTAACCCTAACCCTAACCCATCTCTGCGCGTGGTTGAGGACACACCAGAGGAGGACCTCCTCACAGCCACTCCTCTACAGCACCTTCCACTACCTCAGAGGATCCGCAGGATGTTTCCCTTCACTTTGGGTGACGCATCACAGCCCACCCAGTCTCCATCTTCCAGCACACACACACCCACACAGGGGAATGGCTGCGTCTCACACGACACAAGCTCCATTGATGAACTCTCGCCGACTCACAGCACCATCCTCCCAGAGGAGGAGACCAGGGTGAGTGAGGCTGGTCCTCCCAGCGGGGGTCCCATCGCCCCGACACTCAGATCTACTGAAACGTTGCACACAGCAGTGCAGACCCTGCTTACCCCGGCAGCCGGCACGGGAGTACTCCTCACACCCCACACAGCGGGCCCCTTTCGCCCTTCAAGACACATGACGTCGTCCAGAAAGCTAAAAGAATGGCATCTTAACATCCACAAAAAACATGTCATCATGGGAGACTCAAATGTGTCTACTCTGCCACCACACACCATAACTGATCTTCAGATCGATTCGTTTCCAGGGGCCAACTTCAGGAACGCTGAGGGCATTCTGCAAAACACTACAACACACGTCACGGTGGAGAAGATCATCATGTCCTTCGGAATCTGCAATCGGGACCAAAAGACGAAAGAGACGTCCATCAAGCAACTGCAGAGCATGCTGAGAGTGGCTAAAACTACCTTTCCCCAGGCTCGGATCATCATCCCACAAATTAACTTTTCCAACAGCCTGACAGAGAAGGAGAAACATAACTTAACACAGCTCAACACATACATTGCACTACTGGGTGAGTACATTCCTATGTTACCCAGCACACAATTCAAAACTGAAGCAGACAATGTTCATTGGACAAATGAGACCGGAAAAATCATATTTGACCACTGGTGCGCACATTTAAATTAAGTATCCCCATAAGCCTGCCGCTACAGGAGGGGAACAAATCGGTTATCAATTTAACCAAGAATGTAAAATTGACCACTGAACAGATATCTCTGCTTTCCCGGGGACTCAATTTTATTCCCACTCAGGGCACTAATAGGGATCTGATCCCACAAACCAAGTATGATGTACAACAATATCACAGAACACTCAGATTAGCGGCCTACTACGAGCATAAGCCTCCTACTAAAAGACTTCCGTTTATTCACAAGTCAACATGGACTCCTCCAAAAACTGTAATTCCACCAGAAATTGATAATATCATCAGAGCGGACGACAGATATTTTGACACCAAATTTAAAGTTCACCAAATTCCTCCTAATCTTAGCAATTCTGAAATTCTGGCCCTCAAACAATTAAAAGACAATAAACAGATTGTCATCAAACCGGCAGATAAAGGGAGTGCCATAGTAATTTTGGATAGAGAACAATATTTGTGGGAAGGCTACAGACAACTGAAGGATGAGAAATATTATATTCAATTAGATAAACCTATCTATCTGGACACCATCCCCTTAGTTAATAAAATCATCCAATCTTTACACGACAAAAGATTTATTAACACTAAACAGAAGCACTACCTGATAGGGGACTCCACACCCAGAGCCAGAATCTTTTATATGCTCCCTAAGATCCACAAAGATCCCAGTAAATGGAGCTTACCTCATCAAATTCCACCAGGCCGTCCTATTGTCTCAGACTGCAGCAGCGAGACCTACCACACGGCGGAGTATTTGGACCACTTTTTAAATCCTCTTTCAATCACACATCCCAGCTATATTAAAGACACTTATCATTTCGTGAACATAGTAAAGAAACTGAAGATTCCTGAAGAAGCCATCCTCTTTACCTTAGATATTGAGAGCTTATACACCAACATAGACATTGAAGAGGGATTACAGGCTATAAAAAACGCCTTCCAAAAACAGCGTAACATAAAGAGGCCTGATAAAGAGCTACTGGAATTACTGAAGATTAATCTGACCAGAAATGATTTCCAATTCAACGAGGAATGGTTCTTACAAATTAAAGGAACAGCCATGGGCAAAAAATTCGCACCAGCTTATGCCAATATCTTCATGGCTGAATGGGAGACTACAGCACTGCAGGCATGTGAAAAAAAGCCGCTCCATTATTATAGATACCTCGATGATATCTGGGGGGTGTGGACCCATAACCAACTAGAATTTGAGAGCTTCCTAAATACCCTCAATACCCACAGGGACTCGATTAAAATTAAATCAACGAGCAGTCTGAAGTCGGTGGATTTTCTGGACACGACAATTTTTAAAGGAAACAATTTCCAAAAAAATCAATGTTTAGATATCAAGGTGTTCTTTAAAGAAACAGACACACATGCTCTCCTCCACAAGACCAGTTTCCATCCCAAACATACGTACGCGGGACTCATCAAATCACAATTACTTAGATTTCACAGAATCTGCACAGGACAGAATGATTTCAAGGAAGCGGTCACAATTCTATTTCGAGCATTGTCCACTAGGGGGTACTCTAGGACCTTCTGTAGAAAGGGCCTCAAATCATTTCTGGAGGTTAAACCTACAGCACTTACTTCAAGCCTTCCACTCATCACCACCTACTCTCCGTCCACCAAGAAACTATCCAACCAACTCAGAATCAACTTCAATACGTGCATCAAAGGGTCTCCCACCCTAAGTAATCACAGTATCATACCAGCGTTCAGAAGGAATAAAAACTTACAGGATCACTTAGTAAAGGCTAAAATACAACCACTTTTAAAACCAAGGCCCACAGTACAAAAAGATTACTTTAGACATAGACAGTGGCTCTGTAATAACAGCACAGGGGAAATATTTAAAATCCTAACCAGAGGAGACCCTTTCACCAAAAACTGTGTTTACAATATTTCATGCACAAAGTGTAAATTACAATATGTGGGTGAAACTGGCAATATGCTTTCCACACGCTTTGCACAACACAAGTACAACATTACCAAGAGAAAGAAGACTGATACACCACTAGTTAGACACTTTCTCTTACATGGACTGGAAGCACTCACAACAACAGTCGTCGAGACTAACGCCTGCTGGACCACGGCACAGAGGAAGAAGGCCGAGATGAGATGGATCGCTAAACTCGGGACCAAGGACCCACAGGGTTTGAACGAACATTGAGGGATTCGGAGCATGGCTCTGTGATGGACAGTGCACCGGGGGCTGGACTGTATTTACAGCATTCTCCCATAACCCGAACCCAAACCTAACCCTAACCCTAACCCTAACCCTCTGGGTTGGGGTTATCCGCGGATGGACGCTGGAATTAAAAATGAAAATGCTGTCCAGCAACCTATAATGAAGTGGAATAAAAACAAAACAGTCATGTATTTGGAGGCGGAAGAGGGAACAGGATGGACCTTGTGTGCCCGTGCTCTCTGCTTGCCTCTTTGGTAGGCAGATAAACCTTTTTCCCCTCACCTAACCCTAACCCTAACCCAACCCTAACTTATCCCAGAAGAGCCAGGCTCCAGGACCTCGAAGGCCCCCAGCACAAAGCAATGGGAGTCTATGGCAGCCATACCAAAGGAAACAGCTGAAGCCACGCAACTTCATACACAGGTGCTAGGGCATGCCAGGAATACACACAGAACATTTAAGGACTCTAGCACAAACTTTCAGAAAGTTATAGACGATGCCCATTCGGGCATCGTGGCTATTACCCCCTAACCCTAACCCTAACCCTTTTTGGCCGTTTTATGAATTTTATAGGTACCCACACCGGGGGACGGACCTTGGAGACCCTGGAGGTTCTTTTAATGGTCGACTCCCGTTGCCTGTCTTGCCCCTGCTCTGATGTCTTTTTAAACCTTTTACCCATTTTTAACTGATTCTTTTAGAAGGCTGTTTGCTATGGGGGATTTTTAAGCATATTTATGCTGTTTTAAAAGAACACCTGACATCTTTCTAGATACATATTCCCCTTGTGCCTGTGCCCCCCGTGACCTCCATCAGGTGGTCACGTTTTTACCTAAACCTAACCCTCTAACCCTAACCCTAACCCTCTAACCCTCTAACCCTCACCCTCACCCTAACCCTAACCCAGCCATACCAAAGGAAGCAGCTGAAGCCACGCAACTTCATACACAGGTGCTAGGCCATGCCAGGAATACACACAGAAAATTTCAGGACCCTAACCCAAACCCAAACCTAACCCTAACCCTAATCCTAAAGCAATGGGAGTCTATGGCAGCCATACCAAAGGAAACAGCTGAAGCCACGCAACTTCATACACAGGTGCTAGGGCATGCCAGGAATACACACAGAACATTTCAGGACTCTAGCACAAACTTTCAGAAAGTTATAGACGATGCCCATTCGGGCATCGTGGCTATTACCCCCTTACCTAACCCTAACCCTAACCCTCATTCCACAGATCAACTTCTCCCCCAATCTTCCAACGAGAGAGAAAATGCGTCTCACACACCTGAACGCGTACATTTCTGACCTGGGTGAGTATATTCCGACTCTACCAAGCACTGACTTTAAAACAGGACCAGATAACCTGCACTGGACTTATGACACAGCTCAGCGCATGCTGGACCACTGGTGCACTTACTTAAACTAATTGTCCCCATAAGCCTGCCTCCACAGGAGGGGGATAAGACTGTTATTAATTTAACAAAAAACTTTAAGTTAACTGCACCACAATTTGCTCTGCTTAACAAAGGCTTGAACTTTATCCCCACAAAGGGCACAAACAAAGACATTAAGGAACAAAGCCGTTATGATACTCAGCAATACCATAGGAAGCTGAAACTGGCAGCTTATTATGAACATGCAAAAGACTCTGAACCGTTGCCTTTCATTCAGAAATCAGTCTGGACTCCCCCCCCAGGGACAAACACCCAGTGAAATCACGGCTCTCATCAAGGCGGACCTTCAATATTTGGATGCTGAGTTTAGGGTCCATCGTGTACCACCAAACCTGAATACTGAAGAGGTTAGAGCACTGACAGAACTGAACAGTAACAAACACATCATCATCAAGCCAGCTGATAAAGGCAGTGCGATGGTCATTATGGACAGAGAACAGTATGTATGGGAGGGTTATCGACAACTCAACGACCCCAAATACTACACTAAATTGACCAAACCTATTTATCCAGAAACGATTCCAATCATGAACAAAATTATCCAAACTCTCTATGAGAAAAGGTTTATTAAGGCAAAACAAAAATATTATTTAATGGGCAACTCGGAACCCAGAGCCAGATTATTTTACATGCTGCCCAAAATCCACAAGGATCCAACTAAGTGGAGCAAACCACATGAAATCCCTCCAGGTAGACCCATTGTGTCTGACTGCAGCAGTGAAACATATTACACTGCAGAATACCTGGACTTCTTCCTCAATCCTCTCTCGACCACACACCCCAGTTACATTAAGGACACGTACCACTTTATCAACATAGTAAAAAAACTGCACATTCCTGACAACTCTATTCTGTTTACAATTGACATAGACAGTCTATATACAAATATTGACTTCAAAGAAGGCATGCAAGCCATAAAAAATGCATTTCGGAAACACCCAAACAAAAAAGACCAGAAAAAGAATTATTACAGTTATTAGAGATTAATTTGACCAAAAATGACTTCACATTTAATGGAGAATTTTTCCTGCAAATTAAAGGTACAGCTATGGGGAAGAAATTTGCTCCCGCATATGCAAACATCTTTATGGCTGAATGGGAGGAGTCAGCCCTAAAAACATGTCCTAAAAAACCTCTGTACTACTACAGGTTTTTAGATGACATCTGGGGGGTGTGGCCTCATACGAGAGAGGACTTTGACACATTTTTGAACACGCTGAATAATCACAGTGAATCAATCAAGCTAAAATCAACCAGCAGTTTGACCTCTGTCGATTTCTTGGACACCACCACTTTTAAGAACGACAGGTTCAAGGAGACCCACACACTAGCGATCAAAGTGTTCTTTAAAGAGACAGACACCCACGCTCTGCTCTATAAAACTAGCTTCCACCCAAAGCACACCTATGCAGGCCTGATTAAGTCACAATTGTTGAGGTTTCACAGAATTTGCACTGAAGAGGAAGATTTTAATTCGGCAGTCAGAGTGCTGTTTCGAGCTTTGTCCACCAGAGGGTACTCTAGGACCTTCCTTAGAAAATGCAGAAGGTCATTTCAGCAAACTAGACCACCAGTAGTAACTTGTAACCTTCCATTTGTGACGACATTTTCCCCGTCAACTGTTGAACTAATTAGACAAAGTAAGAGGAACTTTCAAAAACACATTACAGGAACATCAACATTACAAAACTATAGCATTATTGCTGCATTCAGGAAAAACAAGAATTTACAGGATCTCCTGGTAAAAGCGAAAATTAAACCCCTCTCTGACCCTAAACCCAGAGTACAGGGCCAGTATTTTAAACACCAAAACTGGTTCACTAATCGGTACACAAAAGAGGTCTTTCAGACAATGACCCGTGGCAGTCTAAAGTCGAAAAATTGTATATATCTGATTTCTTGTAAAAAGTGTGGTTTACAGTATGTGGGTGAAACGGGGAACACCATTTCTATTCGATTCACTCAACACAAACACAACATACTGAAGAGGAAAAAGATGGAGACACCTTTTGTGAAACACTTCCTATTACATGGATGGAAATCTGTTTTAACGACTGTCATTGAGTGTAACCCCAGGTGGAACATTTCCCAGAGGAAAAGGGCTGAAAGGATCTGGATTGCCAGACTGGATACAAGACATCCTAAAGGCTTGAATGAGAGGTAGGTGCTTCAGGATGTGAGGTAGTGATGGACAGTGCACAGATCACCTTGCTGGCTTCCAGCATAGTGATCACAATCCCCTAACACCTAACCCTAACCCTAACCCCTAACCCTAGGGCATGCCAGGAATACACACAGAACATTTCAGGACTCTAGCACAAACTTTCAGAAAGTTATAGACGATGCCCATTCGGGCATCGTGGCTATTACCCCCTTACCTAACCCTAACCCTAACCCTTTTTTATGTTTATTTACATATTTATTAAGGAAACACTGTGTGCGGCTTTGCTTTTATACCTTTATCCCCTTGTTTGGCCGTTTTATGAATTTTATAGGAACCCACACCGGGGGACGGACCTTGGAGACCCTGGAGTTTCTTTTAATGGTCGACTCCCGTTGCCTGTCTTGCCTCTGCTCTGATGTCTTTTTAAACCTTTTACCCATTTTTAACTGATTCTTTTAGAAGGTTGTTTGTTATGGGGGAACACCTGACATCTTTTTAGATAAATATTCCCCTTGTGCCCGTGCCCCCCGTGACCTCCACCAGGTGGTCACGTTTTTACCTAAACCTAACCCTAACCCATGAAAACAAATATAAAATGCATAAATAAATACAACTCACAATAACGCTGAATCAGTGGGAGCCCTGAGCTTGTTTCTCTGCAACGAGACGGTCCCATCTGGGGGTAATGGTAAACAATGACATCCAAAGTCTGTTCCTTATGTCCAGTCTACTCTGTAATTTTGTTTTGATAGCCGTCACTGCAGAACATCCTGCTTCACAAAGATGTGTGAAATGGAAGCAGGGTTTTCAGTGCTTCTGTAGCGATCTCAGGATATTCAGCCTTGATTTTAATCCAAACACCAGCAGAGTTGTTGTCTCAAACATACTTTTAAGGCCACCGTCATTTACAATCTCCAGCAGCTGATCTTCCTCTGTCGCCACATATTCTGCAGAGCGGGTTTGGCATCAGAATTACTCCTGATATTTAATCAGACTCCTGATATTGTCTGTTAAATGAAGCTTTCATTTTCTTGGAAGTTGTAGGCTCTTCTTCTGTCTCCTTAGTGGGCCTTTCCCCCTCAGCAAAGAAGCTCTCCAACAGTTATTGACTAATTTTCACTAGTTTGCGGGCTTAATTTTTGAGGTAACGTATCACGTGACCGAGACAAGCGTCTTGACATGTCAAGAGCCACAGGCGGATGAAATTGCGAGAGAATCCCGTCATTTTTCAAAATAAAACATCTTTCAGACTCTGATCGGATGAAATTGCGAGAGAATCCCGTCATTTTTCAAAATAAAACATCTTTCAGACTCTGATAATCAATAAAACGGAAATAATATAATATTTATTCTTTCTTTGCGGCCCGGTACCAAATGACCCACGGCCCGGTACCGGTCCGCAGCCTGGTGGTTGGGGACCACTGCTCTAGGGCTTTTGCAGGAAGTCATTTCAGCAAACTAAACCTACAGTAGTAACTTGTAACCTTCCATTTGTGACTACATATTCCCCATCAACTGTTGAACTGGTCAGAGAAAGTAGGAGGAACTTTCACAAACACATTACAGGAACCTCAACATTACAGGACCACAGCATTATTGCTGCATTCAGGAAAAACAAGAATTTACAGGATCTCCTGGTAAAAGCTAAGATTAAACCCCTTTCTGATCCTAAACCCAGAGGACAGGGTCAATACTTTCAACACCTCAACAGGTTCACCAATCAATACACAAAGTAGGTCTTCCATACAATGACCGGTGGCAGTCTGAAGTCTAAAAATTGTATATATTTAATTGCATGTAAACAGTATGGTTTGCAATATGTGGGGGAAACTGGCAACACCATTTCAATTCGATTCTCCCAACATAAATATAATATATTGAATAACAGAAAGGTATTCACTCCTTTTGTGAAACACTTCCTCCAGCATGGATGGAGATCTGTTCTAACAACAGTTATACAGTGGAATCCTACATGGAGCACTCCCCAAAGAAAGAGGGCGGAAAGGATCTGGATATCCAGATTGGATACCACACATCCCAAAGGCCTTAATGAGAGGTATGGGCTGCATAGTGTGAGGTAGTGTGGACCGTGCACAGATTGTTTCGCTGTTTCCCAGCCAGATAATCACAATCCCCTAACAATGGGAGTTAGATTTCACATTAACCCTAACCCATCTGTGGAGATCAATAACAACCAAAACAAACACATTTTGAAAAACATCTTTCCTCATCTTATAATTATTTTTATTTGATGGAAGCATTTTTCAAAACAAACAACACTGATGTGATGGTAACTGGCACCAAAGTCTGGCATCACTGCAAAATCACAATGCTGTCACGATGACGTAATGACCCGTCCTTCTTTTATTGGTTCTTTGTACACAAACAGGAAGTAAAATGTCCATTCAGCACTTCGTTCACATTCCACGAGGTTGGGCTGAAAATGTATCACCAGGTGATAAAATCCTGTAAAGACAATTCTAGTCCTTGAGGTAGTGTGTATGTGTGTGTGTGTTAATGTATACATTTCTGTATATGTATATCCGTGTGTTAATTCATGTATAGTAAATATATGTATCTGTGTGCGTACGTTGGCATCATTTCTTCATCTTCTTTTGTCGGTCCAGAAACTTTTGTCTTCTTTCAACTGGAATCTCATCCAGATTTATCCCATGATTACTGGCCCTGAGAGTGAGACAGGTGGGAGAAAGAGAGACAGGTGATTGTTTACTTACACAGGTGGTGTGTGTGTGTGTGTGTGTGTGTGTGTGTGTGTGTGTGTGTGTGTGTGTGTGTGTGTGTGTGTGTGTGTGTGTGTGTGTGTGTGTGTGTGTGTGTGTGTGTGTGTGTGTGTGTGTGTGTGTGTGTGTGTGTGTGTGTACCCTCCGGTGAGGTCTGGAGGAACAGGAAGAGGTTTATCAAAACCCTCTCGACCCATCAACCAGTATGTGTCCACTGTGCCCTTCACCTACAAAACATACATTTAGTTTAATCACATTTTAGTGTTCCAACAAATAAACATCACCAACAAACTATAGTTTTTGTATATACAATATAGCTATATATAAAACTTTATAAGCTGTGATATCAAATAGCTTTTGCGGCTCCAGACAAATTTTATTTGGTGGAAAATAGGGCAAAATGGCTCTTTGGATAGTAAAGGTTGCCGACCCCTGGCCTAACCCAACAAATAAACATCACCTAACCCAACAAATAAACATCACCTAACCCAACAAATAAACATCACCTAACCCAACAAATAAACACCACCTAACCCAACAAATAAACATCACCTAACCCAACATATAAACACCACCTAACCCAACAAATAAACATCACCTAACCCAACAAATAAACACCACCTAACCCAGGACAGTTGATCAGTTGAGAAGCTGAACGTCTGATTCTGTGTCCTTGTTGTTTTATAAATATATTCAGGGGGCTGTTAGATTGCTGTTAATACAGCAACATCTAAGGACTGAAGCAGTTTATTTATGTGCATTATGGAAATGATTACATCATCTTCTTTCAACACACTGACTTTTTGAGTGAGGACACGATGACAGAGACGAGGACACAGTGTCGCTGTGACGGGGGGAAGAGCGGGAGGAAGCACGCAATGTTTATGTAAGTTATTATTAATCATAATTTGAATGTTTGAACTATTTGGAACAGCTGTTACCTAGCCCCGACTCAGCAGGAACGAAAAAAAAACATGTAAATATTAGGAGATTCTTTGGTTTTAAAACAAGAGAACGTGAACCAAGTGATGTGTGATAAACAAGTCTGGACTAAATATGGAAATACTACGAATCGCTGTTCCCATCTTTAAACTAAACATCCAACATAACAGAAGTCTGACACTGAGTCCATCCACAGCTGAAAGCTATATCCTAAATAGAGGAATGTCAATATGGTCAAACCCTCCAGAGAGAGATGCTGTTCACTCATTTTAAATACCAAGCCCCTAGAAAAGAATCTTGGCTTCGACACCCTGTTTTTATTAATAATCTCACATCAGCTCCATTACTGCCATCTTTGTGGTCGGCTTCAGAATGCTAGAAAATAAGCTACAGATCTCACATTTACTGCACTGATCATGAGCAGAAGTCACTTCATTGGTTTCCTGTCAGGTTAAGAATAGATTTCAGCTTTTTTTTTATTGGTGTTAAAATCACTCAATGTCCCTCTAGATCACTCAGGGACTCTGGCTTCAGTTGTTCCCTGAGGAATAAGACCTAACCCCCAACACATTAGGCTTCAGTTGTTCCCTGAGGCCTAAGACGTAACCCCCAACCCATTAGGCTTCAGTTGTTCCCTGAGACCTAAGACCTAACCCCCAACCCATTAGGCTTCAGTTGTTCCCTGAGACCTAACCCCCAACCCATTAGGCTTCAGTTGTTCCCTGAGACCTAAGACCTAACCCCCAACCCATTAGGCTTCAGTTGTTCCCTGAGACCTAAGACCTACCAGGAGGCAGCTTTTACTCTGGAGTGCCAGAAGAGCTGAGGGCATCACAATCTGTAATCTTAAGAAATGTCCACCTTTTTTATTGTTATGGACGTTGTTTTTACATTGTATCATATTTTCATTGTATCGTTTTTTTTTCATTGTATCGTATTTTCATTGTATCGTTTTTTCATTGTATCGTTTTTACATTGTATCATATTTTCATTGTATCGTTTTTTTTCATTGTATCGTATTTTCATTGTATCTTTTTTTCATTGTATCTTTTTTTCATTGTATCGTTTTTTTTCATTGTATTGTTGTTTTTTCATTGTATTGTTGTATTTTGTATACTTTTTATGTACTAAGCATCTTGTATTGTAATTTTGCATTGTGTGCTATATTGATAAAATGTAAGTTTAAACTCCAGTTTGGACTATCAAATAGTTTCATGCTCAGTTTCAGGACATTAATCATCTGAGTCATAAACTTCAGAATTACAAAAACACCTGAGCAGGTGAGTGTACCTGAGCCTTTCTGGTGTCTATGTGGTACCCCACTTTGAGACTGGTCAGGACCTTCACTGTACTCAGACTGATGTGGATCCTGTAGGCTGGAGACCACAAACACAACATGATTACACAATAGTAGTTATTGAAGCTCAGATGTGAACACTTTCATTGATGTTATTGTTGTCTTCTACATACGCAGTCCGCTGGCTTCCATGTGTGACGCCGTGGTCACTGTGTCTCCAAACAGACAATACCTGGGCATCGTGTGACCGACCACACCTGCTACCAACGCACCTGAAGACACACAAGAGACAGACACGTCATTTCTTTTGTCTTCAGCTTTGAGAGACGGAAGCTTTTCATTCACCGTGGCAACAAGCACAAACTCTGAGGTTAGTCTGAGAGGTGGACAGAAGGTTCAGACTCTCTGTCTGTGTGTGTCTGTGTCTGTGTGTCAGTGTGTGTGCGTCAGTGTGTGTGTACCTGAGTGAAGTCCGATGCGTATCTTCACTTTGATCTCAGGCATGTGTTTGATCTTAAAAGCTCCTATCGAGTGCAGGATGTCCAGAGACATGTTGGCCACTTCACCTGCGTGTCGATTCCCATTTCTGTTGGGAACACCTGAAGCCACCATGTAGGCATCTCCGATAGTTTCTACCTGCAGACACAAAACACAGCAGTTTATTTATACAACATGTTAACGGATGTTCAGTGAATCACTGTTGGAGATGTGTGTCACCTTTGACTCACAGTCTGTTTAACATTTAAAGTCTGCAGTGACTTTTAATAAAACTCAGCTTTAGTCTGATCTGAGAGAGAAAAAGATGAGTTTATTCATTTAAGCGGCTGCATGTGTTCCTACCTTGTAGACATCATGAGTAGCAATGATGGCATCAAACATGGTGTAGAGGTCATTGAGAAGGTCGACCACCTGCACGCACACACACAGTGTTATCTCTAATGATGTTAACAGAGATAATCAGCAGGTGTTTGAACATTTTGTACCTCGATGGGTTCACTGAGAGCTGAGATGGTTGTAAATCCAACGATATCACTAAAGTAAAGAGTGCAGTCTGAATAGTGTTCAGGCTGGACCTGCTTCCCTTTCTTCAGAGCCTGAGCCACGGACCTGAAACACACACAATTATTAACGAAGCCTTCACAAACCCTAACCCATAGTCCGCCTATCAGCTCTCAGGGATACAAGTAACAGCATCTCTGCTATATATAATAACTACCAATGATAGGAGAGGTTGGTATGTAAAGACCTCAGAAAGGTTGTTGAGGAACGTGTGACAGCGTAAGACATACAAGACACCTGTTAGCAGGTGACTGTGGGATGTATGTGGTTGTTGTTGTAAATTGTTTGATTGTATGATTTACCTTTATTGTGAAGAGCATGACAGGAAGTAGCATGATACGTGCTTCTTGACGCTAACAATGATGATGATAAATTAAAAACCACATGTCGGGTGCAAGAGCACGTTGTGTTCACTGTAACACTGTAATACTGCAGTTCAGACAGAAAAGTGTTCCATTCAAACAAGACGTGTCTTGGTCCTCATTAGAAGCTCCACTTCACAACAGTTGTTGCTTTGACCACCATGAGGGGGTCAGTTATAATATAATATATAATATACTGTATGCCCTGAGACCCTGACAGTCCCAGAGTCTGACCAGGTCCAGGGAGCCTTTTGTTGTATTAAATAAACCTGCTGGTCTGATGATGCACTTTTTAAATGATACTTGCCTCCATGAAGTTAAAGTGTTGCCATTAATTAACTGTGTACTAACTGATTTCTGATCAGCTCCTGACTGTAACCATGGCAACTATCAATGGATTGCTGTGATACTAAAGGAAACTTTTTTCTAAGTGGATTTAAGGACGTTTATTCATCAGACATCATAAGATCCTGTGGAAGTGGAGTTCAGACTTTATATAGATATAGATTCCCCAGTGTGGCGCCCCCCTGTGGAGGCTTTTATCTTTCTTGGTTGGATATCCATGTCTATTACAGACCATGATATCCTGTCATGTCATCATGGTTACACTGGTTACAGAGGTTTCACCTCCTCATGTGATGTCTGAATGACATTTTTAAACATTCATGTGTTTTAAACATGAATGTTTGACAGGTGAGGTGATGATGTCACTGTGATGTCATGTGATTCCAGCTCAGGATGTTCACAGAAGCTTTTTGTTGATAAAACTGTAGTTCTGGATCACAGGTGTTACAGATGGAGAATTATGGGTAATGTAGTGACTTTATTATTTCAGTTTTACATGAGATGCGTTTTACTTGGGCAGCAGCTGTCCGATCAGCTTGTCTGTCTTGTTTCTCTCGACCTCCAGTTCGTCTGTTCGTTCTCTTATCAGATCCTCCAGGTTCGAACTGTATTGCTCCAACATCCGCAACATTGAGTCGATGATGTTTGCCCTCTTCCCTCTGTTAATGCCCCGAAACTGCAAACACAATACAGCTGTTCTCAGAAACAATCTGAGTAAAACATGTCTGAAGTGCTCAGACTTTATTAAAACCGAATGAACAGAAGTCAAACATACGGTGACAGTTCCACACATGAGCAAGCAGGTGGCAGCGGTGAGCTCACCAGTTTGAAGATGTCGTCGAAGCTCGGCCTCTTACTCGGATCTTCAGTCCAACATTCGTTCATCAGACCGAGACACTCGGCAGGAGCTTCATCCACCGAAACAAGTGGTCTGCAGAGAGGAGGAGGGTTCTTCAGATGGTCCACTATCTCTGAGAGACAGACAGGTACACAGATAGGTGGTCAGACAAACAGGTAGACAGACAGGTGGTCAGATAGATGGACAGGTGGTCTGCAGAGAGGAGGAGGATTCTTCAGACGGTCCACTATCTCTGACAGACAGATAGGTACACAGACAGGTGGTCAGACAAACAGGTAGACAGACAGGTGGTCAGATAGATGGACAGGTGGTCAGACAGGTGGTCTGCAGAGAGGGGGAGGGTGCTTCAGACGGTCCACTATCTCTGAGAGACAGACAGGTACACAGAGAGGTGGTCAGACAGGTGGTCAGACATATGTCCTGTCTCACCATGGGCGGGCATGTCCATCATGGCGTATGGGAGTGTTCGTGAGATCACTTCCTGTATGATGATGGAGAAACTAAAGACATCTCCAGCAAACGAACCTCCTCGCACCGGCTTCCTCAAGAGCTCTGGAGCCGTCCACAGCAGCTCTGAGAGACAGACAGGTAGGGAGATAGACAGGTAGGGAGACCGACAGGTAGACAGTGTGTCTAAAATCTTTGACAGGATTCTTCATATTATTTATCAAGCAGCATTAACATTGAGTTGTTTCGGTTCGGCATTTCAGACGAACTGAGATTAAAACGAGGGTTACGGATGTAACTACGGTACATCCGTAACCCTCATTTTATTTCATAAGCAGAGGAACTTGGCTGAAGAACGACACGGGGGGTGGCAATGTTTACTCTGTAGTATCTGGTGAATGTGCTCGGTGTTTTGAACTGAACACCAGTCAGAAAACAGCCTCCACCTGTTCTCATACTGCAGACAGGTAGATGGTGCTCTGGCATTCAGAATAGTCATTCTGATTGGTTCTATGCAGCCACACAGCAGCGGGTCGGGCCCTCCAGCGGCCAGACCCACAGTTGAAAGTGCCTGGAATCGGGATGCCAAATCCGACCCCTTAGCTAAGACGGGAGGTCCCTCCTGTCGGAGAGGGGCCAGGGTGTCCTGCAGTAGAGTATGTGCAACAGGAAGAACCAAGTCCTGGCTGTAATGGGGCCACCAGCAGAAGTCTGTGGTCCTGTTAAAGCACTCTGAGAAGCGTTGGTAAGATCGGAGAAAACATGACTCAGAGGACTAGGGCCAAAGATGTTTATGGAGTTGACAATATTTTTCTAAAGAAACATAAAGGCACACTCGCTCACCCGATCACAGGCATGTGTTAAAAATGTGTTGCAGAGCAACTCATTAAACATCTCAACAGCTCTCCATATCAGCTGCATCCTATGCAGTTCGGTTACAGGGCTAATCATTCCACTGAAACAGCCAACTGCTTCCTTTTAGAGAATGTGAAGCTTAAAATGGATAAAGGGGGTGTAGTAGCAGCGGTTTTTCTTGACCTGAAGAAGGCTTTTGATACGGTTAATCACAATGTCCTGATTAACAAACTGTCAAATTTTAACTTTTCCCAAGAGTCTCTTGCCTTGCTGAAATCCTACCTTGAAGGAAGAACCCAGTGTGTCAGAGTGGTTGATGTTACATCATCTACTCTAAGATCTAACGTGGGAGTACCCCAGGGTTCTATTTTAGGACCTTTACTATTCAGTTTATACATAAATGATTTGCCGGGTGTCTGCGATGGGTGTGATATTCAAATGTACGCTGATGATACAGTGATTTATGTGCACGCAAAGAACAAACAACAAGCTGCACTTAAACTCACGTCCACAATGACAAATGTAACTAAATGGCTTGCAGATTCCTGCCTTCACCTGAATGTTAACAAGACTGTTTGTATGTTCTTCACAAAGAGGGCTTGCAAAGTGTCACTGGAGCCAGATGTTTATGTTGCTGGTGAGAGGCTACAGGTAGTGTCAGATTTTAAATATTTAGGAATTTTTATTGATTCTAATCTCTCTTTTAAAAAACAGGTAAAACATGTGACAAATGTCTTAAAATTTAATCTCATGAATTTTAGATATATAAGACACTGTCTAACCATGCAAGCTGCAAAATTGTATTTTAATGCAATGATTATCCCCCATCTGACCTACTGCTTAACCAGCTGGGCACAAGCCAGCAGCACAACATTAAAATCCATTCACGTTCTCCATAAACAAGCCCTAAAAACACTTGACAAAAAACCCAAAAGTCACCATCACTGCAATATTCTCACCAAACACCATATCCTGAGTTGGGAGAACATCATTAAATTCACTGATGTGTGTCTGGTTTTTAAAATTGTACATGGTATGGCCCCGCCTCCACTTAGTGATTTTATTAAACAAAGCACTCAAAGCAGCAGACTCACTAGATCTGCTTCAAGAGGTGATTGTGTCATTCCACATAGGTCAAGCTCGTTTAGTAAATCTACATTCTCTGTGAAGGCAGCTCACTCGTGGAATGCTGTGCCACCACACATACGCACACAAAACATTCAAGCATAACTTCAAGAAATGGCTTGTTGCCAATCAGGTGTGCAAGCATTGATGTCCTGTCTGTCCTGCCTGCTTGTTTCATCTATATGTGCATTTGTCTTGATTAGTGTTGCTATTTTCCATTTTTTTGATGTGTATGTTAAGTGCTTCAGTGTTATATGTGCTTGTCCTGTAGGTGGGTCTGTTCTGCGTGATGCATGCTGAAACCTGTTATGTCTGCTCTGCTTTAATGTCGTACACTTTTCTTTTGCTGTGTTTCGGTTTTGTCTATATGTTGCTGTCTGTTTCTCTATGAATTTTAACTCCGTTTCAATTTGAGATTTTGTTATTTTAGGCTGCCTTGAAACATCTGGCCGGGGACAGCAGACGGAAATTAGCCTCTCTGGCTCACTTACAGTGTAACTGTTGATTAGTGTGCATTGTCCCTGAAAAATAAATAAATAAATAATAAATAAATAGTCTCTCCATCAAGGATAACCAGTGGTGGCAGTGGGTCGACATCTCCGAGGGATCCACCTCTACCCTGCCGGAGAAACCCAAGATGGTGTGCACCACATTTGGATGAAGCTGCCACTCACCCGGTGGATGGTTGGGATGAGGAAATCTGCAACCTGGTTCCGTTCTCCTGCTAGATACATTGCCCGTAGGCTGGTCAGGTGAGAGGCCGCCCAAGTCAGAAGACCACGGGAAACCCATAGCAACTTTGCAGATCTGGTACACCCCTCCTGATGGTTTATGTGAAAAAAGAGCCAAGGTGTTGTCTGACCGGACAAGCACATGCTTTTCTCTCAGATATTCATTGGAGAAAGCAACAGTAAAGGTGGCGCGGCCGGGAACGCGCCTGAAGAAGGCACTAGTAGGTGGAGGATCTGGCTGCCGCATATACAACTGTAGGTGTGCCCTGCGAATGACAGACCTAATGGAGCTGTCGACTGCCAATCCGAAGAAATATGAGCTGAGGAACGGGAGCCAGGCTGAGAAGCATGGGAGGGCCGCTCTTCACTGTACAGTAAGAGATTGGCTGACACTGCCACTGAGATAACGTCCTCCTCTGGACCCAGCTCAGCCACGGGTGGATTTGATGCATCAGCCTTCCCTGCACTAGGGTGGAGGGTCAGGAGAAGCAACTTCATCTGAGTTAGCTCAGCAGTCAACAGATCCACTCTAGAAGACAACATGCATGAGGACTTCGCCCTCTTGGAGGGAGCCCCTGCGGCCTCTGTGGCCCGACGTATAAACCAAGTTAATAAACCAGGTTGGGCTGGATTCAACCGGCTGAAGAGGAGCTATACAGGTCTTACAGCTGGGAGAGTTAAACAGAGCCGCGACTCTGGAGAAACCCTGCCGCACTAGTTGATGCGGTCTGCTAAAGCCAGTCTGAGCGGGAGCGCTCTGCTGACTGCTAAGAAAACAGGCAGGGAACAGTCGGTGAGAGCGGAGCAAGGACACTCTCTTCACTCAGACAGTCAAAAAAAAAGTCTGTCAATGAGTCGAAAAGTCAATGTACACAATATCAATATCGACTCTGTCAAACTATCGTCCAACCTAGTTAGTGTGAACTCTGCTCACTGTGAAAGCCGGATGCGACAAAGTATAACTCTACAGTGAGAGGGAACACTCTCACTGACTCAGTACGTTGTCAATCTAGCAAACACTGAGCGGAGACGCTCTCGCCAGTCAATTACCTCAAGCAAGAGCGCTCTGCCAACCGTGGAAAACGAACAAACAGTAACTATAATGTTATAGAAACAATGTTATCGATCTCACCGATTGATGTTCACAAGTGAAGATGGACCATATCACACTGGTGATGACCGAAGATGGGAGCGTCTGCCGGTCCGGGGCCTGAATGGCGAAACACACCGTCCCCTAAGAGAGACACCTTGTCGCAGCCTTTGGAGGGCGAGAGATCTGCAACTTCGACCGGTGGTCACAAGGCTACAAGCTCCAACAAATTGAGCTTAAGCTAAGGCTACCATGGTAGTTAGCCTGTGTAAACGAGAAGATGAAAGGACTGAAGGACTGATCTCAGGGATGACACAGGAACTTATACCCAGCTAGGGTCATCCAAGGTCACACGTGACTTTATTGATATAAAGATTTGACCTGCGTGTGCGCGAGACGGAAGATATTCAGTGTTAAGCACTGCCTCTGGCGGTCAGTAAGGAAGAAATAAAACACTTTCATCTGGAAACAAATCTTCAGCTTCATGTTTCAGTTTTCAAAACGATGTTGAGAGAGAAATCTCTTTAATCTTTTTACCTTGTGGGTCCACAGGAAGGGTGATGTTTTGAGAGTGAAGGATCATGGTAAGTCCGTAGTCTGTGATTTTCAGAACGAAACGTCCGTCGACTAAACAGTTTGTGGACTTCAGACGACCGTGACTCAAACCTCGTAGATGAAGGTACTTCATCCCCTGAAACAGAAAGCGGTGTTATCATTAAAGTGGACAAAGACATTTTTAGTCGACTAACACATGCAATTTTGTCAACTAAATGATTTCATCAACATATCTGTACAACTGAGTTTCTCCACAAAGAGTCACACAAAAGTACCACTTTAATTATTGTGTTTACCAGAGATTTGTTCATAAATGTCTACACGACAAAATAAATGTTAGTCGACTAATCAAATTTATACTGAATCATAAAACTTCAAGCCAGACAAAACCAACCAATTAGCTTAACTCCAACTACCCTTAAGGACATACAAACCTGGATGACCTGCAACTTCCTGATGTTATACTCTAACCCCTAAACTGATATTCTACATAAATCAATTATCTAATGATTATACAGTTTGACCAGGATATGTCCTGAACTCCAAGATAAAACACATTTCAAGGACTACCTTTTCTTCATCTACGGAACATTTAAAAAATCAGGCACATCCTGTCTCAAAGTGATGCAGAAAAATAAGTTCATGCATTTGTTACTTTTAGACTAGATTACTGCAATTCCTTATCAGGCTGCTCTAATAAGTCTCTTAAATCTCTCAAGTTGATTCAGAATGCTGCAGCACGTGTACTAACAAAAATTAAGAAAATAGATCATATCACAAGTAGTAGTATTAGTAGTGCAGTAGCAGCAACAGTAGCAGTAACAGCAGTACTATAGTAGTGGAACTATCCAAGCAGCACCTTGATGAGGTCCAGCAGTAGCAGCAACAGTAGCAGTAGCAGAAGCAGCAACAGTAGCAGTAGCAGAAGCAGAAACAGTAGCAGAAGCAGTAGCAGAAGCAGTAACAGTAGCAGTAGCAGAAGCAGAAGCAGAAGCAGTAGCAGTAGCAGAAGCAGTAGCAGTAGCAGTAGCAGCAGCAGTAACAGTAGCAGTAGCAGTAGCAGAAGCAGAAGCAGTAGCAGTAGCAGAAGCAGTAGCAGTAACAGTGGTATTATAGTTGTGGAACTATCTAAGCAGCACCTTGATGAGGTCCATTAGCAGGGAGGACTTGAACATCCAGTCCAACCTCATTTCGCTGTCGGCCAGCAGGTCGGCCAGACTCCCTCGAGGACAGTGTTCAACCACTAGAGCAAAGATTCCGGAGTCCACAAACAAACCCACGTAGAGGTTCATATTCTCATGTCGCATCTCCCTCAACTGGAGAAAGGTGAGATGAAAAATATAACTTTAAAATACATTCAATTACTGTTGAATATCATTATTCAGGTTTTCATGTCACATCTCCCCTAAAATGAAGATCAGACTAAAATACAGTGTTATAGTATTGATAGATAATAATATGTCTTTACTATGTATGAACAGTGTATCTATTGTGTACTGTTCATCGTACCTGGCTGAACAGACTTTGGGTGTTTTGATTTACAGCTGTTATCGACTTTTCAACTGGAATCTTCTTCAGCCAAACCCAGTCCCCCTGGTAAAAATATAACCAATCAGAGCTCTGAGTCAGTAACCCAGATGAGGTCAACAGACAGATAGAAAGACAGAATGACAGATATATACAGGTAAACAGACAGGTAAAGGTACAGGTAAACAGACAGGTAGAGGTACAGGTAGATGTACAGGTGTACCTCCAGTATTCCTATGTTGGAGCTCTCAGGTGTTGTCAGGATGTAACTTCGAGCAATCGACCGCAACGGTGTCTTAACTTCCAGTAGACTCCTCATGATAGATTCGTCATTCAGTTTCTACAAAAACATCAATATTGTAGACAACAACTCAATCAACATTGTAGACAAATCCTCAATCAACACTGTAGACAACAACTCAGTCAACACTGTAGACAATTCAATCAACACTGTAGACAACAACTCAATCAACACTGTCGACAACAACTCAATCAACACAGTAGACAACAACTCAATCAACATAGTAGACAATAACTCGATCAACATCGTAGACAATAACTCGATCAACATTGTAGACAACAACTCAATCAACATTGTAGACAACAACTCAATCAACATTGTAGACAACAACTCAGTCAACACTGTAGACAACAACTCGATCAACATTGTAGACAACAACTCAGTCAACACTGTAGACAATTCAGTCAACACTGTAGACAATTCAATCAACACTGTAGACAACAACTCAATCAACACTGTAGACAACAACTCAATCAACACTGTAGACAACAACTCAATCAACACTGTAGACAACAACTCGATCAACATCGTAGACAACAACTCAATCAACACTGTAGACAACAACTCGATCAACAACTCAATCAACATTGTAGACAACAACTCGATCAACACTGTAGACAATTCAATCAACACTGTAGACAACAACACAATCAACACTGTAGACAACAACTCAATCAACATCGTAGACAACAACTCCATCAACATCGTAGACAACAACTCCATCAACATCGTAGACAACTCCATCAACATCGTAGATAACAACTCAATCAACACTGTAGACAACAACTCCATCAACATTGTAGACAACAACTCGATCAACACTGTAGACAACAACTCAATCAACAGCGTTGTCAATGACTAAACTACAACTACTACAACAACTAAATCACAACTAACTTCTCAAATACAGCAACAACAAAAATGTGTGTAACCAGAAAGTACTAGAACCAGTAGCATTCTTTAGGTTAAATACTTGTACTCCAGTGTGAAAAGTACTAGTATCAGTAGCAGTATAAAAAGTACCTTCATGGTACTTTAGAGAAGTAAACTGTTTCTTACCTTCCTGCTGACTAGAGTATCGATGAAGACGATGTCATCCAGAGTCAGGAGGATTTTGGCGATGTTCGCTGTTTTCTTGTACTTCCTGTACACACATGTCATTATTAGTAGCAGCAGTATTATCATCGTCATCATTGTTATTATTATCAGCCCTGATCAGGTTTACACTTAAAAGACCATTTTAATCATTTATGGTGGTCAAGTACAGACTGACTGTGTGTGTTTACCTGATCAAGTAGATTAAAGCTCCGGTCATACCGCAGATTAACAAGAAGACAAAGAACATTTTCACGGAGTCTAGACCTGCAGAGAAACACAGAAAATTAAGTTTCACGTCCTGCTGATCAACGAAACTACACTACATAGTGAAGGAGCTCAGACTTTTAGTCTTTTAGCTTTCCCAGCGCACATGAACACACCATCACAGACACAGCTGATAAGAGTACATGTTAAACAAACTTCCCACGCTCCCTGTAGGCCAGTGAACACACCCCCACTGCAGGCCTCGTCTGGACTGAACCAACAGAAGCTGGCGGTGGGGGGTTTTCCTCCGGGGAAGGTAAAGGAGCGACTCAGCGGTCTCAGACCTCCAACCGTCCCGTCTGTGTGTGTCGGAGCGAGCGAGTGTGTCGGCACGAGTCGGTCACCATCGCTGTCCAACACCACGTACCCGGCCACTAGACCACGCCCCTCTCTACCTCCAGACAATACCTGAGGAAGAAAAAGAAGAGAGGAAGTGATGACATCATCCTCCTCATTGTCTTCATCAGACCAAAAATAAAAGATAAATAAGGATTTGGAACTCTCAGACCTTCTGATTCCTCGTCTCTCTGTACGCTGCTGCACTTATAATAATAACAATAACAATAGTAATTAAAATAAATCAAGAGGTACTTTTCTGGAGCATTGAGTCCATCTCTATAAATCAGAAGAAATTGTTTTCAAAGCCGTCTTGTGATTATCTGACACACACAGATATCTAAAATGTTAAATTACAGAAAGATGAAGAGTCTTTAACAGAGCTGCTGGCAGCCGGTCTGTATGGTGCAAAAAGTGACACAAAGCACCTACAACACAGCTTTGAGATGTGAGTGAGACAGAACCATCGACAGCCATCACTATTCTCCTGAACTGTAGTTTATGTGCACAGTGAGATGTGACTCATGACCACACGATCATAGTTTACAAAAATCCATTCATACTCCAGATAACGCAGACCTAGACCCATTCATAGGAGTTAGGGTTTGTCAGTGTTGGTTAGGAGTTAGGGTTTGTCACTGTTGGTGGAGACATCGCAGTAGCTCGTACACTTTACTGATGGAACATCATCATCAGGAACGTTTTCTCTTCTTCTGTTCTTTCTCTCTTCAGCATCATTAAAGGAGACAAATCATTTCAAACTTATATTTGAGGTTCCTCCTCAAACATTTTTCTCATTTGGTCTGTCTGAATAGAACTGTATTCACCTGTTTTTTCAAACACTCAATTTTAGTGCATTTCAATGGAATTGTGTTGCTAAGCAACAGCTTGGTTCCATGTTTACATCTTGTCAGCTGATGTCATTCACATACACTAATAACAACAATAATAAATGCTTATTTTGGTCTCTACATTAGTTGCAACATCACAAGCAGCTCATTTGAAGACAGTTTCTAAATATTTCTCTTGATACTTTCACAGTATTTATATCGCACTTTGCTATGAAGTCTGAAACATTTGTTATATTCCTGTCGTTCTACTACGAGATGCAGATTGAGACTCTTCAGCTTCCTCTCCTCTCCCCCCTCCTCTCCTCTCCTCTCCTCCCCTCTCCTCCCTTCTCTCCTCTCCCCTCCTCTCCTCACTTTATTTCACTTTGTTATTCTTTTATTATCTTCTTTAAGTTTCAGGTCACCTACATTCAGTGAATAAGTGTAAAAACAAATGTTGTTTTTCTTAAATGTTACAATGTTTCTGACCTGATTGAAGCCCTGGAAATCAAAGCCTCCATCTGATTGGACGATCTGATTGCCCGTCACCCAGTGCCCGCCCCCTGCCTGACGACGCTCCTCCACCGCCTTAGCAACGAAGTACACCATGTTAAAGATGGTCCCGAAGACCGGAGACACCTGCAGGCAGAATACAGTACATCAAAGGGTTTACTTACCGTCATAGTAACGGAGCCAGGCTGGTTACAATTCTGTATATTGTTGTATTGATGTTAGTAGTTAGTGTGTAGTAGTAGTAGTAGTAGTTAGTGTGTAATAGTAGTTAGTGTGTCGTAGTAGTAGTTAGTGTGTAGTAGTAGTTAGTGTGTAGTAGTAGTTAGTGTGTAGTAGTAGTTAGTACTGTAGTAGTATTATCCGTGTACTTACCTCAGTAGCAGTAGTTATTGTGTAGTAGTAGTAGTTAGTGTGTAGTAGTTAGAAGTGTGGTATCAGTTAGTAGTGTAGTAGCAGTTAGTAGTGTGTAGTAGTAGTAGTTAGTACTGTAGTAGTATTCTCTGTGTACTTACCTCAGTAGCAGTAGTTAGTGTGTAGTAGTAGTAGTTAGTGTGTAGTAGTAGTAGTTAGTAGTAGTAGTTAATACTGCAGTAGTATTCTCTGTGCACTTACCTCAGTAGCAGTAGTTAGTGTGTAGTAGTTAGTAGTGTAGTAGTAGTAGTTACTGTGTAATCGTAGTAGTTAGTGTGTAGTAGTAGTTAGTACTGTAGTAGTAGTTAGTAGTGTGGAGTAGTAGTTAGTAGTGTAGTAGTAGTAGTTAGTGTGTAATCGTAGTAGTTAGTGTGTAGTAGCAGTAGTTAGTGTGTAGTAGTAGTTAGTACTGTAGTAGTATTCTCCGTGCACTTACCTCAGTAGCAGTCACAGCAGAGCGGATCTCTCGGTTGATTTGAGCCTGACGGAAAGCTTCGTAGAAACTCTGGTCTGACGCCATGGTAACAGTCAGAACGGAGCTGTAGGCGTGACGAAGCTGCGTGCTATTGGTCAGCTGAGGGAACGCTGTGTCCTGATTGGACAGAGGACAAAACCAGGAAACAAAAACAAAATTCAGCTTCAAATGAAGTTTATTCAGAAAGAGAACTCACTGTTTGAGAATTAATATTCAAAATATAGTCATATTCTCTTTCCATGGAAACACATGGGGTCTAACTGCATTCCTGCCTCAACCTTGTTGCTCAATCTCTCTCTCTCTATATATATATATAGCCAAGTGTGCCGTCATGAAGATTTCAGCACGTTCTGAATGTTGAATTGATGATTCAGATTGCCTAGTCTGAACTACTTGTTGTATAATTGTATATAAGCTAGAGTTACATTGTGTATTATCAGTATTGATGACGTCATTGATTGATCAGTTTGGATGTAAAGTGATTTAAACTACCTGGTACGGCATGGCGTACAGCAGGGCGTCGTAAGGAATGAACACGTAACCATCGGAAACCATCCCCATGTCCAGAGCAGCCAATAGGAGCTCTATCTGATCCTCTCCACCAATCAGGACGGAGCTCATGCACATTATCACCACTGAAAAATAAAGATTAACGGTTTATAAATAACATAATTAAACTATTTGGACTCTACTGTGTTAAATATGTTTTTAAAAGTTTTAAACATTTAAACTCTGACCTTTGACCTTGTCGGCCTCTCTGATCGATTTGAGGGCCTCCCGGGGTCCGCCCTTGTTCTTTGTTTCCATGGTGACCACCGGACCAATGGGCAGGCCCAGAGCCCTCAGCGCCGAGGCCACTTCCTGTCCGGTGCTCTCCCATAGGTCAGATGGTGCTGATGACCAAACAGGAAGAAGAAAGACAAAGTGAGAAGCCCTGCAGTGACATCACCTCTTCATGTTAGTGACATCACCTCTTCATGTTAGACTAAACTCTACAGTGACGTCATCTCTTCATGTTAGACTAAACTCTACAGTGACATCATCTCTTCATGTTAGACTAAACTCTACAGTGACATCTCTTCATGTTAGACTAAACTCTACAGTGACATCATCTCTTCATGTTAGAATACAGCTGCGCCCTTCAATGACATCACACACTCACCTGAGATGACGGCGACGTGAGCCCAGCGGAAGAATCTGAGCACAGTGAACAGGACTCTGCTGGGAGGAGTGACGGGGGCCAGGTTTGGCCAATCAGCATCCAAACAGCCTGGAGAGGCAAGCCCCGCCTCCCAGTGCTGAGCCAATAAGGAGGCAGCATGACAGAGGGCAGGGTTAAAGAGTCCAATGTAGGCGTGGCCATAACCCTCCATGTCCCCGAGTTCTGTCAGAGCTGTAATAAAGCAAAGAAGAAGAAGTCACAGGTGACGGTAAAACCTTTAACGAGACGACCAGGAATCAGTGGAATAAAGGTGAATGTTTCTTACTTTAATCTACATATTTTATATCACAATCTAATAATTTAATTTCATGTCAACTTTCTGCTCATGATTGAATTGATGAACTCTTCGTTGATTGGCTAGCGAACCTTTGGAGGCGGAGCAGTCCTCATCCAGCAGCTTGATGTCGTACCAGTATCCTCTGCTCAGACTGATGTCGCTCCGTAAACGTGACAACGCCAGGTTAGCCGCCGCGGTCGGCATCGCCCGGGAGAACATGGGGTCACATGACCACGGACCTATCAGGGCCAGCTTAAAGGTTGCTGTCCAGATTTCAGGAATGCATAGCAACCACAGCCACGCCCCTAGCAACCACCTGGGAAGCTGCATCCTGGATTTTAGAAAATAAACAACAACAAAAGAGTTTAATTCAGTTCAGAGTGGGAAATAAAAATGATTCAGTTCAAAAAGAGCTGCATCTAGTATGAACATGTCTCAGAGTGGTTTGTTTAGATGACATCAGAAGTGACGTGAGTGACTGAGTGACATTCAGAAACTCAAACTGTATATATCAGTGGTGGGCCGTCAGGGCCAGCTAAGCCTTCTCTGCTGGCCTAGACACAATCACACAGTTATATCTATTTTATAATTTAATAATTGTTCTTAAATACACTACATGTATTATAATTTATACAAATATTTTCCCCATTATCTTATGTCCTCATTGCACAGCTACTGTCTTCCTCAGTTGCTCTGCTTCCAGTGCAGCTTGTTTTAAGTAGAGCTTTTATCCAATCAGATCTCACCTCTGTGTCTCTAGGTAAGAAGAGAGGCCCGAGGTCTGCAGACTCACAAGTGCATCCATGTGCAGTTTAAGTAAATGGGGACCATATTGTTGATTGTCATAGTGTTCAACCAATCAGATCTTTAGTTTGACATGTTGGGCGTGTTCTTTGTCGTGTCAGTGGTACCCAGGTAGCCTCGAAGTACGTCTGCATTAACGTGCGCCGTGATTGGTCAGTGGGCCAGCGTGACTTTTGTCAAACAGAGAGCTAGCTAGCAGATCTTAGTGTTTAGTAAGAGTTCAGGTTTAAACATAAGAGAAGTTTTGACATTTTTAGCGTTTTGCTTGCTGTAGATTCTTCTTTTTTCTTTGTTTTTTTAACACTCAATGGCTGAAGGAGGAGAAGTGGATTTAGGAGTTACTGACTTTAACAAAGAAAGGAGGAAGAAAGGAGGAAGAAAGGAGGATGGGCTTTGTCTTTGTGAACAGCAGCTTTGGTAAATCAACTGCTTTTGTGTTTCTACATCTGCAGTAACGTTTCTACTGAGTTACTTTGTCTATGATGTCATTTTATGAATAATATGAATGACACTGATGAAGATGAAGATGTGGTGAAGATGAGGATGAAGATGTGGTGAAGATGAAGATGTGGTGAAGATGAGGATGTGGTGAAGATGAAGATGTGGTGAAGATGTGGTGAAGATGAAGATGAAGATGTGGTGAAGATGAAGATATGGTGAGGATGAAGATGAAGATGTGGTGAAGATGAAGATGTGGTGAAGATGAGGATGTGGTGAAGATGAAGATGTGGTGAAGATGAAGATGAAGATGTGGTGAAGATGAAGATATGGTGAGGATGAAGATGAAGATGTGGTGAAGATGAAGATGAAGATATGGTGAGGATGAAGATGAGGATAAGTTGAAGATGAAGATGAAGATGAACATGAGGATGTGGTGAAGATGAAGATGAGGATAAGGTGACTGGAGGAGGCAGAGGGCCTTTCTCAATACCCAAGTACGGACTTGTGATCTTTTGGAGTCTGGACTTCAAGTCCAGACTCCAAAAGTTCACAAGTCCAGAGAACGCAGTATGGACAATTGGAACAGCAGCTTACTTGATGACATCACCACCTCAGCTGGTCTTGCTAATGAGTTTAATCCGTTTTTTTACTGTAAAGTATTTTTACAATCAAACTAAATATGATAACCCTGCTGTTTTCGTTTTCATTTAAAATAAAAAATTATATATATATTTATATATTATATATATATTTATATATTATTATATAAGTGTATTATATTATATACACATATATATATATACACATACGTATATATATATATACACATACAATTATATGTATTTATACATATATATATATCTATAATTGTAAATATATATATATATAAAATTGTAATTGTATGTATATATATGTATGTGGATCAGATCCGGATTGCTGTACTCTTTGCCGACGAGAAAAACGCTACAGAAACGTCAATACCAGCGGCAAGTTTCAAAAAGACTCGCCGATATCAGGCTGTTCTAGGCGGGCACCGTGAGCGCTGAGCCCCCGGTGCTGGTTTACTGCCGGTCCCGCTAGCAACACCTCACATCTCCGATATTGTCGGAGCAGATTTTTAAGTCGGCTGAATCTTGACAAACCGACCACAGATTTGATGCTTAAACAACTAACTTCTCGCCTAAAACCATCCTAAAATTACTTTCTGTGACTCAACAACAGTAGTATTTCGAAAGTTTCAACTTCCAGTTGTGTGATTTCTCCTCCGCCATTGTTTCCTGTTGCTGGTGCGAAATGCATTCTGGTATATTTGGCTGTCCCAAGTACAGACAAGTCACCACCGATGCAAACCCAGTAAAATGGGCGGAGCGAGCCACATCCTGGCATGGCTTGGCTCGATGTGAACTTTGAATTGGAACAGTACTTGGGCTGAGACTGATGACGTCTCAAAAGTCCACGAGTTCACAACTACAGAGAAGTACGCATATTGAGAAAGGCCCAGAGTGTCTCCTGGAGTCTGATAGTGTCCTCTGATGGCTCTTGTCACTTTGTCTCTGTCTCCGTCCTCATCTAATACATAAAGACTCAGATTAAGCTGCTCTGAATTTCTTTCTGCCGTTTGATGTTCTCCTGGATTTCTACCAGCAATGATCATCTCAGCAGCTCCACAGCCGGCCACGTGTGTCGGTAGTACGACTCTCTCCTCTGCACTGATGCAACATGTGGACGCACGTTGTGCTGCCGCAGATGCTGAAAGATAAGAGATGCCTCTTTCCGTACAGGAAACTACGACTACGACTCTTTAACGTTTTCACTCTCTTCACCCGAGTGTCCAAGACTTACGACTGCAGGTCTGATGAAACGACCGCAAAGTTGAGCTACCATCTTTGTCCTCTGGTGTTCTGGTCTCTAGTACACGTATGAACCGCCCTGTGCCCACACATGGTGTTTGTTATAGTCAACCCATGACCAGCACGTCCAACAGCAAGGCACCACTTGGCTTCAGATCAGGCTCAGTTCCTCCAGGTTCCTCCAGTGCCCCCTTGAGCATTGAAATCCTCCAGTAGAAGAGTCCCCAACCCAAGCCGGGTACTTTTCAGAGTACACCTTTACCACATTATATAAGATAGCGTTATAAATATTCAGTAAAAGATGTGTTTTCTCTTCAGATAAAACCGTGCTCATCAGATTTCATCGTTAAACAGTTTCAAGGTGAAATCAGAACTGAGGAGCTTCAGTTGACACCTTTAATCTAATCTAATTAAACCACACACACACACACACACACACACACACACACACACAGTTTCACTAAATTGAACTTGTTTGATAGCGGGTGATAAAGCACCTGTAGGTAGTAGGTATAGAACTACATCCAACATAATAACTAACAATCTAAGTTCTTGTGTATACACAGCCTTCACATCACACATCTAAACATCTCAGAACACATGAAACCAGCTACAGACAGACTATCACCAACACTCAGTGTTTACCTTTGACTCAAAGATTCATCTGTCCAAACAGAACCTTCTTCAATCGATACAGAAAAGTTCCTTCAGAAGAACAAACGAACGGTGAGCTGCAGAAAGAGCTGATGTCAGGTCGAATGAGAGGGAGACATCACAGAGGCTTTGGTTTAATCCTGTTTAGAGTTCAGGAGGAAGTTTGGCTTCAGGTAAGTCTGTAATGAGAGGATGACTGTGTGTGTGTGTGTGAGAGAGTGAAGGTCTGACCTTCTTACCTGTTGAATCTCTCTGAGGTCATTACCTCAAACTTAATGTTTCCTGACTGATGACGTCATCAACCTCTCTCCGGTCTACCTGTGGACAGGTGAGTGTGTTCAACTTTGAGTAAAACAAATCAAAAATGTTTGCATCATCAGTCAGTGTTGTGCAGCGTTTGAGGCATAAAACGGTAGATGTGACGTCATAACTGACAGAACCACCATCTTACCTGTTGTTTACAATCGCCTGTCATGGGCAGCAACATGTTCAGCAACACGTTCAGCAACTCATTGCTTCACCAACAGGACGAAGAGATGTGGGTCAACTAGCACTACAACGAGGTGCAGAACTGGGTACCTTCACCATTAGCTACCAGTACTGATCTGTTAGCTGAAGAGATACGTTAGAACCAGCAAGCATCACTTTAATGATAGCTTCGGAACAAAGTTAAGCAGCCGAGTTCATCCAATCAAGAGAAAAGTACTAAATCATATTTCATCACCTCTGAAGACACATCCAGAAGTCATATTTCATAACCTCTGAAGACACACCCAGAAGTCAGCGTTCAAGAAAAGTGAAGCCCAAGATTCAACACTACACCAATGTTAACCACGCCATGGACAGCAACACTGACCCACCAACCGAGAGGTTCTGCAGGGTTATAGAGTTCTAGTGTTGCAGAGTTCTGCAGTGTTTAGGGTTCTGCATTGTTTTAGAGTTCTGCAGTGTTTTAGGGTTCTGCAGTGTTTTAGAGTTCTGCAGTGTTTTGGGGTTCTGCAGTGTTTTAGGGGTCTCCAGTGGTTTAGAGTCCTGCAGTGTTGCAGAGTTCTGTAGTGTCTCAGGGTTCTGCAGTGTCTCAGGGTTCTGCTGTGTTTTAGGGTTCTGCAGTGTCTCAGGGTTCTGCAGTGTTTTAGGGTTCTGCAGTGTTTTAGGGTTCTGGAGTGTTTTAGGGTTCTGCAGGGTTGCAGAGTTCTGCAGTGTTTTAGGGTTCTGCAGTGTTTTAGGGGTCTGCAGTGTTTTAGAGTTCTGCAGTGTTGCAGAGTTCTGTAGTCTCAGGGTTCTGCAGTGTCTCAGGGTTCTGCTGTGTTTTAGGGTTCTGCAGTGTTGCAGAGTTCTGCAGTGTTTTAGGGTTCTGCAGAGTTCTGCAGTGTTTTAGGGTTCTGCAGGGTATCAGGGTTCTGCTGTGTTTTAGGGTTCTGCAGTGTCTCAGGGTTCTGCTGTTTTAGGGTTCTGCAGTGTTGCAGAGTTCTGCAATGTTTTAGGGTTCTGCAGTGTATCAGGGTTCTGCTGTATTAGGGTTCTGCTGTGTTTTAGGGTTCTGCAGGGTTGCAGAAGTCTGCTGTGTTTTAGGGTTCTGCAGTTTTAGGGTTCTGCTGTGTTTTAGGGTTCTGCAGTGTTGCAGAGCTCTAGTGTATTTGCAGAGTTCTAGTGCTGCAGAGTTCTAGTGTATTTGCAGAGTTCTAGTGCTGCAGAGTTCTAGTGTATGTGCAGAGTTCTAGTGCTGCAGTGTGCTGGTCGGTTCCATTGGTGGAGGCTGATCTGTTAATCCTGATCTGGATTAGGTCCATCCTCTGAGATCACAGCTCCCAGCTGGTCTGGGGCCAGGAATAGAGGCAAGATTAGACCTGCACTAACCTGCCTGAAGAAGAGCCTGCATGGGTCTGAATACTGGGATGGTGCCAGCTGGGTCAAAGTGCTGCTCAGATGGAAATGTAATGAGTCAGTCAGGAGAAGTGCCTGGCTCAACGGCACTCTGACCGCTCAGAACCGAAGAGAACACATACACAGTGTGTTGATGAAGCTGCTTTTATTGGAGGTAATTTGTTCTGTTTCTACGTGGTTCAGATATCACATGAAGTGCAGTTCAGTGTAACGTGTTCTGATCCGTGTTGAGTAAAGGTGAGAGAACCTTCTCAGCCACCAGAGGGCAGAATGCAATTTATCCTCGTTCTTGTTATTCCTGAATATAATTACTTTGTAACTTCAGAACTGTACTGACTTCATCGATGTATTTATCACTTAATACAAAGTACATCTACTTTGTATTTCCCATTGTCACACATCACTTAAATACTTCATAAGATGGGAAAAGACTAAACGAGGAATTAACAGAAAATTACATTTTATTGGAACAAATAAAACAAAAGTACCAGTGCTAGTACCAGTACTAGCACTGGTCTCACTGTGATGCTGCTGATCACTAATCAATGCTGGAAACAAGAAAACAGGGACACAACCTCAGTTCTGTCAGTTTATTGGTCCACAGTGAACATTACAGTCACACACACACACACACACACACACACACACACACACACACACACACACACACACACACACACACACACACACACACACACACACACACACACACACACACACACACACACACACACACACACACACACACACACACTAATCCATCTGCCTCCCGATTGGACAAGAGTGACGTTCTTCTTCAGAGAGAAATCTTGGTGTTTCTGAAGCTCGAGTTGTCCCTGAAACACAGAGAGCGAGTACGTTAAAGTCCGGATCAGGTTTTCACTTGTGAACCTGGTTCTTCAGTTCCAGATCCACCTCAAATTAGGAACGCCGTTGCCGTGGTGATGTATTAGTTGGCATGAAAAAGGAAGTGTTTTTTTGAGAAGCTTGAAAACACATAAAGAGTGATAAACGTGTTATCTGGAGTACGGTACGTTTAGGTACGTTTAGGAGATTTAGGAGGCACATGTATCACATGACCCACGCTGGAAATACAGCAGGAACTCTGCCATTTATTTTGGCCATTTCAGAGCTCTGTACGAACTTCTGGAGATTCAAACCATCAACTTCAACTCTGGTCAGTAGAACCCTAAAGCTTTGCAGTTTGAGCTTTAATAGAACAGCGTTTAAGGTTCATAATCAGTTTCACCATGAAACATGAAGACCATCCTGCTTCCCTTGTCCAGCAGAGGGCAGTGCTGCCTTGCTCATGGGTGTGAAGATTTACCACCTCTTGCTTTTCACAAAGACACATGAAACACAATGTTACTTCAGTTTGTTATGAACTTTGTGAACTTCACATTTAAAACTGTAGTATTATATCTGAACTCCATCAAAATACAACATCTAACTCCATGATGGTGTTTTACAATAGTAGTCATAGTAGTAGTACCTGAGACTGTCGTTGTGGGTCTTGTACTCCATGATGGTGTACTACAGTAGTAGTCATAGTAGTAGTAGTACCTGAGACTGTCGTTGTGGGTCTTGTACTCCATGATGGTGTTGGCTGGAAGGTTCAGAACTCGTCTGAGAGTGTCTCTGATTCTGGATGTTGTTGTTTGGTCGTTGGATGTTCTGTTCCAGATCGACAAGATGTCCTCCTGATAGATACAGACAGACAGGAAGAGAAGGCAGACAGACAGGAAGAAAGAGAAGTGGGTGGACAGGCAGGTTTTCAGATTTACTTTGTTACTCTTGAACCAGATCCAGATCTGATCCAGATCAGACTTTTAAGGATCAAACTTTCTTTACGGCTCCTGTATGTCACTGTTGACGGAAACATGCCGCAGAGTATCAGTGTACTTGTACTGCAATATAACTGCAGTAGCAGTAGTACTAGAGTATTAGTACCTGGAAGCGTATGGAGACCACTGCTCCACAGATCTCTTCTCCCACCATGAACTGCTCTCCCATCATGGCCAGTATGATGTTCTCCCAGAATCGACTGGCTAAACCTTTACGGAGACGAATGATCCACTTCCCCCCACTGCGGTTAGAATCATCCTGAGGGTGAGACAGGTGAGAAAGAGAGACAGGTGAGAGTGAGACAGGTGAGACAGGTGAGAGAGACAGGTGAGACAGAGACAGGTGAGAGAGAGAGAGACAGGTGAGACAGATGAAAGAGAGACAGGTGAGACAGATGAGAGAGAGACAGGTGAGACAGGTGAGAGAGAGAGACAGGTGAGAGAGAGTACAATATGTAAAACAGCAACCGAACCACAATATTAAAGCACTGCAGTTTAACTACAGTGAAACAACTATAATGGTGCCGTATTAGTACAGTATTTTAACAGTAATACTGCAGTATTAGAACAGTATTTTAACAGTAACACTGCAGCATTAGAACAGTATTTTAACAGTAATACTGCAGCATTAGAACAGTATTTTAACAGTAATACTGCAGCATTAGTACAGTATTTTAACTATAATGGTGCCGTATTAGAACAGTATTTTAACAGTAATACTGCAGCATTAGAACAGTATTTTAACAGTAATACTGCAGCATTAGAACAGTATTTTAACAGTAATACTGCAGCATTAGAACAGTATTTTAACAGTAATACTGCAGCATTAGTACAGTATTTTAACTATAATGGTGCCGTATTAGAACAGTATTTTAACAGTAATATTGCAGCATTAGTACAGTATTTTAACAGTAATACTGCAGCATTAGAACAGTATTTTAACTAATACTGCAGCATTAGAACAGTATTTTAACAGTAATACTGCAGCATTAGAACAGTATTTTAACAGTAATACTGCAGCATTAGTACAGTATCTTAACAGTAATACTGCAGCATTAGTACATTATTTTAACAGTAATACTGCAGCATCAGTACAGTATTTTAACAGTAATACTGCAGTATTAGAACAGTATTTTAACAGTAATACTGCAGCATTAGTACAGTATTTTAACAGTAATACTGCAGTATTAGAACAGTATTTTAACAGTAATACTGCAGCATTAGTACAGTATTTTAACAGTAATACTGCAGTATTAGAACAGTATTTTAACAGTAATACTGCAGCATTAGTACAGTATTTTAACAGTAATACTGCAGTATTAGAACAGTATTTTAACAGTAATACTGCAGTATTTAACAGTGTAACTACAGAGTGTTGTTACCTCCCACATGGGTTTGATTCCCTCCTTGAACAGGTGGAAGTCACTGTGTCCACTCAGGTCACCTGGTCTCACCAGGTGACTGTAAAACCTCCAGAACTGCTCCACCTGAACACACACACACACACACCTGATGTATTGCTCTATGATGAGCTGGTTTATCCATCAGTAAACACGTGTTCTGTCTTAAAAACACATCAAACAGTTGATATTAAAAAGCTCTTAATCATCTGAACATGTCATTTTCTCATTAATTAACTGTTGGGGTTAGGGGTTAGTCTACTTAACTTAATCTACTGTTTGATTAAACTCTGCCTTTTGTGTGTGAGTGTTCGTACCGATGCCACGCTGCCGATCTGTCTGATGTTTTGTTCGTAACTCTGAGAACTTGCAGGACGACTCGGAGTTCTTCTGCTGTACCAGAAGGTGTAGTTATACTGGAGGGGATGTTCACCTACACCTGGACACACCGTCTGCACAGAGAGACAGACAGGTTCATGTTCACCTGTAAACACGTCTGCACAGAGAGACAGACAGGTTAGTAGCTCGTCTCACCTTGCGTCGGTTGTTGTTGTTGGTCCCGTCACTGTTGTCATGGTGACACTCTGTCTCTTCCTGGTCCTCCTCCTCTCTTGAACTGAAACACAAACAGTCTGTTAGCATCACATGCTAACATGCTAAAGTAAGGTTCAGGGTCTCGTTGATGAAATGAGAATCACGAGCACTAATCACAGCTGGTGTGATGTTTAACAGGAAGTGGATCTTATAGATCTATAGATCCTAACAGGTAGAACACACCTGTTATATATATAAGGTTTAGATGACAGACTCTCTCTGATGATCGATAACCTGATCAGATCTGATTTATTGACATTAAATAACAAACAGCTGTAAACAACAACAGAGTCACCGCACACGTGTACCTGTCGTTCTAACGTTACGTCATTAAAACAGAGACTCGACCATCTGATGCTAACTGTTAGCTGTTAGCTCCGGTTCGTACCGGATATTTACAGGTTATTTACCAACTGAATGTGAGTCTTACCACTCCAGCTGGTTCATCCCTCCTCCGTCAGACTCTCTTCTCTTTATTCCCTCTTTTATATACTTTATTATTTCACTTTATTGTCCTCTTTCTGTCTCCTCGTGAATCTGCGGCTCAAATGTTCACGGTTTTCATCAGTGCGCATGTGCGGGATCAGTGGACGGGAGGGGAGAAGGGACATTTTAGAGAACACGATCTCTTTATCAAACGAGACCAAAGATAGATTAAACACTTCACATAATGCACGTGGATCAGATTAAACTTTATGACTCTGTGTATGTATGTGTGTGTATGTGTATGTGTGTGTGTATGTGTATGTGTATGTATGTGCGTGTGTGTGTGTACGTGTGTTTATGTGTGTGTGTGGGGGGGGGGGGGGGTTGGGGGCGGGGTTGTGTGTGTGTGGAGCCAATTGAAGAGTTAAAAGCTCCCAATGAGTTGTTTCCCATCATGCATTTCTTCTGCAGCTCGTCTTTGTCACCACTGAATTATTAATCATTTTACTTTCACTTCATACCGAAGCCGCCCTGACAAAGTGCACACAGTCACACCCTGTTACACACTGTCACACAATGTTACACACAGTCACACCCTGTCACACAATGTTACACACTGTTACACAATGTTACACGCTGTTACACAATGTTACACACAGTCACCCTGTCACACAATGTCACACACTGTTACACAATGTTACACAATGTTACACACTGTCACACCCTGTTACACACTGTCACACAATGTTACACACTGTCACACAATGTTACACACTGTTACACAGTCACACAATGTTACACACTGTTACACAATGTTACACAATGTCACACAATGTTACACACTGTTACACACTATCACACAATGTTATACACAGTCACACCCTGTCACACAATGTCACACAATGTTACACACAGTCACACCCTGTCACACAATGTTACACACTGTTACACAATATTACACACTGTCACACAATGTTACACACAGTCACACCCTGTCACACAATGTTACACACTGTTACACAATGTTACACGCTGTTACACAATGTTACACACAGTCACCCTGTCACACAATGTCACACACTGTTACACAATGTTACACAATGTTACACACTGTCACACAATGTCACACACTGTCACACCCTGTTACACACTGTCACACAATGTTACACACTGTTACACAGTCACACAATGTTACACACTGTTACACAATGTTACACAATGTCACACAATGTTACACACTGTTACACACTATCACACAATGTTATACACAGTCACACCCTGTCACACAATGTCACACAATGTTACACACAGTCACACCCTGTCACACAATGTTACACACTGTTACACAATATTACACACTGTCACACAATGTTACACACAGTCACACCCTGTCACACAATGTTACACACAGTCACACCCTGTCACACTCTGTCACACAATGTTACACAATGTTACACTCTGTCACACAATGTTACACAATGTTACACACTGTCACACCCTGTTACACAATGTTACACACTGTCACACAATGTTACACACTGTCACACAATGTCACACAATGTTACACACTGTCACACCCTGTTACACAATGTCACACAATGTTACACACTGTCACACAATGTTACACACAGTCACACCCTGTCACACAATGTTACACACTTACACAATGTTACACTCTGTCACACAATGTTACACAATGTTACACACTGTCACACCCTGTTACACAATGTTACACACTGTCACACAATGTCACACAATGTTACACACTGTCACACCCTGTTACACAATGTTACACACTGTCACACAATGTCACACAATGTTACACACTGTCACACCCTGTTACACAATGTTACACACTGTCACACAATGTTACACACTGTCACACAATGTTACACACAGTCACACCCTGTCACACAATCTTACACACAGTCACACACTGTTACACAATGTTACACACTGTTACACAATGTTACACGCTGTTACACAATGTCACACAATGTTACACACTGTCACACCCTGTTACACAATGTTACACACTGTCACACAATGTCACACAATGTTACACACTGTCACACCCTGTTACACAATGTTACACACTGTCACACAATGTTACACACTGTCACACAATGTTACACACAGTCACACACTGTCACACAATGTTACACACAGTCACACCCTGTCACACAATGTTACACACTGTTACACAATGTTACACGCTGTTACACAATGTTACACACAGTCACCCTGTCACACAATGTCACACACTGTTACACAATGTTACACAATGTTACACACTGTCACACAATGTCACACACTGTCACACCCTGTTACACACTGTCACACAATGTTACACACAGTCACACAATGTTACACACTGTTACACAATGTTACACAATGTCACACAATGTTACACACTGTTACACACTATCACACAATGTTATACACAGTCACACCCTGTCACACAATGTCACACAATGTTACACACAGTCACACCCTGTCACACAATGTTACACACTGTTACACAATATTACACACTGTCACACAATGTTACACACAGTCACACCCTGTCACACAATGTTACACACAGTCACACCCTGTCACACTCTGTCACACAATGTTACACAATGTTACACTCTGTCACACAATGTTACACAATGTTACACACTGTCACACCCTGTTACACAATGTTACACACTGTCACACAATGTTACACACTGTCACACAATGTCACACAATGTTACACACTGTCACACCCTGTTACACAATGTCACACAATGTTACACACTGTCACACAATGTTACACACAGTCACACCCTGTCACACAATGTTACACACTTACACAATGTTACACTCTGTCACACAATGTTACACAATGTTACACACTGTCACACCCTGTTACACAATGTTACACACTGTCACACAATGTCACACAATGTTACACACTGTCACACCCTGTTACACAATGTTACACACTGTCACACAATGTCACACAATGTTACACACTGTCACACCCTGTTACACAATGTTACACACTGTCACACAATGTTACACACAGTCACACCCTGTCACACAATCTTACACACAGTCACACACTATCACACAATGTTACACACAGTCACACCCTGTCACACAATGTCACAATGTTACACACAGTCACACCCTGTCACACAATGTCACACCCTGTCACACAATGTTACACACTGTCACACCCTGTTACACACTGTCACACAATGTTACACACAGTCACACCCTGTCACACAATGTCACACCCTGTCACACAATGTTACACACTGTCACACCCTGTTACACACTGTCACACAATGTTACACACAGTCACACCCTGTCACACAATGTCACACAATGTTACACACAGTCACACCCTGTCACACAATGTCACACAATGTTACACACAGTCACACCCTGTCACACAATGTCACACCCTGTCACACAATGTTACACACTGTCACACCCTGTCACACACAGTGTGTGTGACACACACTGTCACACACAGTATTCATTCAACTAGGACTTACTACATCATCATGCTGCTGTACACCTGTCACAGGTGAGTCTGCTGCTGTACACCTGTCACAGGTGAGTCTTGACTGAAGGTCACTAACCACACAGAACACCAGTTGAGCTTTTATTTTGAAATGACATGATAATCCATGAAAGTCAGAGATCAATAAGTGTGTCACACCTGGATCCTGCAGTGTGATGTCACACAACAGGCACCACCCCCGAGGTGCCTCGTTGTAAAGTTCAGTTTAAAAACAGTTCACCATATATGATCGTGGGGACTGTACAAGCCCTCTGATTGGCAGAACCTGTTGTCTGTGGGCGTCGGCTCTGAATCCTCGATACATCGTGAGAGACGGTGGAGGTTTGAATCAATAATGTTCACAAGAAACTGTTTACTACATCAGTTTAAATATCAATCGATAATATTGATCACATGGAAAACACACATATTGTTGCTCACATATTCAGTCACTATGGTAACCAGCCCTGTTGATGATGTCATGAATCAGGTCATAGTTACTGATGTGTGGGCGGGGCTTAGACTAACATCTGACCTGAGCAGAAACAAACACAAATGTTCATATTAAATCGTAACTCTTTTACCCGTCTGGCCCCGCCCCCTGGTGGAGCGTCCACTGATGCTATGCTATGCTACACTAACTAAACTTCCCACCATTCATTTATCCTGTGCAACAGTTAAGCTAATAATGGATTAGAGTCCTAACAGGCTGACAACTAGCCTAGCATGGTTCACTCGATAGAGTGCACTCGAGGCTAAAGACCTAATTCAGCTAACGGCTAACGAGCAGCTGATTGGTTCAGATTGTCATGGAAACACTTTGAGCCCTGATTAAACTTGATATGTTGAGGAAGTGGAAATCAATTGAAACTGAATTCAGATCAATTCAGAGCAAATATCACACTAGAACACTTTCAAATTTAAAAATAATTTAAACCTTCAGAGTTCACATCAGACTTGAGTCTGTTATTAACCGTTGACTTTACATTTATAATCACTCTATCAGTGCAAAGGACTTTATATGATTAAGTATTAGGGCCACTGGAAAGGAAAACAACAAAAGTCTAAATAAAACTGAGATTCTACTGGGAATAGTAATTAAAGTAGGAAAGAGTTCTAAAAGGACAAAGTAAATAGTAGGAGAGTAAAGTTGAAATGTTATGAGAAAAAAGTCCTAATACTTCATCATAAGAGAGACAACAAATGATATATTGTAATATTACTGTAGAAAAAGCCATGTTATCACAATGGTTTGAATCACAGACATTTTCTGATCATCTGAACTTTTTCATCATAAATCTGAAGAAGTTTTAAAGTCGTCGTGTTTACAGAAACATGATTGTTTACTTTGGTCTGATCTCACTATCATGACTGTGCCCACAGCTGGTCACAACTCCTGATTGTCATAATCAAAGTATTGATCAGTTATTGGAGGTTTTATTGCTCTCACAGTGACCACAGTGTTCACTTTGCTGGTTCAGTTTATAAAGTTACAGCTGCTACTCAATAATGTTTGATTCAAATGCTACGCTAATAAAGTTTTCTCTTTTGAAAAGCTCAGTCTGTACTTAGAGCAACTAGCAGAGCTAACAGGCTAACTCTAGACTAGACTGGAAGACAGTTATGACATCATCATTGTCTTTTACCAGCATGCCTTTGACTCTGACCTGTGACCCTGAGTTTCATGTTGTTATGACAACCAGCCCACCTACATGATGTTATGATAAAACATCATAGTCATCCTCACAGTAGTGCAGTAGATACGCAGCGTGGTGTGTATGTGTGTGTGTTTATGTGTTGTATACATAAATATACATATAAGTATATATATACGTATATACTGTATACATGTGTCTGATGGTGTGTGTTTGTGTTATATATATGTATGTGTCATATATAAATGAATATATGTTAGTGTTCGTTTGGCATGTGTCTGATGGTGTGTTTGTGTTATATATGTGTATGTGTTATATATAAATGTATATATATGTTAGTGTTTGTTGGGCATGTGTCTGATGGTGTGTTTGTGTTATATATGTATGTTATATATAAATGTATATATGTGTCTGATGGTGTGTTTGTGTTATATATGTGTATGTGTCATCTATAAATGTATATATATGTTAGTGTTCGTTGGGCATGTGTTTGATGGTGTGTTTGTGTTATATATATGTATGTGTTATATATAAATGTATATATATGTTAGTGTTTGTTGGGCATGTGTCTGATGGTGTGTTTGTGTTATATATGTATGTTATATATAAATGTATATATGTGTCTGATGGTGTGTTTGTGTTATATATGTATGTTATATATAAATGTATATATGTTAGTGTTCGTTGAGCATGTGTCTGATGGTGTTTCTGTTATATATGTATGTGTTATATATAAATGTATATATATGTTAGTGTTCGTTGAGCATGTGTCTGATGGTGTGTTTGTGTTATATATGTATGTGTTATATATAAATGTATATATATGTTAGTGTTCGTTGGGCATGTGTCTGATGGTGTGTTTGTGTTATATATATATGTGTAATATATAAATGAATATATGTTAGTGTTCGTTGGGCATGTGTCTGATGGTGTGGAAGATCCAGTCCATCTTGGTGCTCCATCCTCCGTGATGAGCGTCGTTCATCTGTTTGGTGAAATACTCCAATGCTTCTTGCTGGCTCTTCTCTGAGAGACAGACAGGCAGACAGACAGGCAGACAGACAGGCAGACAGACAGGTAGACAGACAGACAGACAGACACAATGAGAAGAAGGTGAGACATATTCTTTGTGACTCAGAGTTTTTCTGTAGAAGAAATTCAAGTGATGTCACTTGTTCAACTTACCTTTGATCAACTTTGAGCTCACCACAAATATTGTACTCAAAGTTTACTTTTCCTTTTATTTGGTCTCATTTTCATCTTGAAATACATTTTTAATAGTTTAGTTTTCTTTGTATTTCATCTAAGATTTGTTTTTGGTTTTAATTTTTTTTTAATTTTCCGATATTTTGTTACTTGTCAAATAACTAGTGAATGACACAAGATAAATATATCTATATATAGATCTGAATATCAATCTATATATAATAATATAAATGATTTAAATACTGAGGGACTGATGAGGGAGGAAGCAGGTTAGGAGGCGTGAAGGTAAAACCAGATGAAATGAACGAGATGACTTCAGGATCTGAAATGACATCACAGTTAGTGAGATGAAAACAGAACAGATGATGACATCATAATGTCTTTTAATGACCCTCCACCTCAAAAATGTGAAGGAGAATTCATGAATTCATTCAAAGGGCTAAAGCTAACGCTAACGCGTATAAAGGATTATCATATCATTAAAACTTCATTACTTCATTACCAAGGTTGGAATCGTGCAGCGGCCCTATCTCCTTTCCTTTGCTAAAGGATGGCCCAGTGTATCCTATGCTCAAGGAGATAAGGAAGGAAGCACTGAAGCACCTTTCCTTAACATTTAAAGGAGCCAACCAGCTTTCATCATGACTCTTTAGATACTTCAGGTCATTCAGTTAGGAACCTTCCTGAGAAAAACTAACTTTACATCTCCTGTCTTTCTGCCTGTCTCCCTCTCCACCTGTCTGTCTTACCCAGAGCCAGCGTTTTCCTCAGGTAGGCGATGTCGTCGAAGCTCTGCAGCTCGGGCATCCCGCAGCCCAGCAGGAGGGAGAACAGGTTGATGAAGAGGCTAGCGTGCTGTCGGATGGCCAGGTAGGCTTTATAACACATCTCCTGGAACCTGAACCACAGACATGTAAACAGAGAGTGAGACGGGCAGGAGGTGACACAGGAGGAACGGCATTAGACAGGTGAGGAGCAGGTGAGACCTCTCGAACTCCTTGGTCTTGGTAGACTCCTGGACTCCTTTACTAATGACGATTAGGAAGTCCTGAGTCAGAACGAAGGGAACTCGCTCCCTCTTGTACCCGAACTTCTTCTTCTTGTGGTCCAGGAAGTGACCGAAGTCGATGTGGAACAGCTGGAGGGAGGAGAGGAGGAGAAGTTAGGGGGAGTGAAGAGGAGTTAGGGAGGAGTTAGGGTGAGTCAAGAGGAGTTAGGGGGGAGTTAGGGGGAGTCAAGATGAGTTAGGGAGGAGCTAGGGGGAGTCAAGAGGAGTTAGGGAGGAGTTAGGGGGAGTCAAGAGGAGTTAGGGAGGAGTTAGGGGGGAGTTAGGGGGATGTTGGGAAGGCCTGTGTCCTCATGTGAATCTTTGTGTGAACTTCATCTGACACTAAGTGTCTCAGATGGTTTATCACGGTTAGATATCACCGTTGTCTACTTGATGAGCATTTCAGCTGTTTGTCCTAAATAAGAGATAATAAACCTGTCGAACACGTCAATGTTTACGCAGAGCTGATTTGCAACCATGACGTTCACTGATTGGGATAAGGTGACCCTTTGACAGAACGAATTGTCAAAGAAACAGCTCCAAAGTGATGTATGAGATATTATGCAAATACCTCTGTGCGAACGCACTCGCCTGTTATCCTCAGTATAAATATCAGAGACTCAGAGACAGACCTCTGAGCAGCCTTGATGCATAACCCGTTTGTGAATCAACTCTGTTCCTTCTTGAAAGAATAAATGTCCTGTGATAATGATTTTTACATCGGCCTCGAGTGAATCTTTCTAACAGAGGAGTTAGGGGCTGTCAAGAGGAGTTAGGGAGGAGTTAGTATCACGGTTGGGTTTTGCTATGTGTGAGTGTGGTGTGTGTTTGACTGTGTGTGTGTGTGTGTCTCCTGATCATGCTCATTCTCTCCACTTGTGCCAAATCACCTGCCTGTTCCAGTTGCCGGATTATCATTTGTTCCTTTTCCCTTCCCGTGGACTCTTTGCTCTCCTGTGGTTATTCCCTCGTGTTGACCCTCTGCGCCCCACGGTTTGTGTCTGTGCTTTTGGTGACCAAGCCCTTTTGTGACTTTGCCTTTTATTTTCAGTTTGGATTTTTCTCACTCCGTATTGGAGTTGTTTTTGGTTTCTAGTTTTGTTTGCTTGATGCCCAGTAAAGAGCCTTGCAATTCACCTCACCTTGTGTCCTGTGTCTAAGTCTGCGCCTGAGTCTCTGATCCACTCCTAATCCCACACGGTAAACCGTGAACCGTCACAGCTAGGATGGAGTTAGAAGGAGTTATGCCGTGTTCACACCAAATGCGGCGCGAACAATTTGCGCCGCGTTTGTTGTAAACGCACCATTAGGGAGAGTTAGGGGGAGTTAGGGGGATTCAGGGGGAGGATTTAGAGGGAGGAGTTAGGAGTTCGGAGCTCACCTGCCCGTTCTCCTTCACCATGATGTTGGAGTTGTGTCGGTCTCCGATTCCGAGGATGAAAGTCGCAACACAGTAACCTGCACAGGACCTGGTGAACAGGTCAATGGCTCGGTCGTACCTGAGAGACAGACAGGAGAAGACAGACAGGGAGAGAGACAGACAGGGGGAGACAGACAGGAGAAGACAGACAGGGAGAGAGACAGACAGGGAGAGAGACAGACAGGGAGAGAGACAGACATGGAGAGACAGACAGGAGGAGACAGACAGGGAGAGAGACAGACAGGGAGAGAGACAGACAGGGAGAGACAGACAGGGAGAGTCAGACAGGGAGAGACAGACAGGGAGAGAGACAGACAGGGAGAGACAGACAGGGAGAGACATGAAATATACATATATTATTATATAACACCCATAATGTTGTGTTTATATTCATAAATATTATTGTTTGTATTTTACTTTGATGCTTTGGTAACATGCTTTTTATTTTTTATTAAATTAATTCACCATTTATGTGGCAACATTTCTTTATCCTTTTTGTTGTTTTTACAATAAATAAATCAACATTTGAGAAGTTTTTGGAGAGCGTTTTAAAATCCACCTGTGACATCATCATTCACATGGTCGCTTAGCAAAAAAATGAGGCTTTATGATATAATTGATCCTTTAAAATAATGTTTGTCCAAACAATGAATTAGAGACGTTAATTAACTCAGACAGACAGGTATTCAGACAGACAGGTACTGACGCCTCTCCTCTGTTCTTGTCTTTGATCCAGTGGTGCAGTGTGTTGGAGTTGAACTGCAGCGCCCCCTTCAGGCCTCCTTTACACTGGATCTGCATGATGGTGAAACTGTTCTTCACCACCTCAATCAGACCCACACAGTCTCCGATGGACAGACAGCCGTACGGCAGCATGCTGCCTCACACACACACACACAGACACACACGCTCCTTAAGCCAGGTGCTTCATGATGTCAGAGCTGAAGCCACTGATGATGTCACAGGTTCTCACCGCAGGTCCAGGCCCTGGTTCTGCCAGATGTTCTCCATGATCTTAATGATCTGCAAAGTCAGCATGTCCTGACGCAGGTCTGCAACACATACACACACACAGGTTACACACTACATTACCCACAATCCAAGAGTTCTCCCGTTAGCACTGAGCTAGCTACCATCTCCGTTCTTGAAGATGATCTCGTTGTTGGTGAAGAGCAGCTCAGACATAATGTCGGGATTCTCCCAGTTCAACCACAGGGGGCGCTTCGCTGATGACATGATCCTGCACTCCTCCAGCCTGAAGACACAAACACACACTTCACTTTACTTTATTTTACTTTACTTGGGGGTGACTGTGGCTAAGTGGATAGCAGGGCCGTCTTTCAATCAGAGGGTCGGCGGTTCAATCTCCGGCTCTGCTAGTCACATGTCAATGTGTCCTTGAGCAAGACACTTAACCCCAAAATTGCTCCCGTAGTTGTGCCTACGGTGTAGAAATGTGATAGACTCTGAATTGTAAGTCGCTTTGGATAAAAGCGTCTGCTAAATGACTGTAATGTAATACTTCATATGATCCTGCACTCCTCCAGTCTGAAGACACAAACACACACTTCACTTCACTGTACTTTACTTTACATGATCCTGCACTCCTCCAGTCTGAAGACACAAACACACACTTCACTTTACTTTACTTCACATGATCCTGCACTACTCCAGTCTGAAGACACAAACACACACTTCACTTTACTTTTCTTTATTTTACTTCATATGATCCTGCACGCCTCCAGTCTGAAGACACAAACACACACTTCACTTTATTGTACTTTACTTTACATGATCCTGCACTCCTCCAGCCTGAAGACACAAACACACTTCACTTCACTTCACTTTATTTTACTTTACTTCATATGATCCTGCACTCCTCCAGTCTGAAGACACAAACACACACTTCACTTTACTTCACTTTATTGTACTTTACTTTACATTATCCTGCACTCCTCCAGTCTGAAGACACAAACACACACTTCACTTTACTTCACTTTATTGTACTTTACTTTACATGATCCTGCACTCCTCCAGCCTGAAGACACAAACACACTTCACTTCACTTCACTTTATTTTACTTTACTTCATATGATCCTGCACTCCTCCAGTCTGAGGAGATAAACACACACTTCACTTTACTTTATTTTACTTTACTTCACATGATCCTGCACTCCTCCAGTCTGAAGACACAAACACACACTTCACTTTACTTTACTTTATTTGACTTTACTTCACATGATCCTGCACTCCTCCAGTCTGAAGACACAAACACACACTTCACTTTACTTTACTTTACTTTACTTCATATGATCCTGCACGCCTCCAGTCTGAAGACACAAACACACACTTCACTTTACTTTACTTTATTTTACTTCATATGATCCTGCACTCCTCCAGTCTGAGGAGATAAACACACACTTCACTTTACTTTATTTTACTTTACTTCACATGATCCTGCACTCCTCCAGTCTGAAGACACAAACACACACTTCACTTTACTTTACTTTATTTGACTTTACTTCACATGATCCTGCACTCCTCCAGTCTGAAGACACAAACACACACTTCACTTTACTTTACTTTACTTTACTTCATATGATCCTGCACGCCGCCAGTCTGAAGACACAAACACACACTTCACTTTACTTTACTTTACTTTACTTCATATGATCCTGCACGCCAGTCTGAGGACACAAACACACACTTCACTTTACTTTATTTTACTTTACTTCATATGATCCTGCACTCCTCCAGCCTGAAGACACAAACACACACTTTACTTTACTTTACTTTACTTTACTTCATATGGTCCTGCACTCCTCCAGTCTGAAGACACAAACACACACTTCACTTTATTTTACTTTACTTTACATGATCCTGCACTCCTCCAGTCTGAAGACACAAACACACACTTCACTTTACTTCACTTTATTGTACTTTACTTTACATTATCCTGCACTCCTCCAGTCTGAAGACACAAACACACACTTCACTTTACTTCACTTTATTGTACTTTACTTTACATGATCCTGCACTCCTCCAGCCTGAAGACACAAACACACTTCACTTCACTTTATTTTACTTTACTTCATATGATCCTGCACTCCTCCAGTCTGAAGACACAAACACACACTTCACTTTACTTTACTTTACTTCATATGGTCCTGCACTCCAGTCTGAGGAGATAAACACACACTTCACTTTACTTTATTTTACTTTACTTCACATGATCCTAAACTCCTCCAGTCTGAAGACACAAACACACACTTCACTTTACTTTACTTTATTTGACTTTACTTCATATGATCCTAAACTCCTCCAGTCTGAAGACACAAACACACACTTCACTTTACTTTACTTTACTTCATATGATCCTGCACTCCTCCAGCCTGAAGACACAAACACACACTTCACTTCACTTCACTTTATTTTACTTTACTTCATATGATCCTGCACTCCTCCAGTCTGAAGACACAAACACACACTTCACTTTACTTTACTTTACTTCATATGATCCTGCACGCCAGTCTGAAGACACAAACACACACTTCACTTTACTTTACTTTACTTTACTTCATATGATCCTGCACGCCAGTCTGAAGACACAAACACACACTTCACTTTACTTTACTTTGCTTCAGATGATCCTGCACTCCTCCAGTCTGAGGACACAAACACACACTTCACTTTACTTTATTTTACTTTACTTCATATGATCCTGCACTCCTCCAGCCTGAAGACACAAACACACACTTTACTTTACTTTACTTTACTTTACTTCATATGGTCCTGCACTCCTCCAGTCTGAAGACACAAACACACACTTCACTTTACTTCACTTTATTGTACTTTACTTTACATTATCCTGCACTCCTCCAGTCTGAAGACACAAACACACACTTCACTTTACTTCACTTTATTGTACTTTACTTTACATGATCCTGCACTCCTCCAGCCTGAAGACACAAACACACACTTCACTTCACTTTATTTTACTTTACTTCATATGATCCTGCACTCCTCCAGTCTGAAGACACAAACACACACTTCACTTTACTTTACTTTACTTCATATGGTCCTGCACTCCTCCAGTCTGAGGAGATAAACACACACTTCACTTTACTTTATTTTACTTTACTTCACATGATCCTGCACTCCTCCAGTCTGAAGACACAAACACACACTTCACTTCACTTTATTTTACTTTACTTCATATGATCCTGCACTCCTCCAGTCTGAAGACACAAACACACACTTCACTTTACTTTACTTTACTTCATATGGTCCTGCACTCCTCCAGTCTGAGGAGATAAACACACACTTCACTTTACTTTATTTTACTTTACTTCACATGATCCTGCACTCCTCCAGTCTGAAGACACAAACACACACTTCACTTTACTTTACTTTACTTTACTTTGCTTCAGATGATCCTGCACTCCTCCAGTCTGAGGACACAAACACACACTTCACTTTACTTTATTTTACTTTACTTCATATGATCCTGCACTTCTCCAGCCTGAAGACACAAACACACTTTACTTTACTTTACTTCATATGGTCCTGCACTCCTCCAGTCTGAAGACACAAACACACACTTCACTTTACTTCACTTTATTGTACTTTACTTTACATTATCCTGCACTCCTCCAGTCTGAAGACACAAACACACACTTCACTTTACTTCACTTTATTGTACTTTACTTTACATGATCCTGCACTCCTCCAGCCTGAAGACACAAACACACTTCACTTCACTTTATTTTACTTTACTTCATATGATCCTGCACTCCTCCAGTCTGAAGACACAAACACACACTTCACTTTACTTTACTTTACTTCATATGGTCCTGCACTCCTCCAGTCTGAGGAGATAAACACACACTTCACTTTACTTTATTTTACTTTACTTCACATGATCCTGCACTCCTCCAGTCTGAAGACACAAACACACACTTCACTTTACTTTACTTTATTTGACTTTACTTCACATGATCCTGCACTCCTCCAGTCTGAAGACACAAACACACACTTCACTTTACTTTACTTTATTTTACTTCATATGATCCTGCACACCTCCAGTCTGAAGACACAAACACACACTTCACTTTACTTTACTTTACTTCATATGATCCTGCACTCCTCCAGCCTGAAGACACAAACACACACTTCACTTCACTTCACTTTATTTTACTTTACTTCATATGATCCTGCACTCCTCCAGTCTGAAGACACAAACACACACTTCACTTTACTTTACTTTACTTCATATGATCCTGCACTCCTCCAGTCTGAGGACACAAACACACACTTCACTTTACTTTATTTTACTTTACTTCATATGATCCTGCACTCCTCCAGCCTGAAGACACAAACACACACTTTACTTTACTTTACTTTACTTTACTTCATATGGTCCTGCACTCCTCCAGTCTGAAGACACAAACACACACTTCACTTTACTTCACTTTATTGTACTTTACTTTACATTATCCTGCACTCCTCCAGTCTGAAGACACAAACACACACTTCACTTTACTTCACTTTATTGTACTTTACTTTACATGATCCTGCACTCCTCCAGCCTGAAGACACAAACACACTTCACTTCACTTTATTTTACTTTACTTCATATGATCCTGCACTCCTCCAGTCTGAAGACACAAACACACACTTCACTTTACTTTACTTTACTTCATATGGTCCTGCACTCCTCCAGTCTGAGGAGATAAACACACACTTCACTTTACTTTATTTTACTTTACTTCACATGATCCTGCACTCCTCCAGTCTGAAGACACAAACACACACTTCACTTTACTTTATTTGACTTTACTTCACATGATCCTGCACTCCTCCAGTCTGAAGACACAAACACACACTTCACTTTACTTTACTTTACTTTACTTCATATGATCCTGCACGCCTCCAGTCTGAAGACACAAACACACACTTCACTTTACTTTACTTTATTTTACTTCATATGATCCTGCACACCTCCAGTCTGAAGACACAAACACACACTTTACTTTACTTTACTTCATATGATCCTGCACTCCTCCAGTCTGAAGACACAAACACACACTTCACTTTACTTTACTTTACTTCATATGATCCTGCACGCCAGTCTGAAGACACAAACACACACTTCACTTTACTTTACTTTACTTTACTTCATATGATCCTGCACGCCAGTCTGAAGACACAAACACACACTTCACTTTACTTTACTTTACTTTGCTTCAGATGATCCTGCACTCCTCCAGTCTGAGGACACAAACACACACTTTACTTTACTTTACTTTACTTTACTTCATATGGTCCTGCACTCCTCCAGCCTGAAGACACAAACACACACTTTACTTTACTTTACTTTACTTTACTTCATATGGTCCTGCACTCCTCCAGTCTGAAGACACAAACACACACTTTACTTTACTTTACTTTACTTCATATGATCCTGCACTCCTCCAGCCTGAAGACACAAACACACACTTTACTTTACTTTACTTTACTTTACTTCATATGGTCCTGCACTCCTCCAGTCTGAAGACACAAACACACACTTTACTTTACTTTACTTTACTTCATATGGTCCTGCACTCCTCCAGTATGAGGAGATAAACACACACTTCACTTTACTTTACTTTACTTTGCTTCAGATGATCCTGCACTCCTCCAGTCTGAGGACACAAACACACACTTCACTTTACTGTATTTTACTTTACTTCATATGATCCTGCACTCCTCCAGTCTGAAGACACAAACACACACTTTACTTTACTTTACTTCATATGATCCTGCACTCCTCCAGTCTGAAGACACAAACACACACTTCACTTTACTTTACTTTGCTTCAGATGATCCTGCACTCCTCCAGTCTGAGGACACAAACACACACTTCACTTTACTTTACTTTGCTTTACTTCATATGATCCTGCACTCCTCCAGTCTGAAGACACAAACACACACTTCACTTTACTTTATTTTACTTTACTTCATATGATCCTGCACTCCTCCAGTCTGAAGACACAAACACACACTTCACTTTACTTTACTTTATTTTACTTCATATGATCCTGCACACCTCCAGTCTGAAGACACAAACACACACTTTACTTTACTTTACTTCATATGATCCTGCACTCCTCCAGTCTGAAGACACAAACACACACTTCACTTTACTTTACTTTGCTTCAGATGATCCTGCACTCCTCCAGTCTGAAGACACAAACACACACTTCACTTTACTTTATTTTACTTTACTTCATATGATCCTGCACTCCTCCAGTCTGAGGACACAAACACACACTTCACTTTACTTTATTTTACTTTACTTCATATGATCCTGCACTCCTCCAGTCTGAAGACACAAACACACACTTTACTTTACTTTGCTTCAGATGATCCTGCACTCCTCCAGTCTGAGGACACAAACACACACTTCACTTTACTTTACTTTGCTTTACTTCATATGATCCTGCACTCCTCCAGTCTGAAGACACAAACACACACTTCACTTTACTTTATTTTACTTTACTTCATATGATCCTGCACTCCTCCAGTCTGAAGACACAAACACACACTTCACTTTACTTTACTTTGCTTCAGATGATCCTGCACTCCTCCAGTCTGAGGACACAAACACACACTTCACTTTACTTTATTTTACTTTACTTCATATGATCCTGCACTCCTCCAGCCTGAAGACACAAACACACACTTCACTTTACTTTACTTTACTTTACTTCATATGATCCTGCACGCCAGTCTGAAGACACAAACACACACTTCACTTTACTTTACTTTACTTTACTTCATATGATCCTGCACTCCTCCAGTCTGAGGACACAAACACACACTTCACTTTACTTTATTTTACTTTACTTCATATGATCCTGCACTCCTCCAGCCTGAAGACACAAACACACACTTTACTTTACTTTACTTTACTTTACTTCATATGGTCCTGCACTCCTCCAGTCTGAAGACACAAACACACACTTTACTTTACTTTACTTTACTTCATATGGTCCTGCACTCCTCCAGTCTGAGGAGATAAACACACACTTCACTTTACTTTACTTTACTTTCCTTCAGATGATCCTGCACTCCTCCAGTCTGAGGACACAAACACACACTTCACTTTACTGTATTTTACTTTACTTCATGTGATCCTGCACTTCTCCAGTCTGAAGACACAAACACACACTTCACTTTACTTTATTTTACTTTACTTCATATGATCCTGCACTCCTCCAGTCTGAGGACACAAACACACACTTCACTTTACTTTATTTTACTTTACTTCATATGATCCTGCACTCCTCCAGTCTGAAGACACAAACACACACCTTACTTTACTTTGCTTCAGATGATCCTGCACTCCTCCAGTCTGAAGACACAAACACACACTTTACTTTACTTTACTTCATATGATCCTGCACTCCTCCAGTCTGAGGACACAAACACACACTTCACTTTACTTTACTTTGCTTTACTTCATATGATCCTGCACTCCTCCAGTCTGAAGACACAAACACACACTTCACTTTACTTTACTTTGCTTCAGATGATCCTGCACTCCTCCAGTCTGAGGACACAAACACACACTTCACTTTACTTTATTTTACTTTACTTCATGTGATCCTGCACTCCTCCAGTCTGAAGACACAAACACACACTTCACTTTACTTTATTTTACTTTACTTCATATGATCCTGCACTCCTCCAGTCTGAAGACACAAACACACACTTCACTTTACTTTACTTTGCTTCAGATGATCCTGCACTTCTCCAGTCTGAAGACACAAACACACACTTCACTTTACTTTATTTTACTTTACTTCATGTGATCCTGCACTCCTCCAGTCTGAAGACACAAACACACACTTCACTTTACTTTACTTTGCTTCAGATGATCCTGCACTCCTCCAGTCTGAGGACACAAAAACACACTTCACTTTACTTTATTTTACTTTACTTCATATGATCCTGCACTCCTCCAGTCTGAAGACACAAACACACACTTCACTTTACTTTACTTTACTTTCCTTCAGATGATCCTGCACTCCTCCAGTCTGAGGACACAAACACACACTTCACTTTACTGTATTTTACTTTACTTCATATGATCCTGCACTCCTCCAGTCTGAAGACACAAACACACACTTCACTTTACTTTATTTTACTTTACTTCATGTGATCCTGCACTTCTCCAGTCTGAAGACACAAACACACACTTCACTTTACTTTATTTTACTTTACTTCAGATGATCCTGCACTCCTCCAGTCTGAGGACACAAACACACACTTCACTTTACTTTATTTTACTTTACTTCATGTGATCCTGCACTTCTCCAGTCTGAAGACACAAACACACACTTCACTTTACTTTATTTTACTTTACTTCATATGATCCTGCACTCCTCCAGTCTGAAGACACAAACACACACTTCACTTTACTTTACTTTGCTTCAGATGATCCTGCACTCCTCCAGTCTGAGGACACAAACACACACTTCACTTTACTTTATTTTACTTTACTTCATGTGATCCTGCACTTCTCCAGTCTGAAGACACAAACACACACTTCACTTTACTTTATTTTACTTTACTTCATGTGATCCTGCACTCCTCCAGTCTGAAGACACAAACACACACTTCACTTTACTTTACTTTACTTTCCTTCATATGATCCTGCACTCCTCCAGTCTGAAGACACAAACACACACTTTACTTTACTTTGCTTCAGATGATCCTGCACTCCTCCAGTCTGAAGACACAAACACACACTTTACTTTACTTTGCTTCAGATGATCCTGCACTCCTCCAGTCTGAAGACACAAACACACACTTTACTTTACTTTGCTTCAGATGATCCTGCACTCCTCCAGTCTGAAGACACAAACACACACTTTACTTTACTTTGCTTCAGATGATCCTGCACTCCTCCAGTCTGAAGACACAAACACACACTTCACTTTACTTTACTTTGCTTCAGATGATCCTGCACTCCTCCAGTCTGAGGACACAAACACACACTTCACTTTACTTTATTTTACTTTACTTCATGTGATCCTGCACTCCTCCAGTCTGAAGACACAAACACACACTTCACTTTACTTTATTTTACTTTACTTCATATGATCCTGCACTCCTCCAGTCTGAGGACACAAACACACACTTCACTTTACTTTATTTTACTTTACTTCATATGATCCTGCACTCCTCCAGTCTGAAGACACAAACACACACTTTACTTTACTTTGCTTCAGATGATCCTGCACTCCTCCAGTCTGAAGACACAAACACACACTTTACTTTACTTTGCTTCAGATGATCCTGCACTCCTCCAGTCTGAAGACACAAACACACACTTTACTTTACTTTGCTTCAGATGATCCTGCACTCCTCCAGTCTGAAGACACAAACACACACTTTACTTTACTTTGCTTCAGATGATCCTGCACTCCTCCAGTCTGAAGACACAAACACACACTTCACTTTACTTTACTTTGCTTCAGATGATCCTGCACTCCTCCAGTCTGAGGACACAAACACACACTTCACTTTACTTTATTTTACTTTACTTCATGTGATCCTGCACTTCTCCAGTCTGAAGACACAAACACACACTTCACTTTACTTTATTTTACTTTACTTCATGTGATCCTGCACTCCTCCAGTCTGAGGACACAAACACACACTTCACTTTACTTTATTTTACTTTACTTCATATGATCCTGCACTCCTCCAGTCTGAAGACACAAACACACACTTCACTTTACTTTACTTTGCTTCAGATGATCCTGCACTCCTCCAGTCTGAGGACACAAACACACACTTCACTTTACTGTATTTTACTTTACTTCATATGATCCTGCACTCCTCCAGTCTGAAGACACAAACACACACTTCACTTTACTTTACTTTGCTTCAGATGATCCTGCACTCCTCCAGTCTGAGGACACAAACACACACTTCACTTTACTTTATTTTACTTTACTTCATGTGATCCTGCACTCCTCCAGTCTGAAGACACAAACACACACTTTACTTTACTTTGCTTCAGATGATCCTGCACTCCTCCAGTCTGAGGACACAAACACACACTTCACTTTACTTTATTTTACTTTACTTCATGTGATCCTGCACTTCTCCAGTCTGAAGACACAAACACACACTTCACTTTACTTTATTTTACTTTACTTCATGTGATCCTGCACTCCTCCAGTCTGAGGACACAAACACACACTTCACTTTACTTTATTTTACTTTACTTCATATGATCCTGCACTCCTCCAGTCTGAAGACACAAACACACACTTCACTTTACTTTACTTTGCTTCAGATGATCCTGCACTCCTCCAGTCTGAGGACACAAACACACACTTCACTTTACTGTATTTTACTTTACTTCATATGATCCTGCACTCCTCCAGTCTGAAGACACAAACACACACTTCACTTTACTTTACTTTGCTTCAGATGATCCTGCACTCCTCCAGTCTGAGGACACAAACACACACTTCACTTTACTTTATTTTACTTTACTTCATGTGATCCTGCACTCCTCCAGTCTGAAGACACAAACACACACTTCACTTTACTTTACTTTGCTTCAGATGATCCTGCACTCCTCCAGTCTGAGGACACAAACACACACTTCACTTTACTTTATTTTACTTTACTTCATATGATCCTGCACTCCTCCAGTCTGAAGACACAAACACACACTTCACTTTACTTTATTTTACTTTACTTCATATGATCCTGCACTCCTCCAGTCTGAGGACACAAACACACACTTCACTTTACTTTATTTTACTTTACTTCATATGATCCTGCACTCCTCCAGTCTGAAGACACAAACACACACTTTACTTTACTTTGCTTCAGATGATCCTGCACTCCTCCAGTCTGAAGACACAAACACACACTTCACTTTACTTTCCTTTGCTTTACTTCATATGATCCTGCACTCCTCCAGTCTGAAGACACAAACACACACTTTACTTTACTTTACTTCATATGATCCTGCACTCCTCCAGTCTGAGGACACAAACACACACTTCACTTTACTTTACTTTGCTTTACTTCATATGATCCTGCACTCCTCCAGTCTGAAGACACAAACACACACTTCACTTTACTTTATTTTACTTTACTTCATATGATCCTGCACTCCTCCAGTCTGAAGACACAAACACACACTTCACTTTACTTTACTTTACTTCCCATGATCCTGCACTCCTCCAGTCTGAGGACACAAACACACACTTCACTTTACTTTATTTTACTTTACTTCATGTGATCCTGCACTTCTCCAGTCTGAAGACACAAACACACACTTCACTTTACTTTATTTTACTTTACTTCATATGATCCTGCACTCCTCCAGTCTGAGGACACAAACACACACTTCACTTTACTTTATTTTACTTTACTTCATATGATCCTGCACTCCTCCAGTCTGAAGACACAAACACACACTTTACTTTACTTTGCTTCAGATGATCCTGCACTCCTCCAGTCTGAAGACACAAACACACACTTTACTTTACTTTACTTCATATGATCCTGCACTCCTCCAGTCTGAGGACACAAACACACACTTCACTTTACTTTACTTTGCTTTACTTCATATGATCCTGCACTCCTCCAGTCTGAAGACACAAACACACACTTCACTTTACTTTATTTTACTTTACTTCATATGATCCTGCACTCCTCCAGTCTGAAGACACAAACACACACTTCACTTTACTTTACTTTGCTTCAGATGATCCTGCACTCCTCCAGTCTGAGGACACAAACACACAGTTCACTTTACTTTATTTTACTTTACTTCATGTGATCCTGCACTTCTCCAGTCTGAGGACACAAACACACACTTCACTTTACTTTATTTTACTTTACTTCATGTGATCCTGCACTCCTCCAGTCTGAGGACACAAACACACACTTCACTTTACTTTATTTTACTTTACTTCATGTGATCCTGCACTCCTCCAGTCTGAGGACACAAACACACACTTCACTTTACTTTATTTTACTTTACTTCATATGATCCTGCACTCCTCCAGTCTGAGGACACAAACACACACTTCACTTTACTTTATTTTACTTTACTTCATATGATCCTGCACTCCTCCAGTCTGAAGACACAAACACACACTTCACTTTACTTTACTTTGCTTCAGATGATCCTGCACTCCTCCAGTCTGAAGACACAAACACACACTTCACTTTACTTTACTTTGCTTCAGATGATCCTGCACTCCTCCAGTCTGAGGACACAAACACACACTTCACTTTACTTTATTTTACTTTACTTCATATGATCCTGCACTCCTCCAGTCTGAAGACACAAACACACACTTCACTTTACTTTACTTTGCTTCAGATGATCCTGCACTCCTCCAGTCTGAAGACACAAACACACACTTTACTTTACTTTGCTTCAGATGATCCTGCACTCCTCCAGTCTGAAGACACAAACACACACTTCACTTTACTTTATTTTACTTTACTTCATATGATCCTGCACTCCTCCAGTCTGAGGACACAAACACACACTTCACTTTACTTTATTTTACTTTACTTCATATGATCCTGCACTCCTCCAGTCTGAAGACACAAACACACACTTTACTTTACTTTGCTTCAGATGATCCTGCACTCCTCCAGTCTGAAGACACAAACACACACTTTATTTTACTTTGCTTCAGATGATCCTGCACTCCTCCAGTCTGAGGACACAAACACACACTTCACTTTACTTTACTTTGCTTTACTTCATATGATCCTGCACTCCTCCAGTCTGAAGACACAAACACACACTTCACTTTACTTTATTTTACTTTACTTCATATGATCCTGCACTCCTCCAGTCTGAAGACACAAACACACACTTCACTTTACTTTATTTTACTTTACTTCATATGATCCTGCACTCCTCCAGTCTGAAGACACAAACACACACTTCACTTTACTTTACTTTGCTTCAGATGATCCTGCACTCCTCCAGTCTGAGGACACAAACACACAGTTCACTTTACTTTATTTTACTTTACTTCATATGATCCTGCACTCCTCCAGTCTGAAGACACAAACACACACTTCACTTTACTTTACTTTGCTTCAGATGATCCTGCACTCCTCCAGTCTGAAGACACAAACACACACTTCACTTTACTTTATTTTACTTTACTTCATGTGATCCTGCACTTCCCCAGTCTGAAGACACAAACACACACTTCACTTTACTTTATTTTACTTTACTTCATGTGATCCTGCACTTCTCCAGTCTGAAGACACAAACACACACTTCACTTTACTTTACTTTGCTTCAGATGATCCTGCACTCCTCCAGTCTGAGGACACAAACACACACTTCACTTTACTTTATTTTACTTTACTTCATATGATCCTGCACTCCTCCAGTCTGAGGACACAAACACACACTTCACTTTACTTTATTTTACTTTACTTCATATGATCCTGCACTCCTCCAGTCTGAAGACACAAACACACACTTCACTTTACTTTACTTTGCTTCAGATGATCCTGCACTCCTCCAGTCTGAGGACACAAACACACACTTCACTTTACTTTACTTTGCTTCAGATGATCCTGCACTTCTCCAGTCTGAAGACACAAACACACACTTCACTTTACTTTATTTTACTTTACTTCATGTGATCCTGCACTCCTCCAGTCTGAAGACACAAACACACACTTCACTTTACTTTACTTTGCTTCAGATGATCCTGCACTTCTCCAGTCTGAAGACACAAACACACACTTCACTTTACTTTATTTTACTTTACTTCATGTGATCCTGCACTCCTCCAGTCTGAAGACACAAACACACACTTCACTTTACTTTACTTTGCTTCAGATGATCCTGCACTTCTCCAGTCTGAAGACACAAACACACACTTCACTTTACTTTATTTTACTTTACTTCATATGATCCTGCACTCCTCCAGTCTGAAGACACAAACACACACTTCACTTTACTTTACTTTGCTTCAGATGATCCTGCACTCCTCCAGTCTGAAGACACAAACACACACTTCACTTTACTTTATTTTACTTTACTTCATATGATCCTGCACTCCTCCAGTCTGAAGACACAAACACACACTTCACTTTACTTTACTTTGCTTCAGATGATCCTGCACTCCTCCAGTCTGAGGACACAAACACACAGTTCACTTTACTTTATTTTACTTTACTTCATATGATCCTGCACTCCTCCAGTCTGAAGACACAAACACACACTTCACTTTACTTTACTTTGCTTCAGATGATCCTGCACTCCTCCAGTCTGAAGACACAAACACACACTTCACTTTACTTTATTTTACTTTACTTCATGTGATCCTGCACTTCCCCAGTCTGAAGACACAAACACACACTTCACTTTACTTTATTTTACTTTACTTCATGTGATCCTGCACTTCTCCAGTCTGAAGACACAAACACACACTTCACTTTACTTTACTTTGCTTCAGATGATCCTGCACTCCTCCAGTCTGAGGACACAAACACACACTTCACTTTACTTTATTTTACTTTACTTCATATGATCCTGCACTCCTCCAGTCTGAGGACACAAACACACACTTCACTTTACTTTATTTTACTTTACTTCATATGATCCTGCACTCCTCCAGTCTGAAGACACAAACACACACTTCACTTTACTTTACTTTGCTTCAGATGATCCTGCACTCCTCCAGTCTGAGGACACAAACACACACTTCACTTTACTTTACTTTGCTTCAGATGATCCTGCACTTCTCCAGTCTGAAGACACAAACACACACTTCACTTTACTTTATTTTACTTTACTTCATGTGATCCTGCACTCCTCCAGTCTGAAGACACAAACACACACTTCACTTTACTTTACTTTGCTTCAGATGATCCTGCACTTCTCCAGTCTGAAGACACAAACACACACTTCACTTTACTTTATTTTACTTTACTTCATGTGATCCTGCACTCCTCCAGTCTGAAGACACAAACACACACTTCACTTTACTTTACTTTGCTTCAGATGATCCTGCACTTCTCCAGTCTGAAGACACAAACACACACTTCACTTTACTTTATTTTACTTTACTTCATATGATCCTGCACTCCTCCAGTCTGAAGACACAAACACACACTTCACTTTACTTTACTTTGCTTCAGATGATCCTGCACTTCTCCAGTCTGAAGACACAAACACACACTTCACTTTACTTTATTTTACTTTACTTCATGTGATCCTGCACTCCTCCAGTCTGAAGACACAAACACACACTTCACTTTACTTTACTTTGCTTCAGATGATCCTGCACTCCTCCAGTCTGAGGACACAAAAACACACTTCACTTTACTTTATTTTACTTTACTTCATATGATCCTGCACTCCTCCAGTCTGAAGACACAAACACACACTTCACTTTACTTTACTTTGCTTCAGATGATCCTGCACTCCTCCAGTCTGAGGACACAAACACACACTTCACTTTACTGTATTTTACTTTACTTCATATGATCCTGCACTCCTCCAGTCTGAGGACACAAACACACACTTCACTTTACTTTATTTTACTTTACTTCATGTGATCCTGCACTCCTCCAGTCTGAAGACACAAACACACACTTCACTTTACTTTATTTTACTTTACTTCATATGATCCTGCACTCCTCCAGTCTGAAGACACAAACACACACTTCACTTTACTTTATTTTACTTTACTTCATATGATCCTGCACTCCTCCAGTCTGAGGACACAAACACACACTTCACTTTACTTTATTTTACTTTACTTCATGTGATCCTGCACTTCTCCAGTCTGAAGACACAAACACACACTTCACTTTACTTTATTTTACTTTACTTCATATGATCCTGCACTCCTCCAGTCTGAAGACACAAACACACACTTCACTTTACTTTACTTTGCTTCAGATGATCCTGCACTCCTCCAGTCTGAGGACACAAACACACACTTCACTTTACTTTATTTTACTTTACTTCATGTGATCCTGCACTTCTCCAGTCTGAAGACACAAACACACACTTCACTTTACTTTGTTTTACTTTACTTCATATGATCCTGCACTCCTCCAGTCTGAAGACACAAACACACACTTTACTTTACTTTGCTTCAGATGATCCTGCACTCCTCCAGTCTGAGGACACAAACACACACTTCACTTTACTTTATTTTACTTTACTTCATATGATCCTGCACTCCTCCAGTCTGAAGACACAAACACACACTTCACTTTACTTTACTTTGCTTCAGATGATCCTGCACTCCTCCAGTCTGAGGACACAAACACACACTTCACTTTACTTTATTTTACTTTACTTCATATGATCCTGCACTCCTCCAGTCTGAAGACACAAACACACACTTTACTTTACTTTGCTTCAGATGATCCTGCACTCCTCCAGTCTGAGGACACAAACACACACTTCACTTTACTTTATTTTACTTTACTTCATGTGATCCTGCACTCCTCCAGTCTGAAGACACAAACACACACTTCACTTTACTTTATTTTACTTTACTTCATATGATCCTGCACTCCTCCAGTCTGAAGACACAAACACACACTTTACTTTACTTTGCTTCAGATGATCCTGCACTCCTCCAGTCTGAGGACACAAACACACACTTCACTTTACTTTATTTTACTTTACTTCATATGATCCTGCACTCCTCCAGTCTGAAGACACAAACACACACTTCACTTTACTTTATTTTACTTTACTTCATATGATCCTGCACTCCTCCAGTCTGAAGACACAAACACACACTTTACTTTACTTTGCTTCAGATGATCCTGCACTCCTCCAGTCTGAGGACACAAACACACACTTCACTTTACTTTATTTTACTTTACTTCATATGATCCTGCACTCCTCCAGTCTGAAGACACAAACACACACTTCACTTTACTTTACTTTGCTTCAGATGATCCTGCACTCCTCCAGTCTGAGGACACAAACACACACTTCACTTTACTTTATTTTACTTTACTTCATATGATCCTGCACTCCTCCAGTCTGAAGACACAAACACACACTTTACTTTACTTTGCTTCAGATGATCCTGCACTCCTCCAGTCTGAGGACACAAACACACACTTCACTTTACTTTATTTTACTTTACTTCATGTGATCCTGCACTCCTCCAGTCTGAAGACACAAACACACACTTCACTTTACTTTATTTTACTTTACTTCATATGATCCTGCACTCCTCCAGTCTGAAGACACAAACACACACTTTACTTTACTTTGCTTCAGATGATCCTGCACTCCTCCAGTCTGAGGACACAAACACACACTTCACTTTACTTTATTTTACTTTACTTCATATGATCCTGCACTCCTCCAGTCTGAAGACACAAACACACACTTCACTTTACTTTATTTTACTTTACTTCATATGATCCTGCACTCCTCCAGTCTGAAGACACAAACACACACTTTACTTTACTTTGCTTCAGATGATCCTGCACTCCTCCAGTCTGAGGACACAAACACACACTTCACTTTACTTTATTTTACTTTACTTCATGTGATCCTGCACTTCTCCAGTCTGAAGACACAAACACACACTTCACTTTACTTTGTTTTACTTTACTTCATATGATCCTGCACTCCTCCAGTCTGAAGACACAAACACACACTTCACTTTACTTTACTTCAGATGATCCTGCACTCCTCCAGTCTGAGGACACAAACACACACTTCACTTTACTTTATTTTACTTTACTTCATATGATCCTGCACTCCTCCAGTCTGAAGACACAAACACACACTTCACTTTACTTTGCTTCAGATGATCCTGCACTCCTCCAGTCTGAGGACACAAACACACACTTCACTTTACTTTATTTTACTTTACTTCATGTGATCCTGCACTCCTCCAGTCTGAAGACACAAACACACACTTCACTTTACTTTGCTTCAGATGATCCTGCACTCCTCCAGTCTGAAGACACAAACACACACTTCACTTTACTTTACTTTGCTTCAGATGATCCTGCACTCCTCCAGTCTGAAGACACAAACACACACTTCACTTTACTTTGCTTCAGATGATCCTGCACTCCTCCAGTCTGAAGACACAAACACACACTTCACTTTACTTTACTTTGCTTCAGATGATCCTGCACTCCTCCAGTCTGAGGACACAAACACACACTTCACTTTACTTTATTTTACTTTACTTCATATGATCCTGCACTCCTCCAGTCTGAAGACACAAACACACACTTCACTTTACTTTACTTTGCTTCAGATGATCCTGCACTCCTCCAGTCTGAGGACACAAACACACACTTCACTTTACTTTATTTTACTTCATATGATCCTGCACTCCTCCAGTCTGAAGACACAAACACACACTTCACTTTACTTTACTTTGTTTTACTTTACTTCCTATGATCCTGCACTCCTCCAGCCTGAAGACACAAACACACTTCACTTCACTTTATTTTACTTTACTTCATATGATCCTGCACTCCTCCAGTCTGAGGACACAAACACACACTTCACTTTACTTTATTTTACTTTACTTCATATGATCCTGCACTCCTCCAGTCTGAAGACACAAACACACACTTTACTTTACTTTGCTTCAGATGATCCTGCACTCCTCCAGTCTGAGGACACAAACACACACTTCACTTTACTTTATTTTACTTTACTTCATATGATCCTGCACTCCTCCAGTCTGAAGACACAAACACACACTTCACTTTACTTTACTTTGCTTCAGATGATCCTGCACTCCTCCAGTCTGAGGACACAAACACACACTTCACTTTACTTTATTTTACTTTACTTCATGTGATCCTGCACTTCTCCAGTCTGAAGACACAAACACACACTTCACTTTAATTTGTTTTACTTTACTTCATATGATCCTGCACTCCTCCAGTCTGAAGACACAAACACACACTTCACTTTACTTTACTTCAGATGATCCTGCACTCCTCCAGTCTGAGGACACAAACACACACTTCACTTTAATTTGTTTTACTTTACTTCATGTGATCCTGCACTCCTCCAGTCTGAGGACACAAACACACACTTCACTTTACTTTATTTTACTTTACTTCATATGATCCTGCACTCCTCCAGTCTGAAGACACAAACACACACTTGACTTTACTTTACTTTGCTTCAGATGATCCTGCACTCCTCCAGTCTGAGGACACAAACACACACTTCACTTTACTTTATTTTACTTTACTTCATGTGATCCTGCACTCCTCCAGTCTGAAGACACAAACACACACTTCACTTTACTTTGCTTCAGATGATCCTGCACTCCTCCAGTCTGAAGACACAAACACACACTTCACTTTACTTTACTTTACTTTGCTTCAGATGATCCTGCACTCCTCCAGTCTGAGGACACAAACACACACTTCACTTTACTTTATTTTACTTTACTTCATGTGATCCTGCACTCCTCCAGTCTGAAGACACAAACACACACTTCACTTTACTTTGCTTCAGATGATCCTGCACTCCTCCAGTCTGAAGACACAAACACACACTTCACTTTACTTTGCTTCAGATGATCCTGCACTCCTCCAGTCTGAAGACACAAACACACACTTCACTTTACTTTGCTTCAGATGATCCTGCACTCCTCCAGTCTGAGGACACAAACACACACTTCACTTTACTTTGTTTTACTTTACTTCATATGATCCTGCACTCCTCCAGTCTGAAGACACAAACACACACTTCACTTTACTTTACTTTGCTTCAGATGATCCTGCACTCCTCCAGTCTGAGGACACAAACACACACTTCACTTTACTTTACTTTACTTTGCTTCAGATGATCCTGCACTCCTCCAGTCTGAGGACACAAACACACACTTCACTTTACTTTACTTTACTTTGCTTCAGATGATCCTGCACTCCTCCAGTCTGAGGACACAAACACACACTTCACTTTACTTTATTTTACTTTACTTCATATGATCCTGCACTCCTCCAGTCTGAAGACACAAACACACACTTGACTTTACTTTACTTTGCTTCAGATGATCCTGCACTCCTCCAGTCTGAGGACACAAACACACACTTCACTTTACTTTACTTTACTTTGCTTCATATGATCCTGCACTCCTCCAGTCTGAAGACACAAACACACACTTCACTTTACTTTGTTTTACTTTACTTCAGATGATCCTGCACTCCTCCAGTCTGAAGACACAAACACACACTTCACTTTACTTTGTTTTACTTTACTTCATATGATCCTGCACTCCTCCAGTCTGAAGACACAAACACACACTTCACTTTACTTTACTTTGCTTCAGATGATCCTGCACTCCTCCAGTCTGAGGACACAAACACACACTTCACTTTACTTTATTTTACTTTACTTCATATGATCCTGCACTCCTCCAGTCTGAGGACACAAACACACACTTCACTTTACTTTATTTTACTTTACTTCATATGATCCTGCACTCCTCCAGTCTGAAGACACAAACACACACTTTACTTTACTTTACTTCATATGATCCTGCACTCCTCCAGTCTGAGGACACAAACACACACTTCACTTTACTTTATTTTACTTTACTTCATATGATCCTGCACTCCTCCAGTCTGAAGACACAAACACACACTTCACTTTACTTTACTTTACTTTGCTTCAGATGATCCTGCACTCCTCCAGTCTGAGGACACAAACACACACTTCACTTTACTTTATTTTACTTTACTTCATGTGATCCTGCACTTCTCCAGTCTGAAGACACAAACACACACTTCACTTTACTTTGTTTTACTTTACTTCATATGATCCTGCACTCCTCCAGTCTGAAGACACAAACACACACTTCACTTTACTTTACTTCAGATGATCCTGCACTCCTCCAGTCTGAGGACACAAACACACACTTCACTTTACTTTACTTTGCTTCAGATGATCCTGCACTCCTCCAGTCTGAAGACACAAACACACACTTCACTTTACTTTACTTTACTTCAGATGATCCTGCACTCCTCCAGTCTGAAGACACAAACACACACTTCACTTTACTTTACTTTGCTTCAGATGATCCTGCACTCCTCCAGTCTGAAGACACAAACACACACTTCACTTTACTTTACTTTGCTTCAGATGATCCTGCACTCCTCCAGTCTGAAGACACAAACACACACTTCACTTTACTTTACTTTGCTTCAGATGATCCTGCACTCCTCCAGTCTGAAGACACAAACACACACTTCACTTTACTTTACTTTGCTTCAGATGATCCTGCACTCCTCCAGTCTGAAGACACAAACACACACTTCACTTTACTTTACTTTGCTTCAGATGATCCTGCACTCCTCCAGTCTGAAGACACAAACACACACTTCACTTTACTTTACTTTGCTTCAGATGATCCTGCACTCCTCCAGTCTGAAGACACAAACACACACTTCACTTTACTTTACTTTACTTCAGATGATCCTGCACTCCTCCAGTCTGAGGACACAAACACACACTTCACTTTACTTTATTTTACTTTACTTCATATGATCCTGCACTCCTCCAGTCTGAAGAAACAAACACACACTTCACTTTACTTTATTTTACTTTACTTCATATGATCCTGCACTCCTCCAGTCTGAAGACACAAACACACACTTCACTTTACTTTATTTTACTTCATATGATCCTGCACTCCTCCAGTCTGAAGACACAAACACACACTTTACTTTACTTTACTTCATATGATCCTGCACTCCTCCAGTCTGAAGACACAAACACACACGTCACTTTACTTTATTTTACTTTACTTCATATGATCCTGCACTTCTCCAGTCTGAAGACACAAACACACACTTCACTTTACTTTATTTTACTTTACTTCATATGATCCTGCACTCCTCCAGTCTGAAGACACAAACACACACTTCACTTTACTTTACTTTGCTTCAGATGATCCTGCACTCCTCCAGTCTGAGGACACAAACACACACTTCACTTTACTTTATTTTACTTTACTTCATATGATCCTGCACTCCTCCAGTCTGAAGACACAAACACACACTTTACTTTACTTTGCTTCAGATGATCCTGCACTCCTCCAGTCTGAGGACACAAACACACACTTCACTTTACTTTATTTTACTTTACTTCATATGATCCTGCACTCCTCCAGTCTGAAGACACAAACACACACTTCACTTTACTTTACTTTGCTTCAGATGATCCTGCACTCCTCCAGTCTGAAGACACAAACACACACTTCACTTTACTTTACTTTGCTTCAGATGATCCTGCACTCCTCCAGTCTGAGGACACAAACACACACTTCACTTTACTTTATTTTACTTTACTTCATATGATCCTGCACTCCTCCAGTCTGAAGACACAAACACACACTTCACTTTACTTTACTTTGCTTCAGATGATCCTGCACTCCTCCAGTCTGAAGACACAAACACACACTTCACTTTACTTTACTTTACTTTGCTTCAGATGATCCTGCACTCCTCCAGTCTGAGGACACAAACACACACTTCACTTTACTTTACTTTACTTTGCTTCAGATGATCCTGCACTCCTCCAGTCTGAGGACACAAACACACACTTCACTTTACTTTACTTTACTTTGCTTCAGATGATCCTGCACTCCTCCAGTCTGAGGACACAAACACACACTTCACTTTACTTTACTTTACTTTGCTTCAGATGATCCTGCACTCCTCCAGTCTGAAGACACAAACACACACTTCACTTTACTTTACTTCAGATGATCCTGCACTCCTCCAGTCTGAGGACACAAACACACACTTCACTTTACTTTATTTTACTTTACTTCATATGATCCTGCACTCCTCCAGTCTGAAGACACAAACACACACTTCACTTTACTTTGTTTTACTTTACTTCATATGATCCTGCACTCCTCCAGTCTGAGGACACAAACACACACTTCACTTTACTTTATTTTACTTTACTTCATATGATCCTGCACTCCTCCAGTCTGAGGACACAAACACACACTTCACTTTACTTTATTTTACTTTACTTCATATGATCCTGCACTCCTCCAGTCTGAAGACACAAACACACACTTCACTTTACTTTACTTCAGATGATCCTGCACTCCTCCAGTCTGAGGACACAAACACACACTTCACTTTACTTTATTTTACTTTACTTCATATGATCCTGCACTCCTCCAGTCTGAAGACACAAACACACACTTCACTTTACTTTGTTTTACTTTACTTCATATGATCCTGCACTCCTCCAGTCTGAGGACACAAACACACACTTCACTTTACTTTATTTTACTTTACTTCATATGATCCTGCACTCCTCCAGTCTGAGGACACAAACACACACTTCACTTTACTTTATTTTACTTTACTTCATATGATCCTGCACTCCTCCAGTCTGAAGACACAAACACACACTTCACTTTACTTTACTTTGCTTCAGATGATCCTGCACTCCTCCAGTCTGAAGACACAAACACACACTTCACTTTACTTTACTTTACTTTGCTTCAGATGATCCTGCACTCCTCCAGTCTGAGGACACAAACACACACTTCACTTTACTTTATTTTACTTTACTTCATATGATCCTGCACTCCTCCAGTCTGAGGACACAAACACACACTTCACTTTACTGTATTTTACTTTACTTCATATGATCCTGCACTCCTCCAGTCTGAGGACACAAACACACACTTCACTTTACTTTATTTTACTTTACTTCATATGATCCTGCACTCCTCCAGTCTGAGGACACAAACACACACTTCACTTTACTTTATTTTACTTTACTTCATATGATCCTGCACTCCTCCAGTCTGAGGACACAAACACACACTTCACTTTACTTTATTTTACTTTACTTCATATGATCCTGCACTCCTCCAGTCTGAGGACACAAACACACACTTCACTTTACTTTATTTTACTTTACTTCATATGATCCTGCACTCCTCCAGTCTGAAGACACAAACACACACTTCACTTTACTTTACTTTACTTTGCTTCAGATGATCCTGCACTCCTCCAGTCTGAGGACACAAACACACACTTCACTTTACTTTATTTTACTTTACTTCATGTGATCCTGCACTTCTCCAGTCTGAAGACACAAACACACACTTCACTTTACTTTGTTTTACTTTACTTCATATGATCCTGCACTCCTCCAGTCTGAAGACACAAACACACACTTCACTTTACTTTACTTCAGATGATCCTGCACTCCTCCAGTCTGAGGACACAAACACACACTTCACTTTACTTTATTTTACTTTACTTCATATGATCCTGCACTCCTCCAGTCTGAAGACACAAACACACACTTCACTTTACTTTGCTTCAGATGATCCTGCACTCCTCCAGTCTGAAGACACAAACACACACTTCACTTTACTTTACTTTGCTTCAGATGATCCTGCACTCCTCCAGTCTGAAGACACAAACACACACTTCACTTTACTTTGCTTCAGATGATCCTGCACTCCTCCAGTCTGAAGACACAAACACACACTTCACTTTACTTTACTTTGCTTCAGATGATCCTGCACTCCTCCAGTCTGAGGACACAAACACACACTTCACTTTACTTTATTTTACTTTACTTCATATGATCCTGCACTCCTCCAGTCTGAAGACACAAACACACACTTCACTTTACTTTACTTTGCTTCAGATGATCCTGCACTCCTCCAGTCTGAGGACACAAACACACACTTCACTTTACTTTATTTTACTTCATATGATCCTGCACTCCTCCAGTCTGAAGACACAAACACACACTTCACTTTACTTTACTTTGTTTTACTTTACTTCCTATGATCCTGCACTCCTCCAGTCTGAGGACACAAACACACACTTCACTTTACTTTATTTTACTTCATATGATCCTGCACTCCTCCAGCCTGAAGACACAAACACACTTCACTTCACTTCACTTTATTTTACTTTACTTCATATGATCCTGCACTCCTCCAGTCTGAGGACACAAACACACACTTCACTTTACTTTATTTTACTTTACTTCATATGATCCTGCACTCCTCCAGTCTGAGGACACAAACACACACTTCACTTTACTTTATTTTACTTTACTTCATATGATCCTGCACTCCTCTAGTCTGAAGACACAAACACACACTTTACTTTACTTTGCTTCAGATGATCCTGCACTCCTCCAGTCTGAGGACACAAACACACACTTCACTTTACTTTATTTTACTTTACTTCATATGATCCTGCACTCCTCCAGTCTGAAGACACAAACACACACTTCACTTTACTTTACTTTGCTTCAGATGATCCTGCACTCCTCCAGTCTGAAGACACAAACACACACTTCACTTTACTTTACTTTACTTTGCTTCAGATGATCCTGCACTCCTCCAGTCTGAGGACACAAACACACACTTCACTTTACTTTATTTTACTTTACTTCATGTGATCCTGCACTTCTCCAGTCTGAAGACACAAACACACACTTCACTTTACTTTACTTTACTTTGCTTCAGATGATCCTGCACTCCTCCAGTCTGAAGACACAAACACACACTTCACTTTACTTTACTTTACTTTGCTTCAGATGATCCTGCACTCCTCCAGTCTGAGGACACAAACACACACTTCACTTTACTTTATTTTACTTTACTTCATGTGATCCTGCACTCCTCCAGTCTGAAGACACAAACACACACTTCACTTTACTTTACTTCAGATGATCCTGCACTCCTCCAGTCTGAGGACACAAACACACACTTCACTTTAATTTGTTTTACTTTACTTCATGTGATCCTGCACTCCTCCAGTCTGAGGACACAAACACACACTTCACTTTACTTTATTTTACTTTACTTCATATGATCCTGCACTCCTCCAGTCTGAAGACACAAACACACACTTGACTTTACTTTACTTTGCTTCAGATGATCCTGCACTCCTCCAGTCTGAGGACACAAACACACACTTCACTTTACTTTATTTTACTTTACTTCATGTGATCCTGCACTCCTCCAGTCTGAAGACACAAACACACACTTCACTTTACTTTGCTTCAGATGATCCTGCACTCCTCCAGTCTGAAGACACAAACACACACTTCACTTTACTTTACTTCAGATGATCCTGCACTCCTCCAGTCTGAGGACACAAACACACACTTCACTTTACTTTACTTCAGATGATCCTGCACTCCTCCAGTCTGAGGACACAAACACACACTTCACTTTACTTTACTTTACTTCATATGATCCTGCACTCCTCCAGTCTGAAGACACAAACACACACTTGACTTTACTTTACTTTGCTTCAGATGATCCTGCACTCCTCCAGTCTGAGGACACAAACACACACTTCACTTTACTTTATTTTACTTTACTTCATGTGATCCTGCACTCCTCCAGTCTGAAGACACAAACACACACTTCACTTTACTTTGCTTCAGATGATCCTGCACTCCTCCAGTCTGAAGACACAAACACACACTTCACTTTACTTTGCTTCAGATGATCCTGCACTCCTCCAGTCTGAGGACACAAACACACACTTCACTTTACTTTGCTTCAGATGATCCTGCACTCCTCCAGTCTGAAGACACAAACACACACTTCACTTTACTTTACTTTGCTTCAGATGATCCTGCACTCCTCCAGTCTGAGGACACAAACACACACTTCACTTTACTTTACTTTACTTCATATGATCCTGCACTCCTCCAGTCTGAAGACACAAACACACACTTCACTTTACTTTACTTTGCTTCAGATGATCCTGCACTCCTCCAGTCTGAGGACACAAACACACACTTCACTTTACTTTACTTTACTTTGCTTCAGATGATCCTGCACTCCTCCAGTCTGAGGACACAAACACACACTTCACTTTACTTTACTTTACTTTGCTTCAGATGATCCTGCACTCCTCCAGTCTGAGGACACAAACACACACTTCACTTTACTTTATTTTACTTTACTTCATATGATCCTGCACTCCTCCAGTCTGAAGACACAAACACACACTTGACTTTACTTTACTTTGCTTCAGATGATCCTGCACTCCTCCAGTCTGAGGACACAAACACACACTTCACTTTACTTTACTTTACTTTGCTTCATATGATCCTGCACTCCTCCAGTCTGAAGACACAAACACACACTTCACTTTACTTTACTTTACTTTGCTTCAGATGATCCTGCACTCCTCCAGTCTGAAGACACAAACACACACTTCACTTTACTTTGTTTTACTTTACTTCATATGATCCTGCACTCCTCCAGTCTGAAGACACAAACACACACTTCACTTTACTTTACTTTGCTTCAGATGATCCTGCACTCCTCCAGTCTGAGGACACAAACACACACTTCACTTTACTTTATTTTACTTTACTTCATATGATCCTGCACTCCTCCAGTCTGAGGACACAAACACACACTTCACTTTACTTTATTTTACTTTACTTCATATGATCCTGCACTCCTCCAGTCTGAAGACACAAACACACACTTTACTTTACTTTGCTTCAGATGATCCTGCACTCCTCCAGTCTGAGGACACAAACACACACTTCACTTTACTTTATTTTACTTTACTTCATATGATCCTGCACTCCTCCAGTCTGAAGACACAAACACACACTTCACTTTACTTTACTTTACTTTGCTTCAGATGATCCTGCACTCCTCCAGTCTGAGGACACAAACACACACTTCACTTTACTTTATTTTACTTTACTTCATGTGATCCTGCACTTCTCCAGTCTGAAGACACAAACACACACTTCACTTTACTTTGTTTTACTTTACTTCATATGATCCTGCACTCCTCCAGTCTGAAGACACAAACACACACTTCACTTTACTTTACTTCAGATGATCCTGCACTCCTCCAGTCTGAAGACACAAACACACACTTCACTTTACTTTACTTTGCTTCAGATGATCCTGCACTCCTCCAGTCTGAAGACACAAACACACACTTCACTTTACTTTACTTTACTTCATATGATCCTGCACTCCTCCAGTCTGAAGACACAAACACACACTTCACTTTACTTTACTTCAGATGATCCTGCACTCCTCCAGTCTGAAGACACAAACACACACTTCACTTTACTTTACTTTGCTTCAGATGATCCTGCACTCCTCCAGTCTGAAGACACAAACACACACTTCACTTTACTTTACTTTGCTTCAGATGATCCTGCACTCCTCCAGTCTGAAGACACAAACACACACTTCACTTTACTTTACTTTGCTTCAGATGATCCTGCACTCCTCCAGTCTGAAGACACAAACACACACTTCACTTTACTTTACTTTACTTCAGATGATCCTGCACTCCTCCAGTCTGAGGACACAAACACACACTTCACTTTACTTTATTTTACTTTACTTCATATGATCCTGCACTCCTCCAGTCTGAAGAAACAAACACACACTTCACTTTACTTTATTTTACTTTACTTCATATGATCCTGCACTCCTCCAGTCTGAAGACACAAACACACACTTCACTTTACTTTATTTTACTTCATATGATCCTGCACTCCTCCAGTCTGAAGACACAAACACACACTTCACTTTACTTTACTTTGCTTTACTTCATATGATCCTGCACTCCTCCAGTCTGAAGACACAAACACACACTTTACTTTACTTTACTTCATATGATCCTGCACTCCTCCAGTCTGAAGACACAAACACACACGTCACTTTACTTTATTTTACTTTACTTCATATGATCCTGCACTCCTCCAGTCTGAAGACACAAACACACACGTCACTTTACTTTATTTTACTTTACTTCATGTGATCCTGCACTTCTCCAGTCTGAAGACACAAACACACACTTCACTTTACTTTATTTTACTTTACTTCATATGATCCTGCACTCCTCCAGTCTGAAGACACAAACACACACGTCACTTTACTTTATTTTACTTTACTTCATATGATCCTGCACTTCTCCAGTCTGAAGACACAAACACACACTTCACTTTACTTTATTTTACTTTACTTCATATGATCCTGCACTCCTCCAGTCTGAAGACACAAACACACACTTCACTTTACTTTACTTTGCTTCAGATGATCCTGCACTCCTCCAGTCTGAGGACACAAACACACACTTCACTTTACTTTATTTTACTTTACTTCATATGATCCTGCACTCCTCCAGTCTGAAGACACAAACACACACTTCACTTTACTTTACTTTGCTTCAGATGATCCTGCACTCCTCCAGTCTGAGGACACAAACACACACTTCACTTTACTTTACTTTGCTTCAGATGATCCTGCACTCCTCCAGTCTGAAGACACAAACACACACTTCACTTTACTTTACTTTGCTTCAGATGATCCTGCACTCCTCCAGTCTGAAGACACAAACACACACTTCACTTTACTTTACTTTGCTTCAGATGATCCTGCACTCCTCCAGTCTGAAGACACAAACACACACTTCACTTTACTTTACTTTGCTTCAGATGATCCTGCACTCCTCCAGTCTGAGGACACAAACACACACTTCACTTTACTTTATTTTACTTTACTTCATATGATCCTGCACTCCTCCAGTCTGAAGAAACAAACACACACTTCACTTTACTTTATTTTACTTTACTTCATATGATCCTGCACTCCTCCAGTCTGAAGAAACAAACACACACTTCACTTTACTTTATTTTACTTTACTTCATATGATCCTGCACTCCTCCAGTCTGAAGACACAAACACACACTTCACTTTACTTTATTTTACTTCATATGATCCTGCACTCCTCCAGTCTGAAGACACAAACACACACTTTACTTTACTTTACTTCATATGATCCTGCACTCCTCCAGTCTGAAGACACAAACACACACGTCACTTTACTTTATTTTACTTTACTTCATATGATCCTGCACTCCTCCAGTCTGAAGACACAAACACACACGTCACTTTACTTTATTTTACTTTACTTCATGTGATCCTGCACTTCTCCAGTCTGAAGACACAAACACACACTTCACTTTACTTTATTTTACTTTACTTCATATGATCCTGCACTCCTCCAGTCTGAAGACACAAACACACACGTCACTTTACTTTATTTTACTTTACTTCATATGATCCTGCACTCCTCCAGTCTGAAGACACAAACACACACTTCACTTTACTTTATTTTACTTTACTTCATATGATCCTGCACTTCTCCAGTCTGAAGACACAAACACACACTTCACTTTACTTTATTTTACTTTACTTCATATGATCCTGCACTCCTCCAGTCTGAAGACACAAACACACACTTTACTTTACTTTACTTTACTTTACTTTATTTTACTTTACTTCATATGATCCTGCACTTCTCCAGTCTGAAGACACAAACACACACTTCACTTTACTTTATTTTACTTTACTTCATATGATCCTGCACTCCTCCAGTCTGAAGACACAAACACACACGTCACTTTACTTTATTTTACTTTACTTCATATGATCCTGCACTCCTCCAGTCTGAAGACACAAACACACACTTCACTTTACTTTATTTTACTTTACTTCATATGATCCTGCACTTCTCCAGTCTGAAGACACAAACACACACTTCACTTTACTTTATTTTACTTTACTTCATATGATCCTGCACTCCTCCAGTCTGAAGACACAAACACACACTTCACTTTACTTTATTTTACTTTACTTCAGATGATCCTGCACTCCTCCAGTCTGAAGACACAAACACACACTTCACTTTACTTTACTTTGCTTCAGATGATCCTGCACTCCTCCAGTCTGAAGACACAAACACACACTTCACTTTACTTTATTTTACTTTACTTCATATGATCCTGCACTCCTCCAGTCTGAAGACACAAACACACACTTCACTTTACTTTACTTTGCTTCAGATGATCCTGCACTCCTCCAGTCTGAAGACACAAACACACACTTCACTTTACTTTATTTTACTTTACTTCATGTGATCCTGCACTTCTCCAGTCTGAAGACACAAACACACACTTCACTTTACTTTGTTTTACTTTACTTCATATGATCCTGCACTCCTCCAGTCTGAAGACACAAACACACACTTCACTTTACTTTACTTCAGATGATCCTGCACTCCTCCAGTCTGAAGACACAAACACACACTTCACTTTACTTTACTTTGCTTCAGATGATCCTGCACTCCTCCAGTCTGAAGACACAAACACACACTTCACTTTACTTTACTTTACTTCATATGATCCTGCACTCCTCCAGTCTGAAGACACAAACACACACTTCACTTTACTTTACTTCAGATGATCCTGCACTCCTCCAGTCTGAAGACACAAACACACACTTCACTTTACTTTACTTTGCTTCAGATGATCCTGCACTCCTCCAGTCTGAAGACACAAACACACACTTCACTTTACTTTACTTTGCTTCAGATGATCCTGCACTCCTCCAGTCTGAAGACACAAACACACACTTCACTTTACTTTACTTTGCTTCAGATGATCCTGCACTCCTCCAGTCTGAAGACACAAACACACACTTCACTTTACTTTACTTTACTTCAGATGATCCTGCACTCCTCCAGTCTGAGGACACAAACACACACTTCACTTTACTTTATTTTACTTTACTTCATATGATCCTGCACTCCTCCAGTCTGAAGAAACAAACACACACTTCACTTTACTTTATTTTACTTTACTTCATATGATCCTGCACTCCTCCAGTCTGAAGACACAAACACACACTTCACTTTACTTTATTTTACTTCATATGATCCTGCACTCCTCCAGTCTGAAGACACAAACACACACTTCACTTTACTTTACTTTGCTTTACTTCATATGATCCTGCACTCCTCCAGTCTGAAGACACAAACACACACTTTACTTTACTTTACTTCATATGATCCTGCACTCCTCCAGTCTGAAGACACAAACACACACGTCACTTTACTTTATTTTACTTTACTTCATATGATCCTGCACTCCTCCAGTCTGAAGACACAAACACACACGTCACTTTACTTTATTTTACTTTACTTCATGTGATCCTGCACTTCTCCAGTCTGAAGACACAAACACACACTTCACTTTACTTTATTTTACTTTACTTCATATGATCCTGCACTCCTCCAGTCTGAAGACACAAACACACACGTCACTTTACTTTATTTTACTTTACTTCATATGATCCTGCACTTCTCCAGTCTGAAGACACAAACACACACTTCACTTTACTTTATTTTACTTTACTTCATATGATCCTGCACTCCTCCAGTCTGAAGACACAAACACACACTTCACTTTACTTTACTTTGCTTCAGATGATCCTGCACTCCTCCAGTCTGAGGACACAAACACACACTTCACTTTACTTTATTTTACTTTACTTCATATGATCCTGCACTCCTCCAGTCTGAAGACACAAACACACACTTCACTTTACTTTACTTTGCTTCAGATGATCCTGCACTCCTCCAGTCTGAGGACACAAACACACACTTCACTTTACTTTACTTTGCTTCAGATGATCCTGCACTCCTCCAGTCTGAAGACACAAACACACACTTCACTTTACTTTACTTTGCTTCAGATGATCCTGCACTCCTCCAGTCTGAAGACACAAACACACACTTCACTTTACTTTACTTTGCTTCAGATGATCCTGCACTCCTCCAGTCTGAAGACACAAACACACACTTCACTTTACTTTACTTTGCTTCAGATGATCCTGCACTCCTCCAGTCTGAGGACACAAACACACACTTCACTTTACTTTATTTTACTTTACTTCATATGATCCTGCACTCCTCCAGTCTGAAGAAACAAACACACACTTCACTTTACTTTATTTTACTTTACTTCATATGATCCTGCACTCCTCCAGTCTGAAGAAACAAACACACACTTCACTTTACTTTATTTTACTTTACTTCATATGATCCTGCACTCCTCCAGTCTGAAGACACAAACACACACTTCACTTTACTTTATTTTACTTCATATGATCCTGCACTCCTCCAGTCTGAAGACACAAACACACACTTTACTTTACTTTACTTCATATGATCCTGCACTCCTCCAGTCTGAAGACACAAACACACACGTCACTTTACTTTATTTTACTTTACTTCATATGATCCTGCACTCCTCCAGTCTGAAGACACAAACACACACGTCACTTTACTTTATTTTACTTTACTTCATGTGATCCTGCACTTCTCCAGTCTGAAGACACAAACACACACTTCACTTTACTTTATTTTACTTTACTTCATATGATCCTGCACTCCTCCAGTCTGAAGACACAAACACACACGTCACTTTACTTTATTTTACTTTACTTCATATGATCCTGCACTCCTCCAGTCTGAAGACACAAACACACACTTCACTTTACTTTATTTTACTTTACTTCATATGATCCTGCACTTCTCCAGTCTGAAGACACAAACACACACTTCACTTTACTTTATTTTACTTTACTTCATATGATCCTGCACTCCTCCAGTCTGAAGACACAAACACACACTTTACTTTACTTTACTTTACTTTACTTTATTTTACTTTACTTCATATGATCCTGCACTTCTCCAGTCTGAAGACACAAACACACACTTCACTTTACTTTATTTTACTTTACTTCATATGATCCTGCACTCCTCCAGTCTGAAGACACAAACACACACGTCACTTTACTTTATTTTACTTTACTTCATATGATCCTGCACTCCTCCAGTCTGAAGACACAAACACACACTTCACTTTACTTTATTTTACTTTACTTCATATGATCCTGCACTTCTCCAGTCTGAAGACACAAACACACACTTCACTTTACTTTATTTTACTTTACTTCATATGATCCTGCACTCCTCCAGTCTGAAGACACAAACACACACTTCACTTTACTTTATTTTACTTTACTTCAGATGATCCTGCACTCCTCCAGTCTGAAGACACAAACACACACTTCACTTTACTTTACTTTGCTTCAGATGATCCTGCACTCCTCCAGTCTGAAGACACAAACACACACTTCACTTTACTTTATTTTACTTTACTTCATATGATCCTGCACTCCTCCAGTCTGAAGACACAAACACACACTTCACTTTACTTTACTTTGCTTCAGATGATCCTGCACTCCTCCAGTCTGAAGACACAAACACACACTTCACTTTACTTTATTTTACTTTACTTCATATGATCCTGCACTCCTCCAGTCTGAAGACACAAACACACACTTCACTTTACTTTACTTTGCTTCAGATGATCCTGCACTCCTCCAGTCTGAAGACACAAACACACACTTCACTTTACTTTATTTTACTTTACTTCATATGATCCTGCACTCCTCCAGTCTGAAGACACAAACACACACTTCACTTTACTTTATTTTACTTTACTTCATATGATCCTGCACTCCTCCAGTCTGAAGACACAAACACACACTTTACTTTACTTTATTTTACTTTACTTCATATGATCCTGCACTCCTCCAGTCTGAAGACACAAACACACACTTTACTTTACTTTATTTTACTTTACTTCATATGATCCTGCACTCCTCCAGTCTGAAGACACAAACACACACTTTACTTTACTTTGCTTCAGATGATCCTGCACTCCTCCAGTCTGAGGACACAAACACACACTTCACTTTACTTTATTTTACTTTACTTCATATGATCCTGCACTCCTCCAGTCTGAAGACACAAACACACACTTTACTTTACTTTGCTTCAGATGATCCTGCACTCCTCCAGTCTGAGGACACAAACACACACTTCACTTTACTTTATTTTACTTTACTTCATATGATCCTGCACTCCTCCAGTCTGAAGACACAAACACACACTTCACTTTACTTTACTTTGCTTCAGATGATCCTGCACTCCTCCAGTCTGAAGACACAAACACACACTTCACTTTACTTTACTTTGCTTCAGATGATCCTGCACTCCTCCAGTCTGAGGACACAAACACACACTTCACTTTACTTTATTTTACTTTACTTCATATGATCCTGCACTCCTCCAGTCTGAAGACACAAACACACACTTCACTTTACTTTACTTTGCTTCAGATGATCCTGCACTCCTCCAGTCTGAAGACACAAACACACACTTCACTTTACTTTATTTTACTTTACTTCATGTGATCCTGCACTTCTCCAGTCTGAAGACACAAACACACACTTTACTTTACTTTACTTTGCTTCAGATGATCCTGCACTCCTCCAGTCTGAGGACACAAACACACACTTCACTTTACTTTATTTTACTTTACTTCATGTGATCCTGCACTTCTCCAGTCTGAAGACACAAACACACACTTCACTTTACTTTGCTTCAGATGATCCTGCACTTCTCCAGTCTGAGGACACAAACACACACTTCACTTTACTTTGTTTTACTTTACTTCATATGATCCTGCACTCCTCCAGTCTGAAGACACAAACACACACTTCACTTTACTTTACTTCAGATGATCCTGCACTCCTCCAGTCTGAGGACACAAACACACACTTCACTTTACTTTATTTTACTTTACTTCATATGATCCTGCACTCCTCCAGTCTGAAGACACAAACACACACTTCACTTTACTTTACTTTGCTTCAGATGATCCTGCACTCCTCCAGTCTGAGGACACAAACACACACTTCACTTTACTTTATTTTACTTTACTTCATATGATCCTGCACTCCTCCAGTCTGAGGACACAAACACACACTTCACTTTACTTTATTTTACTTTACTTCATATGATCCTGCACTCCTCCAGTCTGAAGACACAAACACACACTTCACTTTACTTTACTTTGCTTCAGATGATCCTGCACTCCTCCAGTCTGAAGACACAAACACACACTTCACTTTACTTTACTTTACTTTGCTTCAGATGATCCTGCACTCCTCCAGTCTGAGGACACAAACACACACTTCACTTTACTTTATTTTACTTTACTTCATGTGATCCTGCACTTCTCCAGTCTGAAGACACAAACACACACTTCACTTTAATTTGTTTTACTTTACTTCATATGATCCTGCACTCCTCCAGTCTGAAGACACAAACACACACTTCACTTTACTTTATTTTACTTTACTTCATATGATCCTGCACTCCTCCAGTCTGAAGACACAAACACACACTTCACTTTACTTTATTTTACTTTACTTCAGATGATCCTGCACTCCTCCAGTCTGAAGACACAAACACACACTTCACTTTACTTTATTTTACTTTACTTCATATGATCCTGCACTCCTCCAGTCTGAAGACACAAACACACACTTCACTTTACTTTACTTCCCATGATCCTGCACTCCTCCAGTCTGAAGACACAAACACACACTTCACTTTACTTTATTTTACTTTACTTCATATGATCCTGCACTCCTCCAGTCTGAAGACACAAACACACACTTCACTTTACTTTACTTTGCTTTACTTCATATGATCCTGCACTCCTCCAGTCTGAAGACACAAACACACACTTCACTTTACTTTACTTTACTTTACTTCATATGATCCTGCACTCCTCCAGTCTGAAGACACAAACACACACTTCACTTTACTTTACTTTGCTTTACTTCATATGATCCTGCACTCCTCCAGTCTGAGGACACAAAAACACACTTCACTTTACTTTACTTTACTTCCCATGATCCTGCACTCCTCCAGTCTGAAGACACAAACACACACTTCACTTTACTTTATTTTACTTTACTTCATATGATCCTGCACTCCTCCAGTCTGAGGACACAAAAACACACTTCACTTTACTTTATTTTACTTTACTTCATGTGATCCTGCACTTCTCCAGTCTGAAGACACAAACACACACTTCACTTTACTTTACTTCAGATGATCCTGCACTCCTCCAGTCTGAGGACACAAACACACACTTCACTTTACTTTATTTTACTTTACTTCATATGATCCTGCACTCCTCCAGTCTGAAGACACAAACACACACTTCACTTTACTTTGCTTCAGATGATCCTGCACTCCTCCAGTCTGAGGACACAAACACACACTTCACTTTACTTTATTTTACTTTACTTCATATGATCCTGCACTCCTCCAGTCTGAAGACACAAACACACACTTCACTTTACTTTGCTTCAGATGATCCTGCACTCCTCCAGTCTGAAGACACAAACACACACTTCACTTTACTTTACTTTACTTTGCTTCAGATGATCCTGCACTCCTCCAGTCTGAGGACACAAACACACACTTCACTTTACTTTATTTTACTTTACTTCATGTGATCCTGCACTCCTCCAGTCTGAAGACACAAACACACACTTCACTTTACTTTGTTTTACTTTACTTCATATGATCCTGCACTCCTCCAGTCTGAAGACACAAACACACACTTCACTTTACTTTGTTTTACTTTACTTCATATGATCCTGCACTCCTCCAGTCTGAGGACACAAACACACACTTCACTTTACTTTATTTTACTTTACTTCATATGATCCTGCACTCCTCCAGTCTGAAGACACAAACACACACTTCACTTTACTTTACTTTACTTTGCTTCAGATGATCCTGCACTCCTCCAGTCTGAGGACACAAACACACACTTCACTTTACTTTATTTTACTTTACTTCATGTGATCCTGCACTCCTCCAGTCTGAAGACACAAACACACACTTCACTTTACTTTGTTTTACTTTACTTCATATGATCCTGCACTCCTCCAGTCTGAAGACACAAACACACACTTCACTTTACTTTGTTTTACTTTACTTCATATGATCCTGCACTCCTCCAGTCTGAGGACACAAACACACACTTCACTTTACTTTGTTTTACTTTACTTCATATGATCCTGCACTCCTCCAGTCTGAGGACACAAACACACACTTCACTTTACTTTATTTTACTTTACTTCATATGATCCTGCACTCCTCCAGTCTGAGGACACAAACACACACTTCACTTTACTTTATTTTACTTTACTTCATATGATCCTGCACTCCTCCAGTCTGAAGACACAAACACACACTTTACTTTACTTTGCTTCAGATGATCCTGCACTCCTCCAGTCTGAGGACACAAACACACACTTCACTTTACTTTATTTTACTTTACTTCATATGATCCTGCACTCCTCCAGTCTGAAGACACAAACACACACTTCACTTTACTTTACTTTGCTTCAGATGATCCTGCACTCCTCCAGTCTGAAGACACAAACACACACTTCACTTTACTTTACTTTACTTTGCTTCAGATGATCCTGCACTCCTCCAGTCTGAGGACACAAACACACACTTCACTTTACTTTATTTTACTTTACTTCATATGATCCTGCACTCCTCCAGTCTGAAGACACAAACACACACTTCACTTTACTTTACTTTACTTTGCTTCAGATGATCCTGCACTCCTCCAGTCTGAGGACACAAACACACACTTCACTTTACTTTATTTTACTTTACTTCATGTGATCCTGCACTTCTCCAGTCTGAAGACACAAACACACACTTCACTTTACTTTGTTTTACTTTACTTCATATGATCCTGCACTCCTCCAGTCTGAGGACACAAACACACACTTCACTTTACTTTATTTTACTTTACTTCATGTGATCCTGCACTCCTCCAGTCTGAAGACACAAACACACACTTCACTTTACTTTACTTCATATGATCCTGCACTCCTCCAGTCTGAGGACACAAACACACACTTCACTTTACTTCATTTTACTTTACTTCATATGATCCTGCACTCCTCCAGTCTGAAGACACAAACACACACTTCACTTTACTTTACTTTGCTTCAGATGATCCTGCACTCCTCCAGTCTGAAGACACAAACACACACTTCACTTTACTTTACTTTGCTTCAGATGATCCTGCACTCCTCCAGTCTGAAGACACAAACACACACTTCACTTTACTTTACTTTGCTTCAGATGATCCTGCACTCCTCCAGTCTGAGGACACAAACACACACTTCACTTTACTTTATTTTACTTTACTTCATATGATCCTGCACTCCTCCAGTCTGAAGACACAAACACACACTTCACTTTACTTTACTTTACTTCCCATGATCCTGCACTCCTCCAGTCTGAAGACACAAACACACACTTCACTTTACTTTACTTTACTTCCCATGATCCTGCACTCCTCCAGTCTGAAGACACAAACACACACTTCACTTTACTTTATTTTACTTTACTTCATATGATCCTGCACTCCTCCAGTCTGAAGACACAAACACACACTTTACTTTACTTTACTTCATATGATCCTGCACTCCTCCAGGCTGAGGACACAAACACACACTTCACTTTACTTTACTTTGCTTTACTTCATATGATCCTGCACTCCTCCAGTCTGAAGACACAAACACACACTTCACTTTACTTTATTTTACTTTACTTCATATGATCCTGCACTCCTCCAGTCTGAGGACACAAAAACACACTTCACTTTACTTTATTTTACTTTACTTCATATGATCCTGCACTCCTCCAGTCTGAAGACACAAACACACACTTTACTTTATTTTACTTTACTTCATATGATCCTGCACTCCTCCAGTCTGAGGACACAAAAACACACTTCACTTTACTTTATTTTACTTTACTTCATATGATCCTGCACTCCTCCAGTCTGAAGACACAAACACACACTTTACTTTATTTTACTTTACTTCATATGATCCTGCACTCCTCCAGTCTGAAGACACAAACACACACTTTACTTTATTTTACTTTACTTCATATGATCCTGCACTCCTCCAGTCTGAAGACACAAACACACACGTCACTTTACTTTATTTTACTTTACTTCATATGATCCTGCACTCCTCCAGTCTGAAGACACAAACACACACGTCACTTTACTTTATTTTACTTTACTTCATATGATCCTGCACTCCTCCAGTCTGAGGACACAAACACACACTTCACTTTACTTTATTTTACTTTACTTCATGTGATCCTGCACTTCTCCAGTCTGAAGACACAAACACACACTTCACTTTACTTTATTTTACTTTACTTCATATGATCCTGCACTCCTCCAGTCTGAAGACACAAACACACACTTCACTTTACTTTACTTTGCTTCAGATGATCCTGCACTCCTCCAGTCTGAGGACACAAACACACACTTCACTTTACTTTACTTTGCTTTACTTCATATGATCCTGCACTCCTCCAGTCTGAGGACACAAAAACACACTTCACTTTACTTTATTTTACTTTACTTCATATGATCCTGCACTCCTCCAGTCTGAAGACACAAACACACACTTCACTTTACTTTACTTTGCTTCAGATGATCCTGCACTCCTCCAGTCTGAGGACACAAACACACACTTCACTTTACTTTATTTTACTTTGCTTCAGATGATCCTGCACTCCTCCAGTCTGAAGACACAAACACACACTTCACTTTACTTTGTTTTACTTTACTTCATATGATCCTGCACTCCTCCAGTCTGAAGACACAAACACACACTTCACTTTACTTTGTTTTACTTTACTTCATATGATCCTGCACTCCTCCAGTCTGAAGACACAAACACACACTTCACTTTACTTTGTTTTACTTTACTTCATATGATCCTGCACTCCTCCAGTCTGAAGACACAAACACACACTTCACTTTACTTTACTTCAGATGATCCTGCACTCCTCCAGTCTGAGGACACAAACACACACTTCACTTTACTTTATTTTACTTTACTTCATATGATCCTGCACTCCTCCAGTCTGAAGACACAAACACACACTTCACTTTACTTTACTTTGCTTCAGATGATCCTGCACTCCTCCAGTCTGAGGACACAAACACACACTTCACTTTACTGTATTTTACTTTACTTCATATGATCCTGCACTCCTCCAGTCTGAAGACACAAACACACACTTCACTTTACTTTATTTTACTTTACTTCATATGATCCTGCACTCCTCCAGTCTGAAGACACAAACACACACTTCACTTTACTTTATTTTACTTTACTTCATATGATCCTGCACTCCTCCAGTCTGAAGACACAAACACACACTTCACTTTACTTTGTTTTACTTTACTTCATATGATCCTGCACTCCTCCAGTCTGAAGACACAAACACACACTTCACTTTACTTTATTTTACTTTACTTCATATGATCCTGCACTCCTCCAGTCTGAAGACACAAACACACACTTCACTTTACTTTATTTTACTTTACTTCATATGATCCTGCACTCCTCCAGTCTGAAGACACAAACACACACTTCACTTTACTTTGTTTTACTTTACTTCATATGATCCTGCACTCCTCCAGTCTGAAGACACAAACACACACTTCACTTTACTTTACTTCAGATGATCCTGCACTCCTCCAGTCTGAGGACACAAACACACACTTCACTTTACTTTATTTTACTTTACTTCATATGATCCTGCACTCCTCCAGTCTGAAGACACAAACACACACTTCACTTTACTTTACTTTGCTTCAGATGATCCTGCACTCCTCCAGTCTGAGGACACAAACACACACTTCACTTTACTTTATTTTACTTTACTTCATATGATCCTGCACTCCTCCAGTCTGAAGACACAAACACACACTTCACTTTACTTTATTTTACTTTACTTCATATGATCCTGCACTCCTCCAGTCTGAAGACACAAACACACACTTCACTTTACTTTATTTTACTTTACTTCATATGATCCTGCACTCCTCCAGTCTGAAGACACAAACACACACTTCACTTTACTTTATTTTACTTTACTTCATATGATCCTGCACTCCTCCAGTCTGAAGACACAAACACACACTTCACTTTACTTTACTTTGCTTTACTTCATATGATCCTGCACTCCTCCAGTCTGAAGACACAAACACACACTTTACTTTACTTTACTTCATATGATCCTGCACTCCTCCAGGCTGAGGACACAAACACACACTTCACTTTACTTTACTTTGCTTTACTTCATATGATCCTGCACTCCTCCAGTCTGAAGACACAAACACACACTTCACTTTACTTTATTTTACTTTACTTCATATGATCCTGCACTCCTCCAGTCTGAAGACACAAACACACACTTTACTTTATTTTACTTTACTTCATATGATCCTGCACTCCTCCAGTCTGAAGACACAAACACACACTTTACTTTACTTTGTTTTACTTTACTTCATATGATCCTGCACTCCTCCAGTCTGAAGACACAAACACACACTTCACTTTACTTTATTTTACTTTACTTCATGTGATCCTGCACTTCTCCAGTCTGAAGACACAAACACACACTTCACTTTACTTTATTTTACTTTACTTCATATGATCCTGCACTCCTCCAGTCTGAAGACACAAACACACACTTCACTTTACTTTACTTTGCTTCAGATGATCCTGCACTCCTCCAGTCTGAAGACACAAACACACACTTCACTTTACTTTACTTTGCTTCAGATGATCCTGCACTGCTCCAGTCTGAGGACACAAAAACACACTTCACTTTACTTTATTTTACTTTACTTCATATGATCCTGCACTCCTCCAGTCTGAAGACACAAACACACACTTTACTTTACTTTACTTTGCTTTACTTCATATGATCCTGCACTCCTCCAGTCTGAAGACACAAACACACACTTCACTTTACTTTACTTTGCTTCAGATGATCCTGCACTCCTCCAGTCTGAGGACACAAACACACACTTCACTTTACTGTATTTTACTTTACTTCATATGATCCTGCACTCCTCCAGTCTGAGGACACAAACACACACTTCACTTTACTTTATTTTACTTTACTTCATGTGATCCTGCACTTCTCCAGTCTGAAGACACAAACACACACTTCACTTTACTTTATTTTACTTTACTTCATATGATCCTGCACTCCTCCAGTCTGAGGACACAAACACACACTTCACTTTACTTTATTTTACTTTACTTCATATGATCCTGCACTCCTCCAGTCTGAGGACACAAACACACACTTCACTTTACTTTATTTTACTTTACTTCATATGATCCTGCACTCCTCCAGTCTGAAGACACAAACACACACTTCACTTTACTTTACTTTACTTTGCTTCAGATGATCCTGCACTCCTCCAGTCTGAGGACACAAACACACACTTCACTTTACTTTACTTTACTTTACTTCATATGATCCTGCACTCCTCCAGTCTGAAGACACAAACACACACTTCACTTTACTTTACTTTACTTTGCTTCAGATGATCCTGCACTCCTCCAGTCTGAGGACACAAACACACACTTCACTTTACTTTATTTTACTTTACTTCATGTGATCCTGCACTTCTCCAGTCTGAAGACACAAACACACACTTCACTTTACTTTGTTTTACTTTACTTCATATGATCCTGCACTCCTCCAGTCTGAGGACACAAACACACACTTCACTTTACTTTATTTTACTTTACTTCATATGATCCTGCACTCCTCCAGTCTGAAGACACAAACACACACTTCACTTTACTTTATTTTACTTTACTTCATATGATCCTGCACTCCTCCAGTCTGAAGACACAAACACACACTTTACTTTACTTTACTTCATATGATCCTGCACTCCTCCAGTCTGAAGACACAAACACACACTTTACTTTATTTTACTTTACTTCATATGATCCTGCACTCCTCCAGTCTGAAGACACAAACACACACTTCACTTTACTTTACTTTGCTTCATGTGATCCTGCACTCCTCCAGTCTGAGGACACAAAAACACACTTCACTTTACTTTATTTTACTTTACTTCATATGATCCTGCACTCCTCCAGCCTGAAGACACAAACACACACTTCACTTTACTTTATTTTACTTTACTTCATATGATCCTGCACTCCTCCAGTCTGAAGACACAAACACACACTTCACTTTACTTTACTTTGCTTCAGATGATCCTGCACTCCTCCAGTCTGAGGACACAAACACACACTTCACTTTACTTTATTTTACTTTACTTCATATGATCCTGCACTCCTCCAGTCTGAGGACACAAACACACACTTCACTTTACTTTATTTTACTTTACTTCATATGATCCTGCACTCCTCCAGTCTGAAGACACAAACACACACTTCACTTTACTTTATTTTACTTTACTTCATATGATCCTGCACTCCTCCAGTCTGAAGACACAAACACACACTTTACTTTACTTTACTTCATATGATCCTGCACTCCTCCAGTCTGAAGACACAAACACACACTTTACTTTATTTTACTTTACTTCATATGATCCTGCACTCCTCCAGTCTGAAGACACAAACACACACTTCACTTTACTTTACTTTGCTTCATGTGATCCTGCACTCCTCCAGTCTGAGGACACAAAAACACACTTCACTTTACTTTATTTTACTTTACTTCATATGATCCTGCACTCCTCCAGTCTGAAGACACAAACACACACTTCACTTTACTTTACTTTGCTTCAGATGATCCTGCACTTCTCCAGTCTGAAGACACAAACACACACTTCACTTTACTTTACTTTGCTTCATGTGATCCTGCACTCCTCCAGTCTGAGGACACAAAAACACACTTCACTTTACTTTATTTTACTTTACTTCATATGATCCTGCACTCCTCCAGTCTGAAGACACAAACACACACTTCACTTTACTTTACTTTGCTTCAGATGATCCTGCACTCCTCCAGTCTGAAGACACAAACACACACTTCACTTTACTTTACTTTGCTTCAGATGATCCTGCACTCCTCCAGTCTGAAGACACAAACACACACTTCACTTTACTTTACTTTGCTTCAGATGATCCTGCACTCCTCCAGCCTGAAGACACAAACACACACTTCACTTTACTTTACTTTGCTTCAGATGATCCTGCACTTCTCCAGCCTGAAGACACAAACACACACTTCACTTTACTTTACTTTGCTTCAGATGATCCTGCACTCCTCCAGTCTGAAGACACAAACACACACTTCACTTTACTTTACTTCAGATGATCCTGCACTCCTCCAGTCTGAAGACACAAACACACACTTCACTTTACTTTACTTCATATGATCCTGCACTCCTCCAGTCTGAAGACACAAACACACACTTCACTTTACTTTACTTTGCTTCAGATGATCCTGCACTCCTCCAGTCTGAGGACACAAACACACACTTCACTTTACTTTATTTTACTTTACTTCATATGATCCTGCACTCCTCCAGTCTGAGGACACAAACACACACTTCACTTTACTTTATTTTACTTTACTTCATATGATCCTGCACTCCTCCAGTCTGAAGACACAAACACACACTTCACTTTACTTTACTTTACTTTGCTTCAGATGATCCTGCACTCCTCCAGTCTGAGGACACAAACACACACTTCACTTTACTTTATTTTACTTTACTTCATGTGATCCTGCACTCCTCCAGTCTGAGGACACAAACACACACTTCACTTTACTTTACTTCAGATGATCCTGCACTCCTCCAGTCTGAGGACACAAACACACACTTCACTTTACTTTATTTTACTTTACTTCATATGATCCTGCACTCCTCCAGTCTGAAGACACAAACACACACTTCACTTTACTTTGCTTCAGATGATCCTGCACTCCTCCAGTCTGAGGACACAAACACACACTTCACTTTACTTTATTTTACTTTACTTCATGTGATCCTGCACTCCTCCAGTCTGAAGACACAAACACACACTTCACTTTACTTTACTTCAGATGATCCTGCACTCCTCCAGTCTGAGGACACAAACACACACTTCACTTTACTTTATTTTACTTTACTTCATATGATCCTGCACTCCTCCAGTCTGAAGACACAAACACACACTTCACTTTACTTTACTTTGCTTCAGATGATCCTGCACTCCTCCAGTCTGAGGACACAAACACACACTTCACTTTACTTTATTTTACTTTACTTCATATGATCCTGCACTCCTCCAGTCTGAGGACACAAACACACACTTCACTTTACTTTATTTTACTTTACTTCATGTGATCCTGCACTTCTCCAGTCTGAAGACACAAACACACACTTCACTTTACTTTGTTTTACTTTACTTCATGTGATCCTGCACTCCTCCAGTCTGAAGACACAAACACACACTTCACTTTACTTTACTTCAGATGATCCTGCACTCCTCCAGTCTGAGGACACAAACACACACTTCACTTTACTTTATTTTACTTTACTTCATATGATCCTGCACTCCTCCAGTCTGAAGACACAAACACACACTTCACTTTACTTTATTTTACTTTACTTCATATGATCCTGCACTCCTCCAGTCTGAGGACACAAACACACACTTCACTTTACTTTATTTTACTTTACTTCATATGATCCTGCACTCCTCCAGTCTGAAGACACAAACACACACTTCACTTTACTTTATTTTACTTTACTTCAGATGATCCTGCACTCCTCCAGTCTGAAGACACAAACACACACTTCACTTTACTTTACTTTGCTTTACTTCATATGATCCTGCACTCCTCCAGTCTGAAGACACAAACACACACTTTACTTTACTTTACTTCATATGATCCTGCACTCCTCCAGGCTGAGGACACAAACACACACTTCACTTTACTTTACTTTGCTTTACTTCATATGATCCTGCACTCCTCCAGTCTGAGGACACAAACACACACTTCACTTTACTTTACTTTACTTTACTTCATATGATCCTGCACTCCTCCAGTCTGAAGACACAAACACACACTTCACTTTACTTTATTTTACTTTACTTCATATGATCCTGCACTCCTCCAGTCTGAGGACACAAAAACACACTTCACTTTACTTTATTTTACTTTACTTCATATGATCCTGCACTCCTCCAGTCTGAGGACACAAAAACACACTTCACTTTACTTTATTTTACTTTACTTCATATGATCCTGCACTCCTCCAGTCTGAGGACACAAACACACACTTCACTTTACTTTACTTCAGATGATCCTGCACTCCTCCAGTCTGAGGACACAAAAACACACTTCACTTTACTTTATTTTACTTTACTTCAGATGATCCTGCACTCCTCCAGTCTGAGGACACAAACACACACTTCACTTTACTTTATTTTACTTTACTTCATATGATCCTGCACTCCTCCAGTCTGAAGACACAAACACACACTTCACTTTACTTTACTTCAGATGATCCTGCACTCCTCCAGTCTGAGGACACAAACACACACTTCACTTTACTTTATTTTACTTTACTTCATATGATCCTGCACTCCTCCAGTCTGAAGACACAAACACACACTTCACTTTACTTTACTTCAGATGATCCTGCACTCCTCCAGTCTGAGGACACAAACACACACTTCACTTTACTTTATTTTACTTTACTTCATGTGATCCTGCACTCCTCCAGTCTGAAGACACAAACACACACTTCACTTTACTTTACTTCATATGATCCTGCACTCCTCCAGTCTGAAGACACAAACACACACTTCACTTTACTTTATTTTACTTTACTTCATATGATCCTGCACTCCTCCAGTCTGAGGACACAAACACACACTTCACTTTACTTTATTTTACTTTACTTCATATGATCCTGCACTCCTCCAGTCTGAAGACACAAACACACACTTCACTTTACTTTATTTTACTTTACTTCAGATGATCCTGCACTCCTCCAGTCTGAAGACACAAACACACACTTCACTTTACTTTACTTTGCTTTACTTCATATGATCCTGCACTCCTCCAGTCTGAAGACACAAACACACACTTTACTTTACTTTACTTCATATGATCCTGCACTCCTCCAGGCTGAGGACACAAACACACACTTCACTTTACTTTACTTTGCTTTACTTCATATGATCCTGCACTCCTCCAGTCTGAGGACACAAACACACACTTCACTTTACTTTACTTTACTTTACTTCATATGATCCTGCACTCCTCCAGTCTGAAGACACAAACACACACTTCACTTTACTTTATTTTACTTTACTTCATATGATCCTGCACTCCTCCAGTCTGAGGACACAAAAACACACTTCACTTTACTTTATTTTACTTTACTTCATATGATCCTGCACTCCTCCAGTCTGAGGACACAAACACACACTTCACTTTACTTTACTTCAGATGATCCTGCACTCCTCCAGTCTGAGGACACAAAAACACACTTCACTTTACTTTATTTTACTTTACTTCAGATGATCCTGCACTCCTCCAGTCTGAGGACACAAACACACACTTCACTTTACTTTATTTTACTTTACTTCATATGATCCTGCACTCCTCCAGTCTGAAGACACAAACACACACTTCACTTTACTTTACTTCAGATGATCCTGCACTCCTCCAGTCTGAGGACACAAACACACACTTCACTTTACTTTATTTTACTTTACTTCATATGATCCTGCACTCCTCCAGTCTGAAGACACAAACACACACTTCACTTTACTTTACTTCAGATGATCCTGCACTCCTCCAGTCTGAGGACACAAACACACACTTCACTTTACTTTATTTTACTTTACTTCATGTGATCCTGCACTCCTCCAGTCTGAAGACACAAACACACACTTCACTTTACTTTACTTCAGATGATCCTGCACTCCTCCAGTCTGAGGACACAAACACACACTTCACTTTACTTTATTTTACTTTACTTCATATGATCCTGCACTCCTCCAGTCTGAAGACACAAACACACACTTCACTTTACTTTATTTTACTTTACTTCATATGATCCTGCACTCCTCCAGTCTGAGGACACAAACACACACTTCACTTTACTTTATTTTACTTTACTTCATATGATCCTGCACTCCTCCAGTCTGAAGACACAAACACACACTTCACTTTACTTTATTTTACTTTACTTCAGATGATCCTGCACTCCTCCAGTCTGAAGACACAAACACACACTTCACTTTACTTTACTTTGCTTTACTTCATATGATCCTGCACTCCTCCAGTCTGAAGACACAAACACACACTTCACTTTACTTTATTTTACTTTACTTCATATGATCCTGCACTCCTCCAGTCTGAGGACACAAAAACACACTTCACTTTACTTTATTTTACTTTACTTCATATGATCCTGCACTCCTCCAGTCTGAGGACACAAAAACACACTTCACTTTACTTTATTTTACTTTACTTCATATGATCCTGCACTCCTCCAGTCTGAGGACACAAACACACACTTCACTTTACTTTACTTCAGATGATCCTGCACTCCTCCAGTCTGAGGACACAAAAACACACTTCACTTTACTTTATTTTACTTTACTTCAGATGATCCTGCACTCCTCCAGTCTGAGGACACAAACACACACTTCACTTTACTTTATTTTACTTTACTTCATATGATCCTGCACTCCTCCAGTCTGAAGACACAAACACACACTTCACTTTACTTTACTTCAGATGATCCTGCACTCCTCCAGTCTGAGGACACAAACACACACTTCACTTTACTTTATTTTACTTTACTTCATGTGATCCTGCACTCCTCCAGTCTGAAGACACAAACACACACTTCACTTTACTTTATTTTACTTTACTTCATATGATCCTGCACTCCTCCAGTCTGAGGACACAAACACACACTTCACTTTACTTTATTTTACTTTACTTCATATGATCCTGCACTCCTCCAGTCTGAAGACACAAACACACACTTCACTTTACTTTATTTTACTTTACTTCAGATGATCCTGCACTCCTCCAGTCTGAAGACACAAACACACACTTCACTTTACTTTATTTTACTTCATATGATCCTGCACTCCTCCAGTCTGAAGACACAAACACACACTTCACTTTACTTTACTTTGTTTTACTTTACTTCCTATGATCCTGCACTCCTCCAGTCTGAAGACACAAACACACACTTCACTTTACTTTACTTTGTTTTACTTTACTTCATATGATCCTGCACTCCTCCAGCCTGAAGACACAAACACACTTCACTTCACTTTACTTTACTTTACTTCATATGGTCCTGCACTCCTCCAGTCTGAGGAGATAAACACACACTTCACTTTACTTTACTTTACTTCATATGATCCTGCACTCCTCCAGTCTGAGGACACAAACACACACTTCACTTTACTTTACTTTACTTCATATGATCCTGCACTCCTCCAGTCTGAGGACACAAACACACACTTCACTTTACTTTATTTTACTTTACTTCATATGATCCTGCACTCCTCCAGTCTGAGGACACAAACACACACTTCACTTTACTTTATTTTACTTTACTTCATATGATCCTGCACTCCTCCAGTCTGAAGACACAAACACACACTTTACTTTACTTTACTTTACTTCATATGATCCTGCACTCCTCCAGCCTGAAGACACAAACACACACTTCACTTTACTTTACTTTACTTCATATGATCCTGCACTCCTCCAGTCTGAGGACACAAACACACACTTCACTTTACTTTATTTTACTTTACTTCATATGATCCTGCACTCCTCCAGTCTGAGGACACAAACACACACTTCACTTTACTTTATTTTACTTTACTTCATATGATCCTGCACTCCTCCAGTCTGAAGACACAAACACACACTTTACTTTACTTTGCTTCAGATGATCCTGCACTCCTCCAGTCTGAGGACACAAACACACACTTCACTTTACTTTATTTTACTTTACTTCATATGATCCTGCACTCCTCCAGTCTGAAGACACAAACACACACTTCACTTTACTTTACTTTACTTCCCATGATCCTGCACTCCTCCAGTCTGAAGACACAAACACACACTTCACTTTACTTTGTTTTACTTTACTTCCTATGATCCTGCACTCCTCCAGCCTGAAGACACAAACACACTTCACTTCACTTCACTTTATTTTACTTCATATGATCCTGCACTCCTCCAGTCTGAAGACACAAACACACACTTCACTTTACTTTGTTTTACTTTACTTCCTATGATCCTGCACTCCTCCAGCCTGAAGACACAAACACACACTTCACTTTACTTTACTTTATTTTACTTTACTTCATATGATCCTGCACTCCTCCAGTCTGAAGACACAAACACACACTTCACTTTACTTTACTTTACTTCATATGGTCCTGCACTCCTCCAGTCTGAGGAGATAAACACACACTTCACTTTACTTTACTTTACTTTGCTTCAGATGATCCTGCACTCCTCCAGTCTGAGGACACAAACACACACTTCACTTTACTTTATTTTACTTTACTTCATATGATCCTGCACTCCTCCAGTCTGAAGACACAAACACACACTTCACTTTACTTTATTTTACTTCATATGATCCTGCACTCCTCCAGTCTGAAGACACAAACACACACTTCACTTTACTTTACTTTGTTTTACTTTACTTCCTATGATCCTGCACTCCTCCAGCCTGAAGACACAAACACACTTCACTTCACTTTACTTTACTTTACTTCATATGGTCCTGCACTCCTCCAGTCTGAGGAGATAAACACACACTTCACTTTACTTTACTTTACTTCATATGGTCCTGCACTCCTCCAGTCTGAGGAGATAAACACACACTTCACTTTACTTTACTTTACTTCATATGATCCTGCACTCCTCCAGCCTGAAGACACAAACACACACTTCACTTTACTTTACTTTACTTCATATGGTCCTGCACTCCTCCAGTCTGAGGAGATAAACACACACTTCACTTTACTTTACTTTACTTTGCTTCAGATGATCCTGCACTCCTCCAGTCTGAGGACACAAACACACACTTCACTTTACTGTATTTTACTTTACTTCATATGATCCTGCACTCCTCCAGTCTGAGGACACAAACACACACTTCACTTTACTTCATTTTACTTTACTTCATATGATCCTGCACTCCTCCAGTCTGAAGACACAAACACACACTTCACTTTACTTTACTTTGCTTCAGATGATCCTGCACTCCTCCAGTCTGAGGACACAAACACACACTTCACTTTACTTTATTTTACTTTACTTCATATGATCCTGCACTCCTGCAGTCTGAAGACACAAACACACACTTCACTTTACTTTACTTTGCTTCAGATGATCCTGCACTCCTCCAGTCTGAGGACACAAAAACACACTTCACTTTACTTTATTTTACTTTACTTCATATGATCCTGCACTCCTCCAGTCTGAAGACACAAACACACACTTCACTTTACTTTACTTTACTTTCCTTCAGATGATCCTGCACTCCTCCAGTCTGAAGACACAAACACACACTTCACTTTACTTTACTTTGCTTCAGATGATCCTGCACTCCTCCAGTCTGAGGACACAAACACACACTTCACTTTACTTTATTTTACTTTACTTCATGTGATCCTGCACTTCTCCAGTCTGAAGACACAAACACACACTTCACTTTACTTTATTTTACTTTACTTCATATGATCCTGCACTCCTCCAGTCTGAAGACACAAACACACACTTTACTTTACTTTGCTTCAGATGATCCTGCACTCCTCCAGTCTGAAGACACAAACACACACTTTACTTTACTTTGCTTCAGATGATCCTGCACTCCTCCAGTCTGAAGACACAAACACACACTTTACTTTACTTTACTTCATATGATCCTGCACTCCTCCAGTCTGAAGACACAAACACACACTTCACTTTACTTTACTTTGCTTCAGATGATCCTGCACTCCTCCAGTCTGAGGACACAAACACACACTTCACTTTACTGTATTTTACTTTACTTCATATGATCCTGCACTCCTCCAGTCTGAGGACACAAACACACACTTCACTTTACTTTATTTTACTTTACTTCATATGATCCTGCACTCCTCCAGTCTGAAGACACAAACACACACTTCACTTTACTTTACTTTGCTTCAGATGATCCTGCACTCCTCCAGTCTGAGGACACAAACACACACTTCACTTTACTGTATTTTACTTTACTTCATATGATCCTGCACTCCTCCAGTCTGAGGACACAAACACACACTTCACTTTACTTTATTTTACTTTACTTCATATGATCCTGCACTCCTCCAGTCTGAAGACACAAACACACACTTCACTTTACTTTACTTTGCTTCAGATGATCCTGCACTCCTCCAGTCTGAAGACACAAACACACACTTTACTTTACTTTGCTTCAGATGATCCTGCACTCCTCCAGTCTGAGGACACAAACACACACTTCACTTTACTTTATTTTACTTTACTTCATATGATCCTGCACTCCTCCAGTCTGAAGACACAAACACACACTTCACTTTACTTTACTTTGCTTCAGATGATCCTGCACTCCTCCAGTCTGAAGACACAAACACACACTTCACTTTACTTTACTTTACTTTGCTTCAGATGATCCTGCACTCCTCCAGTCTGAGGACACAAACACACACTTCACTTTACTTTATTTTACTTTACTTCATGTGATCCTGCACTTCTCCAGTCTGAAGACACAAACACACACTTCACTTTACTTTGTTTTACTTTACTTCATATGATCCTGCACTCCTCCAGTCTGAAGACACAAACACACACTTCACTTTACTTTACTTCAGATGATCCTGCACTCCTCCAGTCTGAAGACACAAACACACACTTCACTTTACTTTACTTTGCTTCAGATGATCCTGCACTCCTCCAGTCTGAAGACACAAACACACACTTCACTTTACTTTATTTTACTTTACTTCATGTGATCCTGCACTTCTCCAGTCTGAAGACACAAACACACACTTCACTTTACTTTATTTTACTTTACTTCATATGATCCTGCACTCCTCCAGTCTGAGGACACAAACACACACTTCACTTTACTTTATTTTACTTTACTTCATATGATCCTGCACTCCTCCAGTCTGAAGACACAAACACACACTTCACTTTACTTTACTTTGCTTCAGATGATCCTGCACTCCTCCAGTCTGAAGACACAAACACACACTTTACTTTACTTTGCTTCAGATGATCCTGCACTCCTCCAGTCTGAGGACACAAACACACACTTCACTTTACTTTATTTTACTTTACTTCATATGATCCTGCACTCCTCCAGTCTGAAGACACAAACACACACTTCACTTTACTTTACTTTGCTTCAGATGATCCTGCACTCCTCCAGTCTGAAGACACAAACACACACTTCACTTTACTTTACTTTACTTTGCTTCAGATGATCCTGCACTCCTCCAGTCTGAGGACACAAACACACACTTCACTTTACTTTATTTTACTTTACTTCATGTGATCCTGCACTTCTCCAGTCTGAAGACACAAACACACACTTCACTTTACTTTGTTTTACTTTACTTCATATGATCCTGCACTCCTCCAGTCTGAAGACACAAACACACACTTCACTTTACTTTACTTCAGATGATCCTGCACTCCTCCAGTCTGAAGACACAAACACACACTTCACTTTACTTTACTTTGCTTCAGATGATCCTGCACTCCTCCAGTCTGAAGACACAAACACACACTTCACTTTACTTTACTTTGCTTCAGATGATCCTGCACTCCTCCAGTCTGAGGACACAAACACACACTTCACTTTACTTTATTTTACTTTACTTCATATGATCCTGCACTCCTCCAGTCTGAAGACACAAACACACACTTCACTTTACTTTACTTTACTTCCCATGATCCTGCACTCCTCCAGTCTGAAGACACAAACACACACTTCACTTTACTTTATTTTACTTCATATGATCCTGCACTCCTCCAGTCTGAAGACACAAACACACACTTCACTTTACTTTGTTTTACTTTACTTCCTATGATCCTGCACTCCTCCAGCCTGAAGACACAAACACACTTCACTTCACTTCACTTTATTTTACTTTACTTCATATGATCCTGCACTCCTCCAGTCTGAAGACACAAACACACACTTCACTTTACTTTACTTTACTTCATATGGTCCTGCACTCCTCCAGCCTGAAGACACAAACACACTTCACTTCACTTCACTTTATTTTACTTTACTTCATATGATCCTGCACTCCTCCAGTCTGAAGACACAAACACACACTTCACTTTACTTTACTTTACTTCATATGGTCCTGCACTCCTCCAGTCTGAGGAGATAAACACACACTTCACTTTACTTTACTTTACTTTGCTTCAGATGATCCTGCACTCCTCCAGTCTGAAGACACAAACACACACTTCACTTTACTGTATTTTACTTTACTTCATATGATCCTGCACTCCTCCAGTCTGAGGACACAAACACACACTTCACTTTACTTTATTTTACTTTACTTCATATGATCCTGCACTCCTCCAGTCTGAAGACACAAACACACACTTCACTTTACTTTACTTTGCTTCAGATGATCCTGCACTCCTCCAGTCTGAGGACACAAACACACACTTCACTTTACTTTATTTTACTTTACTTCATATGATCCTGCACTCCTCCAGTCTGAAGACACAAACACACACTTCACTTTACTTTACTTTGCTTCAGATGATCCTGCACTTCTCCAGTCTGAAGACACAAACACACACTTCACTTTACTTTATTTTACTTTACTTCATATGATCCTGCACTCCTCCAGTCTGAAGACACAAACACACACTTTACTTTACTTTATTTTACTTTACTTCATATGATCCTGCACTCCTCCAGTCTGAAGACACAAACACACACTTTACTTTACTTTGCTTCAGATGATCCTGCACTCCTCCAGTCTGAGGACACAAACACACACTTCACTTTACTTTATTTTACTTTACTTCATATGATCCTGCACTCCTCCAGTCTGAAGACACAAACACACACTTCACTTTACTTTACTTTGCTTCAGATGATCCTGCACTCCTCCAGTCTGAAGACACAAACACACACTTCACTTTACTTTACTTTACTTTGCTTCAGATGATCCTGCACTCCTCCAATCTGAGGACACAAACACACACTTCACTTTACTTTATTTTACTTTACTTCATGTGATCCTGCACTTCTCCAGTCTGAAGACACAAACACACACTTCACTTTACTTTGTTTTACTTTACTTCATATGATCCTGCACTCCTCCAGTCTGAAGACACAAACACACACTTCACTTTACTTTATTTTACTTTACTTCATATGATCCTGCACTCCTCCAGTCTGAAGACACAAACACACACTTCACTTTACTTTACTTTACTTCAGATGATCCTGCACTCCTCCAGTCTGAAGACACAAACACACACTTCACTTTACTTTACTTTGCTTCAGATGATCCTGCACTCCTCCAGTCTGAGGACACAAACACACACTTCACTTTACTTTACTTTGCTTCAGATGATCCTGCACTCCTCCAGTCTGAAGACACAAACACACACTTCACTTTACTTTACTTTGCTTCAGATGATCCTGCACTCCTCCAGTCTGAGGACACAAACACACACTTCACTTTACTTTATTTTACTTCATATGATCCTGCACTCCTCCAGTCTGAAGACACAAACACACACTTCACTTTACTTTACTTTACTTTACTTCATATGATCCTGCACGCCAGTCTGAAGACACAAACACACACTTCACTTTACTTTATTTTACTTTACTTCATATGATCCTGCACTCCTCCAGTCTGAAGACACAAACACACACTTCACTTTACTTTATTTTACTTTACTTCATATGATCCTGCACTCCTCCAGTCTGAAGACACAAACACACACTTCACTTTACTTTACTTTACTTCCCATGATCCTGCACTCCTCCAGTCTGAAGACACAAACACACACTTCACTTTACTTTATTTTACTTCATATGATCCTGCACTCCTCCAGTCTGAAGACACAAACACACACTTCACTTTACTTTACTTTACTTTACTTCATATGATCCTGCACGCCAGTCTGAAGACACAAACACACACTTCACTTTACTTTATTTTACTTTACTTCATATGATCCTGCACTCCTCCAGTCTGAAGACACAAACACACTTCACTTTATTTCACTTCACCTACTTCACGTCACTTTTTTTTTTCCTGCACTTTATTTCACTTTACGTTATTTCTAGTGCTGGGCAAGTTAACGCGTTATTATCGCGTTAACGCATTCATTAATTGACGCCAACAATTATTTTATAGCGCGTTATCGCATTTGTTTATTTTGAAAGTCTGTGGAGGAAGTCTTCAGACTACGTTGACGCAGCGTGTGGGAGAAGTGGAGATAAACTAAAGCAAGACAAGCTAACAGATGCTACAGAGAAGTGGAGACAAACTGCAGGTTAGTGTTGTGGAAGATGTTGGTCTGAGGAACGTTCTTAGGATCCCAACGAATGACGGCACGTATGAGCCTCAAGACGCACCATCACAAGAAGAATACACGGCGTTACAACGTGCACCAGCTGTTGCTCTTTCTGGAGACTACTGGACATCGCTGCGGTCAACTCAGCAGACACTTAAATTGTAGTGCACCTATATGCTGAAATTCACGGTAAACGTATTCAAACGGCACAGATCGGGAGCGAAACAATCCATGCGATTAATCGTGATTAAATATTTGAATGGTTGCCCAGCACTAGTTATTTCACTTCGCTTTATATTATGTCACTTTACTTACCTTTACACCTTCAACCTAAACTAGTTCATTAGTTTGTGAGGTAGTTAGTTAGTTAGTTGGTTATCTAGTTCGTGAGTTAGTTAGTTAGTAAGAAAGTTAGATAATGAGTTGGTTAGTTGGTTAGCTAGTTAGTTAGGTAGTTACTGAGTGAGTGAGTGAGTGAGATAGTTAGATAGTGAGTGAGTGAGTTAGAGTGAGCGTGTTAATTAGGTAGTTAGTTAGATAGTGAGTTAGTTAGTTGGTTGGTTAGTTGGTTAGCTAGTTGGCTAGTTAGTTAGTGAATGAGTTAGTTAAAGTGTTACCTGAGGTTCCCTAGCTGGTGAACAGGGTTCAGAGGAGAGACGAATCCCTGAAGAGCCTCCATGTAATCTGGACGAGACATGTGTTCAACCAGGAACTTCATCTGAGTCTGAAAACCAATCACAACACAGCAACACATCAGTATCAACCAATCGCAACACATCAGTATTACGATCATCATCATTATGAACACATTGTCCTCCTGTAGGGGGGTCTGTAGAGTCCTGAATCCACAGGTTCTTCAATGGGGGCATTCTTCTTCTGTGGTACTAAAGGTCCTTCATAGACCTTTATAGTCCCACTTTTTATGTCCCTTTGGGTGCATTGCCCTTCCTTCCGTTGGCCGTAAAGAATTTTCTCATCTCATTTCTCAAATTCATCTTGTTCTGAATTTATTCTTTTTACATTTGTAAATTTATACATATATTTTTAAAAGCAATTATTTAGTCATGAAGAGGAACAGAGTAATAATAAGAGCAGCTCCGAGTAGTAATGAAATCCTAAAGATACCTTTCTGTAGCTCACCACTAGATGTCTCTACATCTCTGACACTGATCCTTTAAAATAGAAAACAGTCTGTTCTTGTTTTCATACTTTTTGTGTTTCGTCCTTCTTCTCTTGTTTCAGTGTGTCGGTCAAGTTAACCAGTTTATCCATGGCCTCCACCTGCAGACACACACACACACACACACACACACACACACACAGTTATTGACTGCAGTATCACACTGAACCACTAGATGTCTGTCCAGGTGTATCTGTGCTCACCTGTCTGTTAAGGTGCTTCAAGTACATGCCACAGGCTCTGCAGAAAGCTTCCAGCAGCAGACCAAACCGACGGGACACCGTCTTATTGTGCATCTCTGACCTGAGAACAGAGTTTCTGTTAGTTTTAATACAAAACTGTAGAACTAGAACCAACTAGAACTTGTAGATCTGTATGTGTTAACAGCTCTATGGGGAACTGTTCCTTCATTCCGCAGGTTGTGTTCCTCACTTGAGATGCCAGAAGAAGAAGTGTCCTATCCTCTGATTGGTCAGAGCTTTCTTTATGAGGAACCGAGCCAGAGGATTGTCCAGGTATATTTCGTACTTTAACACCTGCAAACACACAATTCACAGACTGAGTTGGTCCTCTGATTGGCTGGTACTCCCTACCTTCATTGATTAGCAGTGAGATTGGTTAGGCTAAGAATATGAGGATAAACCAATCAGAGCCAGAGAAGGGCGGGTCATACCTTCTGTAACACGAATGAGCAAGTACTTAACTTTACAGCTTCAATTACTTCAAAGGTAGCACCGGCCAGGTGAGCGAGGTGACTGACCGGACAGAATAAATGTGAGGCTTCACCCTGACTACATACTTGGTAAGTACTTGTACTACATACCTAACGTAACTGTACCAAGAGGTGAAACCTACCTGTACCAAGAGTTCAAACCTACCTGTACCAGCAGGTGAAACGTACCTGTATCAGGAGGGGAAACATACCTGTACCAGCAGGTGAAATGTACCTGTATCTAGGGGTGGAACGTACCTGTACCAGCAGGTGAAACGTACCCGTAGGCGACCAGGACATCAGGGCGTAAACTCACCTGTACGAGCTGCAGCAGGTACTGTGACAGCTTGTCGTCAGTCAGGCCTTGTACCAGGCAGCGCAGAGCGAACTCTCTGACCATCGGATCAGGAAAGTTACAGTCCAACAACTCCAGAGCAGATTCAGGTTCCATTAGAGGCCACTCCTTCAGCAAGCAGTACATCTGAGGGGGGGGCAGACAGGTAACTGATGAGATGAATTGAATAAAGAAGTCATCCTGACTGTGAGGAGGTAGTTTTCGTACCTGGGACACTTCGTCTCGAGAGTTCCATTTGACGGACAGAAGCAGCTTAGGAAGAGACTCTGGTATGTTTACGCAGTAATGTCTGCAGAGAGAGAGACAGGTAGAGAAAAGGAAAGGCACAGGTAGACAGGTGAAGGTGGGTAAGGACAGTTTGGGAAGAAACGAGTCACATAGTCACAGACAAGAAGAGAAGAAGGGTAAAGAAAAAGGTAGAGAAAGGTGAGACAGGTAGAATCAATTATTTGTCTTAAAGACAAATTCACGTTAAACCTGCTTCGCTCCTGTCTCTAAAGTAAGCCCCGCCCCTACCTGTGCCTCCACAGGAAGCCCCGCCCCTCACCTGTGCCTCCACAGGAAGTCCTTCTCCTGCTCTGAGAGTTCATATAGAGGATCTCTGGAGCAAAGAGAACGAAGCTGCTCTGCATCACTTGCTGAAGTTCTGCTGTCACAGGCCAGACGACTGCTCTGAGACAGGGAGACAGGTGGGAGAGAGGGGGGGGGGGGGGAAATCAATGTGTATATATATATATATATATATATGTATATATGTATATATATATATACATACGTGTGTAAACACGGATTACCTCTCCGTGGCAGTAGGTGTATATATATATATATATATATATATATTAGTGCTGGGCAACGATTACATTTTTAATGGTGATTAATCTCATTGTTATGGCAAAGTTCAATAATGAATTCTAAAGTAGTGTATTGCTCACTTTTATTTTGAAAGTCCTGCTCTATGAACTAAAGGTGAATAACATTGTGTGTAAACACTTTAAACACATCAGGTTGTTGTTAGCAGCAGTGTTCTCTTCACACAGCAGCAGTTCTATCTCTTCACTATCTGTGCTCAGTGTGTGACTGTGTGTGAAACGTTCCACTGCTGTGCAACAGGAACAACATGTTTCACACCTTTCATCTACATGTGTGTGTTGTGTCTTCATGACAGTCAGAGCATGTGATGCAGCTCTACTCTTCATCACTATGATGCTGTAACTCAGAGGTGATGAAGGTGACCCAGCTCTACTCTTCATCACTATGATGCTGTAACTCAGAGGTGATGATGGTGACCCAGCTCAACTCTTCATCACTACGATGCTGTGACTAAGAGGTGATGATGGTGACCCAGCTCTACTCTTCATCACTACGATGCTGTAACTCAGAGGTGATGATGGTGACCCAGCTCTACTCTTCATCACTATGATGCTGTAACTCAGAGGTGATGATGGTGACCCAGCTCTACTCTTCATCACTACGATGCTGTAACTCAGAGGTGATGATGGTGACCCAGCTCTACTCTTCATCACTACGATGCTGTAACTCAGAGGTGATGATGGTGACCCAGCTCTACTCTTCATCACTACGATGCTGTAACTCAGAGGTGATGATGGTGACCCAGTGATGTCCAGTAGTCTCCAGTGAGAGCAGCAGCTGCTGCATGTTGTAACGCCGTCGCTTTAGTCGTCCTCTCCTTTAATACAACTCGTGTATTCTTCTGGTGACGGTGCGTCTTGAGGCTCATACGTGACGTCATTCGTTGAGATCCTAAAGGTGCGTTCACACCAAACGCGACGTGAACGCACCTTGAGAACGTTCCTCAGACCAACATCTTCCACAACACTAACCTGCAGTTTGTCTCCACTTCTCTGTAGCATCTGTTAGCTTGTGTTGCTTTAGTTTATCTCTACTTCTCCCACACGCTGCATCAACGTAGTCTGAAGACTTCCTCCACCGCTTGTTTGTTTGGGTGATTTGCTGACATCAACGGTGTGTATTGCATTTTTTTTTTAAACTGCGTTAAAGCGCGATAAAATAATTGTCGGCGTTAATTAATTAATGCGTTAAGTTGCCCAGCACTAATATATATATATATGTGTGTGTATATGTATAAATACACGGATTCCCACTCCGTGGCAGTAGGTGTGTATATATATGTATATATGTATATATATGTGTGTGTATATGTATTTGTACACGGATTACCACTCCGTGGCAGTAGGTGTGTATATATATGTTTACATGTGTATACATATACGTGTGTGTATATGTATAAATACACGGATTACCACTCCGTGGCAGTAGGTGTAGCCCAGCTCTCGGCTGACGGTCCAGTTTGCGTGTTCTTCTATCTGCTGCTCATCAGGAAACACAACCGTCTGATTAAACCAGGAGAACTCCAGCTCCACACAGGGAGTCTCCTGAAGAGGCCGATCAATAATCCATCAATCAACACAATCAATCACATGTGATCCACGGGCAGAGAGACAGACAGGCAGTCGGAGATGTTGTGTACCTTGTTGGGATTTGAACCTGCAACTCCGATGGGATTGAGGAGGTCCTCGAGGCCGTGAGGGACCGGCCAAAGACTCAGAGCCACTTTACCCGAAACCAGAATGTCTGTGTAGTCAAACAGGTTCACGTTGCCCCAGGCCAGAGGACAGTGCTCCTGAGGGACAGACAGGTGGATTCAGTCACACTTTCTTTGCTTCCTTCATGTGTTTATGAGTCCTTGTCTCCATCCCATCTCACCTCCTTGGCTCCTTTCCTTCCCTTCACAGAGCAGATCGACAGGCAGAGTCTGGCTGAGCGAGGTAGATCAGCCAGGTAGATGTCATAGGCCAGCCACTCGTTCCACCTGGAGACAGACAGACAGGTAGGACCGCAGACAGGGGGTGAGACACAGAGCTAAGAGAGACAGGTGGTCAGCAAGACAGGTGGAGAAAGTGTATATATTCAGTGTGTATAATCAGTGTGTATAATCAGTGTATATAATCAGTGTGTATATATTTAGTGTATACTTGTGTACTTGGTACAGTGAGGATACAGAGTGTTTGTTACCTGGGGTTAGAACAAGGGACTCTCTGGGTGTTGACGTTGTCACAGAGCGGCTCTCCACCATGATAGATTCCTGTCCTCACATAGATCTAAACACACAGAGACACACACAGTACATGTTTCAAGCTTTACACCACAAAGAGACATAAAGACACACAGAACCACCACAAAGAGACACAAAGACACACAGAACCACCACAAAGAGACATAAAGACACACAGAACCACCACAAAGAGACACAAAGAGACATAAAGACACACAGAACCACCACAAAGAGACACAAAGAGACATAAAGACAAACAGAACCACCACAAAGAGACACAAAGAGACATAAAGACACACAGAACCACCACAAAGAGACACAAAGACACACAGAACCACCACAAAGAGACACAAATAGACACAAAGACACACAGAACCACCACAAAGAGACATAAAGACACACAGAACCACCACAAAGAGACACAAAGAGACACAGAACCACTACAAAGAGACACAAACAAACCCCAAAGAGAAACGAAACAAGAATGAGATGTAAAACAACCAGAAATAGATGAAAACCTCAACAAACAGATTCTAAACAACCAGAAATAGATACAAAACCACCTAAAAGAGACAGAAAAACACCACAAAGAGATCAGAAAACACGAGAACACGAGGACACAGGGACACGAGGACACGAGAACACGAGAACAGACTGGGGATGATGTTGTGACGAACCTTGTCGATGTCTCGGATGTTGACGTTAACGTAAGTGGCGCAGAGCAGTCGGACCCTCAGCAGAGTGTTGAAGGCCCACAGAGAGCGAGGAGGAGAACCATCGCCTCCTCCTGGACAGGGAGACGGCTGAGGAGTTCGACGACTGAAACACAAACAACAACCATCTTCCACCTGGCTACACTTCACCTGTACAGGCTCCTGATTGGCTGTGATACGTGTGTCAGAGATGCTGATGGACTGCTGTACCTGTATGAGGGTGTGACAAAGCCAGAGCCAGGTAGCTGAGAGTGAAGGCTGTCTTTGGAGACCAGCATCAGGTGTGGAAGACGACCCACGATGATACAGGACCGGATATACTGCAGAGAGACAGGTGGAGGGACAGACAGGTCGTACTCGAGAGCTCATCCATGAAGGTTTGTGTTTTCAGAGTGAAGTTGTTACCTTGTACTGACTGAGAGGATACTTCTCCAACAGGTACTCATCACAGCCACACACCTGAGGAGACAGGCAGACAGGTGAGTCAGGCAGACAGGTGAGTCAGAAAGACAGGTGAGTCAGACAGACTGGTGTAGCTTCAAGATGTACTGCCCCCGGTACTCCTGGACACAGACAGAAAGGTGAGTCAGACAGACATACAGACAGACAGGTATCCCTCCATGATGTACTATCTCTGGTACTCCTGGACACAGACAGGTGTGTCATGTAGACAGGTGTACCTTGAGGATGTACTGTCTACCTTTAGAAACAATTAATATTAGATATTCTCTTGGACCAAAGACTGCCGCAAAGAAAAACAAACAAACAAATAACCACGACAAGGAGACACAAAACCACCACAAAGAGAAAACAACAACCATGAAGAGACAAAATAACCACAAACAGACACAAAACAACCACAAAGAGACACTAAACAACCACAAAGAGACACCAAACAACCACAAAGAGACACAAAACAACCACAAAGACACATAAAACAACCAAAAAGAGACATAAAACAACCAAAAAGAGAAACAAAACAACAACAAAGAGACAGAAAACAACCACAAAGAGACACAAAAAAAACAACAAACAGACACAAAACAACCACTAAGAGAAAACAACAACCATGAAGAGACACAAATCCATCAGTCAATCAAATTAATTCATAAAGCACATTTAAAAACAACCCATGTTTACCAAAGTGGTATACAGCTACAGCAGGTAGCTCAAAGCACAAATAAAAGAAAGTCTGAAATAAACAACAATGCACAGAGCTCACAAATGGGCCAAATAAACAACACATATGCGCAAGTAAAAAATCAGGAAGAGTCAAACGCTAAAGAGTAAAAGTATGTTTTGAGCCTGGACTTAAAAGAGTCAATAGAGGCGGCGATCTGATAGGAAGGGGGAAGCTGGTCCACAGTCCTGCAATAGTCTCCCCTGAGCCCCAAGTCAGCCGACCTGAGGGACCTGGAGGAAGATGATGTAGTAAAGAGGTCTGCGATAAAGGAAGGGTCCAGTCCAGTTCGTGCTTTATAGACAAACCAGAGAACCTTAAAGTTTCTGAACCGTACTGATAGCCAGTGGAGAGGCACCAGAACATGGGTAATGTGGTCCCTCTTCTGGAACAAAACAACCACAAAGAGACATAAAACAACCACAAAGAGACATAAAACATCCTACAAAGAGACAAAACAACAACAAAGACACATAAAACATCCTACAAAGAGACACAAAACAACCACAAAGACACATAAAACATCCTACAAAGAGACATAAACAACCACAAAGACACATAAAACATCCTACAAAGAGACATAAACAACCACAAAGAGACATAAAACAACCAAGAAAGAGACATAAAACAACCAACAAAGAGACACAAAACATCCTACAAAGAGACATAAAACAACCACAAAGACACATAAAACATCCAAAAAGCGACATAAAACAACCACAAAGACACATAAAACATCCAAAAAGCGACATAGAACAACCACAAAGACACATAAAACATCCAAAAAGAGAAAGAAAACAACAACAAAGAGACATAAAACAACCACAAAGAGACATAAAACAACCACTAAGAGAAACAAAACAATGTCGGCACAGACAGGTGAGTCAGACAGACAGACAGATGTATCTACAGGATGTACTGCCCCTGGTACTCCTGGACACAGACAGACGGACAGGTAGTCAGACAGACAGACAGGTGTACCTTCAGGATGTACTGCCCCTGGTACTCCTGAACACAGAGGCGGAGCTGTTGAGGTGACAGGTGCATCGATCGGCTTTTCTTCCTGATGGACTCTGCTATCAGCTGCTCAGGTAAACTGTCGTGAGTCACCTGTACACAAACACACAAACACACACAGTTACACAAATGAGTTTTAATTGGTAGGAGACGGAGAAGAAGAGGCTTTGATCGTAACCAAGGCTACGGACATGTGAGGAAGCAGGAACAGTGGAGATAGACAGATAGACAGACAGGTAGTCAGACAGAGAGACAGACAGGTGATTCAGACAGCCATCGATGTCGTGGTGGGATTTGTTTAGTGATTCGGGGCCGATGATGAGGATTTCAGATTTGTCGCTGTTGAGTTTGAGGAAGTTGGTGATGGTGGAGTTGGGGGGGGGGGGGGATTTGGTAGAAATTGAGACCATGGTGGCGTATGATGTCACCAAAGAGCAGCATGAAGAGAAGAGGACCGCGTACTGAACAGCTGGGTCAGACCTGAACTTATTGATACTAATGATGTTGGAGGAACCGGAGTGGATGATGTCAGAGTAGTAGGTGGAGCGAGCAGTGCTGCTGTAAGTATTCCTTGTAAACCAGGGTGTGATCTGTGATGCTGGTTTGGTTGAAGAGTCGCTCTAGTCTGCGGAGTTCAGGGGTGAACTAGAGAGCAGTGTGAAAGAGACAGTTCTAGAGGATAGTGTGTTATTGTAGAGGTAGACCAGGTCTGACTGTGTTATTGTAGATGTGGACCAGGTCTGAGTGTGTTATTATAGAGGTAGACCAGGTCTGATTGTGTTATTGTAGATGTGGACCAGGTCTGACTGTGTTATTGTAGATGTGGACCAGGTCTGAGTGTGTTATTGGAGAGGTGGACCAGGTCTGCTTGTGTTATTGTAGAGGTATGTGGGGGAGGGGCTAAAGGAGGGGGTGACCAGGTCCAGGATGTGACCTCGGTTGTGGTTTAGGGGAAGTTGATGTGTTGAGTGAAGTTGAAGCGTCTAAGCTTGGTTGGCTGGAAAGAAAGAGAGAGTGACTCAAATCAACAGACATCCAGCTTTACCTTCAGAGTGTATTTCTGTTTGGAGTTGGACGGAGACACGATGACCCAGATGGTTACAATCAACCTCCCTGTAGACAGACGGGTAGAGAGAGAGACACATTATCTTACTTTAGTTGGATCTTTTCTATCCCGACACATTCACAGAATTCACAGCGTCCTGCAGAGTGTTGCTCATGGAATCTTTGAGCATCAACCTGTAGTTGTCTCTTTCTGATTGGCCGGATTCGTGGATCTGGCCTCTCTGCTCTGAACCCCTTGATGGGGGGGGGCTGTCAGCAGTTTGTGTTTGAGGATACATCATGGAGTTCACAAAAAGTCCCACCTTCAAAAACTTGGACCAGTCAGAGGCCTTGGTTACTAAACCCTCAGGTCCTTCACCAGTCAGAGGCCTTGGTTACTAAACCCTCAGGTCCTCCACCAGTCAGAGGCCTTGGTTACTAAACCCTCAAGTCCTCCACCGGTCAGAGGCCTTGGTTACTAAACCCTCAAGTCCTCCACCAGTCAGACACCTTAGTTACTAAACCCTCAAGTCCTCCACCAGTCAGAGGCCTTGGTTACTAAACCCTCAAGTCCTCCACCAGTCAGAGGCCTGGTTACTAAACCTTCAGGTCCTCCACCAGTCAGAGGCCTTGGTTACTAAACCCTCAGGTCCTCCACCGGTCAGAGGTCTTAGTTACTAAACCCTCAATTCCTCCACCGGTCAGAGGTCTTGGTTACTAAACCCAACCACAAAGACACATAAAACAACCACAAAGACACGTAAAACAACCACAAAGAGACATAAAACAACCAACAAAGACACATAAAACAACCACAAAAACACATAAAACAACCACAAAGAGACATAAAACAACCACAAAGACACATAAAACAACCACAAAGAGACATAAAACAACCAACAAAGACACATAAAACAACCAACAAAGACACATAAAACAACCACAAAGACAAACAAAACAACCACAAAGAGATACAAAACAACCACAAAGAGACATAAAACAACCAACAAAGAGACATAAATCTAATCCAGGCTGAGGTAACAAAAGGCCTCATTCAAAAGTAGGGAGGTCCTGATCTGGTTTTCCTGCTGAGTATGTTCATATTGTGTATTTGTGTGTTCTCGTAGGTGGGGGTTTAGTTTAATTTAATTTGAGTACCTTTGTCCAGCTTGCTATAGATGTGCTGTGGGAGTTGTGGGCTGGACTCCAGGTTGGGGGGGTAGACGTAGAGCGCCTGGCTGTGGGCCCCCCCCCCCTCCCTTTCCTCCATGGCCTCTCTGCACACGCTCAGTATGGAGCGACGGAAGTCCTGGACCTCCGGGTCCTTCATCATCTCGAACTCACAGACCGGCATCCCGATGGCGAACCCTGAAGACGGGGAGGGTTTTAGTCTGAGGGTGGAGGGTGGAACTCTGGGAGATGGAGTTCGGTGAGCGATGAGGTCATTTTTCGTTACCTATCTCCCGGTTCAGGATCTTCTCCTCCCGGTTGCCCAGCGGCTCGATGACCTTCAGGATCGGGTGAAACAGTCGGAGGTCGCACAGCCGCCTCGTCTCATCGTAGAACTCCTCCCTCTCCGCCTCCTGGTTCACGCCCATAAAGATGTAGCTTGACTCCTCCTGGCCAATCAGAGAGCAGAGATATTTTACCTGTGTTACTGCCGGTAAATAATAGTAGACGGGGTCAAAGATGTACCTGCAGCAGGTGGTAGAGCGGGTACTTCCTGGCCTCAGTGAAGAGCTGCTGCTTGATGCTGATGAGAGGAGTTTCTCTGAGACACTCCAGACTCACCATCATCCCTGAGACACGATTATTATCATCATTATTATCATTATCATCATCATTATGATCATTATTATTCCCATTATTATCATTATGATCATCATTATTATCATTATCATCATTATTATCATTATCATCATTATCATCACTATCATCATTATCATTATCATCATTATTATCATCATTGTTGGAATGCTGTTAAGCATTCCAACTATTGTTATCCTGTTTCTCTTTATTGTTGGAATGCTGTTAAGCATTCCAACTATTGTTATCTTGTTTCTTTATTGTTGGAATGCTGTTAAGCATTCCAACTATTGTTATCCTGTTTCTTTATTGTTGGAATGCTGTTAAGCATTCCAACTATTGTTATCCTGTTTCTTTATTGTTGGAATGCTGTTAAGCATTCCAACTATTGTTATCCTGTTTCTTTATTCTTCTTTATTGTTGGAATGCTGTTAAGCATTCCAACTATTGTTATCCTGTTTCTTTATTCTTCTTTATTTTATTTTTATTTTTATAATTATATTTCTTCCGTACGCTTTTTGAAACTCTTCTGCTCCTTCATATTTTAAGCTACAGAAACCGTTCAACTATCAAAATGTTCAGCTCTTTCAGCAGAGGGGTGCTATGACTTTTCATATTTCTAACCTTTAAACTTTATGAATTATTAAGCTTTTTGCAATTTTTTTTTTGAATGGGTTTCTATGGAGAAAATGTTCAAATCCTCTTCAACTTTCAAATCCTTCTACTTCCTCATACTTTCAGCTACAGACACCATTTCAACTTTAAAATGTTGAGAAGATCCTGATCTATTGACGCATTATTCAGCTTTTTGATATCTTTTATACTTTTTGAACTGCAGCAGTTTAACTTTTATGATTTTTTCAGCCCTTTTCTGCTTTTATAATGGGTGTGTATTGCGCAGCTTAGAGTGCGTGATGTCACCGCTAGAGTGAAGAGCAGCTTGAGATTCTTGTGAAAGAAAGATTTGTGTTTTGCCACTGTGTCCACAATCTTCACTCTTCATGCATAATTTCTGGATGTAGAAGTAGCTAATCTTGTCCTTGTCGTAGACAAATGACTGTGGAATCCCACAGATTTACACATTTGACACAGAAGCCAGTAATTGAGAGGAAAACCAACTTTCTGCTCCATAGAGACCAATGTTAAATTTTGCTTCAAAAACATCTTCCACAGAACACGGTACCCCATTTCTAAATCGCCAGTTCAGCCACATTTTTTACACTACAGACACAATTTTTACAGGATCTGTTCTTCAACTCATCCTTCCTCTCATTTATTAATATCGGAGCAATAGGAGCTACGGTTATGGGAGTTTTGAGGATTTGTTTGAGAGGTGTTTCCCTGTTTAATCTCCATGAAAAGGCTGCAAGGACACAGGTGTTTCTGATCAAGCTAATTAGTGATGTTGATAAACACACAGACTCACAGACACACACGCACTCCTCTCTCTCTATCTCTCTGTGTCTCTCTCTCTCCCTCTCTCTCTGTGTGTCTCTCTCATACAGTCATTCAGGTTCTTAGAGATCTTTAGAGGATCCCCCCCCCCACACACACACACCCCATTTTAAAATAAAAGCCCCACAGAATGAATTCTAACTGAAATGCTTATGATGAAGCCTGACATTTAATAACCTGTTTGTGTTTATCTAACATTATGAGTCCATCTCTTCCCCCCCCCCCACACCCCATTTCAAAATAAAAGCCCCACAGAATGAATTCTAACTGAAATGCTTGTGATGAAGCCTGTCATTTAATAACCTGTTTGTGTTAATCTAACAATATGAGTCCATCTCCTCTCCCCTTCTCCCCCCCACACCCCATTTCAAAATAAAAGCCCCACAGAGTGAAATATAACTGAAATGCTTGTGATGAAGCCTGTCATTTAATAACCTGTTTGTGTCAAACATTATGATTATGTCTCCTCTCCCCCCCACCCAGCCCCACCCTTTCAAAATAAAAGCCCCATGGATTAACTGTATGTAAACATTAAGCTCAAAATTAGACTTTTTCAAATACTGCCATTACTATTACTACTACTACTACTGTTATATTATATACTACGACCACTACTACAGCTATTACTACTACTACTTCTACTACTTCTTCTAAATACTAATACTTCTACTACTAATGATACTTCTACTACAACTACAACTTCTAGTACTACTACTACAAATATCACTACTGCTGACATTTTTTAAGCCACAGAAACCATTCGAATATCAAAATGTTCAGCTCTTTCAGGAGAGGGGTGATATGACTTTTCATATTTGTAATCTTTAAATTCTTTGAATTATTAAGCTATTTGCAATTTTCTTTTGAATGGGATCTCTATGGAGAAAATCTTCAAATCCTGTTAAACTTCTTCAACTTTCAAAGCCTTCTTCTTCTCATACTTTCAGCTACATATGACTTCATATTTGTAATCTTTCAACTTTTTGAATTAAGCTTTTTGCAATTTTTTTTAAATTGGATATCTATTTTCAGCAATGTTTTTGAGATTCATTTCAGCTTTCAGCATTCCAACGCATTTTCAGCAGGAAATGCATTTTCTAGTTTTTTTTATAATTATATTTCTTCCGTACGCTTTTTGAAACTCTTCTGCTCCTTCATATTTTAAGCTACAGAAACCGTTCAACTATCAAAATGTTCAGCTCTTTCAGCAGAGGGGTGCTATGACTTTTCATATTTCTAACCTTTAAACTTCATGAATTATTAAGCTTTTTGCAATTTTTTTTTTGAATGGGTTTCTATGGAGAAAATGTTCAAATCCTCTTCAACTTTCAAATCCTTCTACTTCCTCATACTTTCAGCTACAGACACCATTTTAACTTTCAAATGTTGAGAAAACCCTGATCTATTGCTGCATTATTCAGCTTTTTGATATCTTTTATACTTTTTGAACTGCAGCAGTTTAACTTTTATGATTTTTTCAGCCCTTTTCTGCTTTTATAATGGGTGTGTATTGCGCAGCTTAGAGTGCGTGATGTCACCGCTAGAGTGAAGAGCAGCTTGAGATTCTTGTGAAAAAAACATTTGTCTTTTGCCACTGTGTCCACAATCTTCACTCTTCATGCATAATTTCTGGATGTAGAAGTAGCTAATCTTGTCCTTGTCGTAGACAAATGACTGTGGAATCCCACAGATTTACACATTTGGCACAGAAGCCTGTAATTGAGAGGAAAACCAACTTTCTGCTCCATAGAGACCAATGTTAAATTTTGCTTCAAAAACATCTTCCACAGAACACGGGACCCCATTTCTAAATCGCCAGTTCAGCCACATTTTTTAGACTACAGACACAATTTTTACAGGATCTGTTCTTCAACTCATCCTTCCTCTCATTTATTAATAGCGGAGCAATAGGAGCTACGGTTATGGGAGTTTTGAGGATTTGTTTGAGAGGTGTTTCCCTGTTTAATTTCCATGAAAAGGCTGCAAGGACACAGGTGTTTCTGATGAAGCTCATTAGTGATGTTGATAAACACACAGACTCACAGACACACACACACTCCTCTCTCTCTATCTCTCTGTGTGTGTGTCTCTCTCTCTGTGTCTCTCTCTCATACAGTCATTCAGGTTCTTAGAGATCTTTAGAGGATCCCCCCCCCCCACACACACACCCCATTTTAAAATAAAAGCCCCACAGAATGAATTCTAACTGAAATGCTTATGATGAAGCCTGACATTTAATAACCTGTTTGTGTTTATCTAACATCATGAGTCCATCTCTTCCCCCCCCCCCCCCCCACACCCCATTTCAAAATAAAAGCCCCACAGAGTGAAATATAACTGAAATGCTTGTGATGAAGCCTGTCATTTAATAACCTCTGTTTATGTGTCAAACATTATGATTATGTCTCCTCTCCCCCCCACCCAGCCCCAACCCTTTCAAAATAAAAGCCCCATGGATTAACTGTATGTAAACATTAAGCTCAAAATGAGACTTTTTCAAATACTGCCATTACTATTACTACTACTACTACTGTTATATTATATACTACGACCACTACTACAGCTATTACTACTACTACTTCTACTACTTCTTCTAAATACTAATACTTCTACTACCAATGATACTTCTACTACAACTACAACTTCTACTACTACTATTACAAATATCACTACTGCTACTACTTATTATAATGCTACTAATACTTCTACTACTAATAATACTTCTACTACAACTACAACTTCTAGTACTACTAATACTACAAATATCACTACTGCTGACATTTTTTAAGCCACAGAAACCGTTCGAATATCAAAATGTTCAGCTCTTTCAGGAGAGGGGTGCTTTGACTTTTCATAATTGTAATCTTTTAACTTTTTGAAATATTAAGCTATTTGCAATTTTCTTTTGAATGGGATCTCTATGGAGAAAATCTTCAAATCCTGTTAAACTTCTTCAACTTTCAAAGCCTTCTTCTTCTCATACTTTCAGCTACATATGACTTCATATTTGTAATCTTTCAACTTTTTGAATTATTAAGCTTTTAGCAATTTTTTTTAAATTGGATATCTATTTTCAGCAATGTTTTTGAGATTCATTTCAGCTTTCAGCATTCCAACGCATTTTCAGCAGGAAATGCATTTTCTAGTTGTTGGAATGCTGTTAAGCATTCCAACTATTGTTATCCTGTTTCTCTTTATTAAACTTCTTATATTTCTTCCGCCCGTATTTTGCTACTTAACTCCTTCCACATTTTTTAAGCTACAGAAACCGTTCAAATATCAAAATGTTCAGCTCATTAAGGACACGTGTGCTATGACTTTTCATATTTCTAACCTTTAAACTTCATGAATTATTAAGCTTTTTGCAATTTTTTTTTTGAATGGGTTTCAATGGAGCAAATGTTCAAATCCTCTTCAACTTTCAAATCCTTCTACTTCCTCATACTTTCAGCTACAGACATCATTTCAACTTTCAAATGTTGAGAAAACCCTGATCTATTGCCGCATTATTCAGCTTTTTGATATCTTTTATACTTTTTGAACTGTCCCAGTTTAACTTTTATGATTTTTTCACTCCTTTTCTGACTTTATAATGGGTGTGTATTGCGCAGCTTAGAGTGCGTGATGTCACCGCTAGAGTGAAGAGCAGCTTGAGATTCTTGTGAAAAAAACATTTGTCTTTTGCCACTGTGTCCACAATCTTCACTCTTCATGCATCATTTCTGGATGTAGAAGTAGCTAATCTTGTCCTTGTCGTAGACAAATGACTGTGGAATCCCACAGATTTACACATTTGGCACAGAAGCCTGTAATTGAGAGGAAAACCAACTTTCTGCTCCATAGAGACCAATGTTAAATTTAGCTTCAAAAACATCTTCCACAGAACACGGTACCCCATTTCTAAATCGCCAGTTCAGCCACATTTTTTACACTACAGACACAATTTTTACAGGATCTGTTCTTCAACTCATCCTTCCTCTCATTTATTAATATCGGAGCAATAGGAGCTACGGTTATGGGAGTTTTGAGGATTTGTTTGAGAGGTGTTTCCCTGTTTAATCTCCATGAAAAGGCTGCAAGGACACAGGTGTTTCTGATTAAGCTCATTAGTGATGTTGATAAACACACAGACTCACACACACACGCTCCTCTATCTCTCTCTCTCTATCTCTGTATGTCTCTCTCTCTGTGTGTGTCTCTCATACAGTCATTCAGGTCTTACAGCTTTTTACAGGACTCCCCTCCCCCCACTCCATTTTAAAATAAAAGCCCCACAGAATGAATTCTAACTGAAATGCTTGTGATGAAGCCTGTCATTTAATAACCTCTGTTTATGTGTCAAACATTATGATTATGTCTCCTCTCCCCCTCTCTCCCCCACCCAGCCCCACCCTTTCAAAATAAAAGCCTCATGGATTAACTGTATTTAAACATTAAGCTGAAAATTAGGCTTTTTGTTGAAGTAATGAATGCTCTTACTAATACTGCGACAACTACTACTATTGCTGCTAATATTTCTAGTATTACTACTACAACTACTACTTCAACTTTTGCTGTTGCTACTATTACTACTACTGCTATTGCTGCTACCATCGATATTATTACTACCACTACTATTACTTGTACTACAACTGCTATTCATGCTACTACCAGTACTAATATTACTACAGCTATTAGTACGACTGCTACTAGTACTACTACTACTGCTATTACTGCTACTTCAAATACTGCATTTACTGTTACTACTGCTACTACTGTTATATTAAATACTACGACCACTACTACAGCTATTACTATGACTACTGATACTACTACTTCTACTACTTCTTATAATTACTAATACTTCTATACTAATGATACTTCTACTACAACTACAACTTCTACTAATACTACTCCTACAAATATCACTACTGCTACTACTAGTACTTATTCTAATGCCAGTAATACTTCTACTACTAATAATACTTCTACTACAACTACAACTTCTACTAATACTACTCCTATAAATATCACTACTGCTATTACTAGTACTTATTCTAATGCCAGTAATACTTCTACTACTAATAATACTTCTACTACAACTACAACTTCTACTAATACTACTCCTATAAATATCACTACTGCTATTACTAGTACTTATTCTAATGCCAGTAATACTTCTACTACTAATAATACTTCTACTACAACTACAACTTCTAGTACTACTACAAATATCACTACTGTTGACATTTTTTAAGCCACAGAAACCGTTCGAATATCAAAATGTTCAGCTCTTTCAGGAGAGGGGTGATATGACTTTTCATATTTGTAATCTTTAAATTCTTTGAAATATTAAGCTATTTGCAATTTTCTTTTGAATGGGATCTCTATGGAGAAAATCTTCAAATCCTGTTAAACTTCTTCAACTTTCAAAGCCTTCTTCTCATACTTTCAGCTACATATGACTTCATATTTGTAATATTTCAACTTTTTGAATTATTAAGCTTTTTGCAATTTTTTTTAAATTGGATATCTATTTTCAGCAATGTTTTTGAGATTCATTTCAGCTTTCAGCATTCCAACGCATTTTCAGCAGGAAATGCATTTTCTAGTTGTTGGAATGCTGTTAAGCATTCCAACTATTGTTATCCTGTTTCTCTTTATTAAACTTCTTATATTTCTTCCGCCCGTATTTTGCAACTTAACTCCTTCCACATTTTTTAAGCTACAGAAACCGTTCAAATATCAAAATGTTCAGCTCATTAAGGACACGTGTGCTATGACTTTTCATATTTCTAACCTTTAAACTTTATGAATTATTAAGCTTTTTGCAATTTTTTTTTTGAATGGGTTTCTATGGAGAAAATGTTCAAATCCTCTTCAACTTTCAAATCCTTCTACTTCCTCATACTTTCAGCTACAGACACCATTTTAACTTTAAAATGTTGAGAAAACCCTGATCTATTGCTGCATTATTCAGCTTTTTGATATATTTTATACTTTTTGAACTGCAGCAGTTTAACTTTTATGATTTTTTCAGCCCTTTTCTGCTTTTATAATGGGTGTGTATTGCGCAGCTTAGAGTGCGTGATGTCACCGCTAGAGTGAAGAGCAGCTTGAGATTCTTGTGAAAAAAACATTTGTCTTTTGCCACTGTGTCCACAATCTTCACTCTTCATGCATAATTTCTGGATTTAAACGTAGCTAATCTTGTCCTTGTCGTAGACAAATGACTGTGGAATCCCACAGATTTACACATTTGACACAGAAGCCTGTAATTGAGAGGAAAACCAACTTTCTGCTCCATAGAGACCAATGTTAAATTTTGCTTCAAAAACATCTTCCACAGAACACGGTACCCCATTTCTAAATCGCCAGTTCAGCCACATTCTTTACACTACAGACACAATTTTTACAGGATCTGTTCTTCAACTCATCCTTCCTCTCATTTATTAATATCGGAGCAATAGGAGCTACGGTTATGGGAGTTTTGAGGATTTGTTTGAGAGGTGTTTCCCTGTTTAATCTCCATGAAAAGGCTGCAAGGACACAGGTGTTTCTGATTAAGCTCATTAGTGATGTTGATAAACACACAGACTCACAGACACACACACTCCTCTCTCTCTCTGTGTCTCTCTCTCTCTGTGTCTCTCTCTCATACAGTCATTCAGGTTCTTAGAGATCTTTAGAGGATCCCCCCCCCCCACACACACACACCCCATTTTAAAATAAAAGCCCCACAGAATGAATTCTAACTGAAATGCTTGTGATGAAGCCTGTCATTTAATAACCTGTTTGTTAATCTAACATTATGATTATGTCTCCCCCCCCCCCCCCGCCCACACCCCATTTCAAAATAAAAGCCCCAAAGAGTGAATTCTAACTGAAATGCTTGTGATGAAGCCTGTCATTTAATAACCTGTTTGTGTTAATCTAACAATATGAGTCCATCTCCTCTCCCCTTCTCCCCCCCCACACCCCATTTCAAAATAAAAGCCCCACAGAGTGAAATATAACTGAAATGCTTGTGATGAAGCCTGTCATTTAATAACCTCTGTTTATGTGTCAAACATTATGATTATGTCTCCTCTCCCCCTCTCTCCCCCACCCAGCCCCACCCTTTCAAAATAAAAGCCTCATGGATTAACTGTATTTAAACATTAAGCTGAAAATTAGGCTTTTTTGTTGAAGTAATGAATGCTCTTACTAATACTGCGACAACTACTACTATTGCTGCTAATATTTCTAGTATTACTACTACTACTACTACTACTACTTTTGCTGTTGCTACGATTACTACTGCTATTACTGCTACCATCAATATTATTACTACCACTACTGCTATTACTACCACTACTACTATTACTTATACTACAACTGCTATTCATGCTACTACCAGTACTAATACTACTACAGCTATTAGTACGACTGCTACTAGTACTACTACTACTGCTATTACTGCTACTTCAAATACTGCCATTACTATTACTACTACTACTACTTATACTACTACTGTTATATTAAATACTACGACCACTACTACAGCTATTACTACTACTACCGATACTACTACTTCTTCTAAATACTAACACTTCTACTACTAATGATACTTCTACTACAACTACAACTTCTAGTACTACTAATACTACAAATATCACTACTGCTGACATTTTTTAAGCCACAGAAACCGTTCGAATATCAAAATGTTCAGCTCTTTCAGCAGAGGGGTGCTTTGACTTTTCATATTTGTAATCTTTTAACTTTTTGAAATATTAAGCTATTTGCAATTTTCTTTTGAATGGGATCTCTATGGAGAAAATCTTCAAATCCTGTTAAACTTCTTCAACTTTCAAAGCCTTCTTCTCATACTTTCAGCTACATATGACTTCATATTTGTAATCTTTAAATTCTTTGAAATATTAAGCTATTTGCAATTTTCTTTTGAATGGGATCTCTATGGAGAAAATCTTCAAATCCTGTTAAACTTCTTCAACTTTCAAAGCCTTCTTCTTCTCATACTTTCAGCTACATATGACTTCATATTTGTAATCTTTCAACTTTTTGAATTATTAAGCTTTTTGCAATTATTTTTTAATTGGATATCTATTTTCAGCAATGTTTTTGAGATTCATTTCAGCTTTCAGCATTCCAACGCATTTTCAGCAGGAAATGCATTTTCTAGTTGTTGGAATGCTGTTAAGCATTCCAACTATTGTTATCCTGTTTCTCTTTATTAAACTTCTTATATTTCTTCCGCCCGTATTTTGCTACTTAACTCCTTCCACATTTTTTAAGCTACAGAAACCGTTCAAATATCAAAATGTTCAGCTCATTAAGGACACGTGTGCTATGACTTTTCATATTTCTAACCTTTAAACTTCATGAATTATTAAGCTTTTTGCAATTTTTTTTTTGAATGGGTTTCAATGGAGCAAATGTTCAAATCCTCTTCAACTTTCAAATCCTTCTACTTCCTCATACTTTCAGCTACAGACACCATTTCAACTTTCAAATGTTGAGAAAACCCTGATCTATTGCCGCATTATTCAGCTTTTTGATATCTTTTATACTTTTTGAACTGTCCCAGTTTAACTTTTATGATTTTTTCACTCCTTTTCTGACTTTATAATGGGTGTGTATTGCGCAGCTTAGAGTGCGTGATGTCACCGCTAGAGTGAAGAGCAGCTTGAGATTCTTGTGAAAAAAACATTTGTCTTTTGCCACTGTGTCCACAATCTTCACTCTTCATGCATAATTTCTGGATGTAGAAGTAGCTAATCTTGTCCTTGTCGTAGACAAATGACTGTGGAATCCCACAGATTTACACATTTGGCACAGAAGCCTGTAATTGAGAGGAAAACCAACTTTCTGCTCCATAGAGACCAATGTTAAATTTAGCTTCAAAAACATCTTCCACAGAACACGGTACCCCATTTCTAAATCGCCAGTTCAGCCACATTTTTTACACTACAGACACAATTTTTACAGGATCTGTTCATCAACTCATCCTTCCTCTCATTTATTAATATCGGAGCAATAGGAGCTACGGTTATGGGAGTTTTGAGGATTTGTTTGAGAGGTGTTTCCCTGTTTAATCTCCATGAAAAGGCTGCAAGGACACAGGTGTTTCTGATTAAGCTCATTAGTGATGTTGATAAACACACAGACTCACACACACACGCTCCTCTATCTCTCTCTCTCTATCTCTGTATGTCTCTCTCTCTGTGTGTGTCTCTCATACAGTCATTCAGGTCTTACAGCTTTTTACAGGACTCCCCTCCCCCCACTCCATTTTAAAATAAAAGCCCCACAGAATGAATTCTAACTGAAATGCTTGTGATGAAGCCTGTCATTTAATAACCTCTGTTTATGTGTCAAACATTATGATTATGTCTCCTCTCCCCCTCTCTCCCCCACCCAGCCCCACCCTTTCAAAATAAAAGCCTCATGGATTAACTGTATTTAAACATTAAGCTGAAAATTAGGCTTTTTGTTGAAGTAATGAATGCTCTTACTAATACTGCGACAACTACTACTATTGCTGCTAATATTTCTAGTATTACTACTACAACTACTACTTCAACTTTTGCTGTTGCTACTATTACTACTACTGCTATTGCTGCTACCATCGATATTATTACTACCACTACTATTACTTGTACTACAACTGCTATTCATGCTACTACCAGTACTAATATTACTACAGCTATTAGTACGACTGCTACTAGTACTACTACTACTGCTATTACTGCTACTTCAAATACTGCATTTACTGTTACTACTGCTACTACTGTTATATTAAATACTACGACCACTACTACAGCTATTACTATGACTACTGATACTACTACTTCTACTACTTCTTATAATTACTAATACTTCTATACTAATGATACTTCTACTACAACTACAACTTCTACTAATACTACTCCTACAAATATCACTACTGCTACTACTAGTACTTATTCTAATGCCAGTAATACTTCTACTACTAATAATACTTCTACTACAACTACAACTTCTACTAATACTACTCCTATAAATATCACTACTGCTATTACTAGTACTTATTCTAATGCCAGTAATACTTCTACTACTAATAATACTTCTACTACAACTACAACTTCTACTAATACTACTCCTATAAATATCACTACTGCTATTACTAGTACTTATTCTAATGCCAGTAATACTTCTACTACTAATAATACTTCTACTACAACTACAACTTCTAGTACTACTACAAATATCACTACTGTTGACATTTTTTAAGCCACAGAAACCGTTCGAATATCAAAATGTTCAGCTCTTTCAGGAGAGGGGTGATATGACTTTTCATATTTGTAATCTTTAAATTCTTTGAAATATTAAGCTATTTGCAATTTTCTTTTGAATGGGATCTCTATGGAGAAAATCTTCAAATCCTGTTAAACTTCTTCAACTTTCAAAGCCTTCTTCTCATACTTTCAGCTACATATGACTTCATATTTGTAATCTTTCAACTTTTTGAATTATTAAGCTTTTTGCAATTTTTTTTAAATTGGATATCTATTTTCAGCAATGTTTTTGAGATTCATTTCAGCTTTCAGCATTCCAACGCATTTTCAGCAGGAAATGCATTTTCTAGTTGTTGGAATGCTGTTAAGCATTCCAACTATTGTTATCCTGTTTCTTTATTCTTCTTTATTTTATTTTTTTTATATTTCTTCCGTACGCTTTTTGAAACTCTTCTGCTCCTTCATATTTTAAGCTACAGAAACCGTTCAACTATCAAAATGTTCAGCTCTTTCAGCAGAGGGGTGCTATGACTTTTCATATTTCTAACCTTTAAACTTTATGAATTATTAAGCTTTTTGCATTTTTTTTTTTGAATGGGTTTCTATGGAGAAAATGTTCAAATTCTCTTCAACTTTCAAATCCTTCTACTTCCTCATACTTTCAGCTACAGACACCATTTCAACTTTAAAATGTTGAGAAAATCCTGATCTATTGCTGCATTATTCAGCTTTTTGATATCTTTTATACTTTTTGAACTGCAGCAGTTTAACTTTTATGATTTTTTCAGCCCTTTTCTGCTTTTATAATGGGTGTGTATTGCGCAGCTTAGAGTGCGTGATGTCACCGCTAGAGTGAAGAGCAGCTTGAGATTCTTGTGAAAAAAACATTTGTCTTTTGCCACTGTGTCCACAATCTTCACTCTTCATGCATAATTTCTGGATGTAGAAGTAGCTAATCTTGTCCTTGTCGTAGACAAATGACTGTGGAATCCCACAGATTTACACATTTGACACAGAAGCCTGTAATTGAGAGGAAAACCAACTTTCTGCTCCATAGAGACCAATGTTAAATTTTGCTTCAAAAACATCTTCCACAGAACACGGTACCCCATTTCTAAATCGCCAGTTCAGCCACATTTTTTACACTACAGACACAATTTTTACAGGATCTGTTCTTCAACTCATCCTTCCTCTCATTTATTAATATCGGAGCAATAGGAGCTACGGTTATGGGAGTTTTGAGGATTTGTTTGAGAGGTGTTTCCCTGTTTAATCTCCATGAAAAGGCTGCAAGGACACAGGTGTTTCTGATGAAGCTCATTAGTGATGTTGATAAACACACAGACTCAGACACACGCACACTCCTCTCTCTCTCTCTCTCTCTCTCTCTGTATGTCTCTCTCTCTGTATCTCTCATACAGTCATTCAGGTCTTACAGCTTTTTACAGGACTCCCCTCCCCCCACTCCATTTTAAAATAAAAGCCCCACAGAATGAATTCTAACTGAAATGCTTATGATGAAGCCTGACATTTAATAACCTGCTTGTGTTTATCTAACATTATAAGTCCATCCCCCCCCACACCCCATTTCAAAATAAAAGCCCCACAGAGTGAATTCTAACTGGAATGCTTGTGATGAAGCCTGTCATTTAATAACCTCTGTATGTGTGTTTCATACTTTCTGATTCTGTCTCCTCCTCCTCTCTCCCCCACCCAGCCCCACCCTTTCAAAATAAAAGCCCCATGGATTAACTGTATGTAAACATTAAGCTCAAAATTAGACTTTTTCAAATACTGCCATTACTATTACTACTACTACTGTTATATTATATACTACGACCACTACTACAGCTATTACTACTACTACTTCTACTACTTCTTCTAAATACTAATACTTCTACTACTAATGATACTTCTACTACAACTACAACTTCTACGACTACTATTACAAATATCACTACTGCTACTACTTATTATAATGCTACTAATACTTCTACTACTAATAATACTTCTACTACAACTACAACTTCTAGTACTACTTCTACAAATATCACTACTGCTGACATTTTTTAAGCCACAGAAACCATTCGAATATCAAAATGTTCAGCTCTTTCAGGAGAGGGGTGATATGACTTTTCATATTTGTAATCTTTAAATTCTTTGAATTATTAAGCTATTTGCAATTTTCTTTTGAATGGGATCTCTATGGAGAAAATCTTCAAATCCTGTTAAACTTCTTCAACTTTCAAAGCCTTCTTCTTCTCATACTTTCAGCTACATATGACTTCATATTTGTAATCTTTCAACTTTTTGAATTATTAAGCTTTTTGCAATTTTTTTAAAATTGGATATCTATTTTCAGCAATGCTTTTGAGATTCATTTCAGCTTTCAGCATTCCAACGCATTTTCAGCAGGAAATGCATTTTCTAGTTGTTGGAATGCTGTTAAGCATTCCAACTATTGTTATCCTGTTTCTTTATTCTTCTTTATTTTATTTTTATATTTCTTCCGTACGTTTTTTCAAACTCTTCTGCTCCTTCATATTTTAAGCTACAGAAACCGTTCAACTATCAAAATGTTCAGCTCTTTCAGCAGAGGGGTGCTATGACTTTTCATATTTCTAACCTTTAAACTTTATGAATTATTAAGCTTTTTGCAATTTTTTTTTTGAATGGGTTTCTATGGAGAAAATGTTCAAATCCTCTTCAACTTTCAAATCCTTCTACTTCCTCATACTTTCAGCTACAGACACCATTTCAACTTTAAAATGTTGAGAAAATCCTGATCTATTGCTGCATTATTCAGCTTTTTGATATCTTTTATACTTTTTGAACTGCAGCAGTTTAACTTTTATGATTTTTTCAGCCCTTTTCTGCTTTTATAATGGGTGTGTATTGCGCAGCTTAGAGTGCGTGATGTCACCGCTAGAGTGAAGAGCAGCTTGAGATTCTTGTGAAAAAAACATTTGTCTTTTGCCACTGTGTCCACAATCTTCACTCTTCATGCATCATTTCTGGATGTAGAAGTAGCTAATCTTGTCCTTGTCATAGACAAATGACTGTGGAATCCCACAGATTTACACATTTGACACAGAAGCCTGTAATTGAGAGGAAAACCAACTTTCTGCTCCATAGAGACCAATGTTAAATTTTGCTTCAAAAACATCTTCCACAGAACACGGTACCCCATTTCTAAATCGCCAGTTCAGCCACATTTTTTACACTACAGACACAATTTTTACAGGATCTGTTCTTCAACTCATCCTTCCTCTCATTTATTAATATCGGAGCAATAGGAGCTACGGTTATGGGAGTTTTGAGGATTTGTTTGAGAGGTGTTTCCCTGTTTAATCTCCATGAAAAGGCTGCAAGGACACAGGTGTTTCTGATTAAGCTAATTAGTGATGTTGATAAACACACAGACTCACAGACACACGCACTCCTCTCTCTCTCTCTCTCTCTCTCTCTGTATGTCTCTCTCTCATACAGTCATTCAGGTTCTTAGAGATCTTTAGAGGATCCCCCCCCCCACACACACACCCCATTTCAAAATAAAAGCCCCACAGAGTGAAATATAACTGAAATGTTTGATGAAGCCTGTCATTTAATAACCTCTGTTTATGTGTCAAACATTATGATTATGTCTCCTCTCCCCACCCAGCCCCACCCTTTCAAAATAAAAGCCCCATGGATTAACTGTATGTAAACATTAAGCTCAAAATTAGACTTTTTCAAATACTGCCATTACTATTACTACTACTGTTATATTATATACTACGACCACTACTACAGCTATTACTTATACTACTTCTTCTAAATACTAATACTTCTACTACTAATGATACTTCTACTACAACTACAACTTCTACTACTACTATTACAAATATCACTACTGCTACTACTTATTATAATGCTACTAATACTTCTACTACTAATAATACTTCTACTACAACTACAACTTCTAGTACTACTACTACAAATATCACTACTGCTGACATTTTTTAAGCCACAGAAACCGTTCGAATATCAAAATGTTCAGCTCTTTCAGGAGAGGGGTGATATGACTTTTCATATTTGTAATCTTTTAACTTTTTGAAATATTAAGCTATTTGCAATTTTCTTTTGAATGGGATCTCTATGGAGAAAATCTTCAAATCCTGTTAAACTTCTTCAACTTTCAAAGCCTTCTTCTTCTCATACTTTCAGCTACATAAGACTTCATATTTGTAATCTTAGAACTTTTAGAATTATTGAGCTTTTTGCAATTTTTTTTAAATTGGATATCTATTTTCAGCAATGTTTTTGAGATTCATTTCAGCTTTCAGCATTCCAACGCATTTTCAGCAGGAAATGCATTTTCTAGTTGTTGGAATGCTGTTAAGCATTCCAACTATTGTTATCCTGTTTCTCTTTATTAAACTTCTTATATTTCTTCCGCCCGTATTTTGCTACTTAACTCCTTCCACATTTTTTAAGCTACAGAAACCGTTCAAATATCAAAATGTTCAGCTCATTAAGGACACGTGTGCTATGACTTTTCATATTTCTAACCTTTAAACTTCATGAATTATTAAGCTTTTTGCAATTTTTTTTTTGAATGGGTTTCAATGGAGCAAATGTTCAAATCCTCTTCAACTTTCAAATCCTTCTACTTCCTCATACTTTCAGCTACAGACACCATTTCAACTTTCAAATGTTGAGAAAACCCTGATCTATTGCCGCATTATTCAGCTTTTTGATATCTTTTATACTTTTTGAACTGTCCCAGTTTAACTTTTATGATTTTTTCACTCCTTTTCTGACTTTATAATGGGTGTGTATTGCGCAGCTTAGAGTGCGTGATGTCACCGCTAGAGTGAAGAGCAGCTTGAGATTCTTGTGAAAAAAACATTTGTCTTTTGCCACTGTGTCCACAATCTTCACTCTTCATGCATAATTTCTGGATGTAGAAGTAGCTAATCTTGTCCTTGTCGTAGACAAATGACTGTGGAATCCCACAGATTTACACATTTGGCACAGAAGCCTGTAATTGAGAGGAAAACCAACTTTCTGCTCCATAGAGACCAATGTTAAATTTAGCTTCAAAAACATCTTCCACAGAACACGGTACCCCATTTCTAAATCGCCAGTTCAGCCACATTTTTTACACTACAGACACAATTTTTACAGGATCTGTTCTTCAACTCATCCTTCCTCTCATTTATTAATATCGGAGCAATAGGAGCTACGGTTATGGGAGTTTTGAGGATTTGTTTGAGAGGTGTTTCCCTGTTTAATCTCCATGAAAAGGCTGCAAGGACACAGGTGTTTCTGATTAAGCTCATTAGTGATGTTGATAAACACACAGACTCACACACACACGCTCCTCTATCTCTCTCTCTCTATCTCTGTATGTCTCTCTCTCTGTGTGTGTCTCTCATACAGTCATTCAGGTCTTACAGCTTTTTACAGGACTCCCCTCCCCCCACTCCATTTTAAAATAAAAGCCCCACAGAATGAATTCTAACTGAAATGCTTGTGATGAAGCCTGTCATTTAATAACCTCTGTTTATGTGTCAAACATTATGATTATGTCTCCTCTCCCCCTCTCTCCCCCACCCAGCCCCACCCTTTCAAAATAAAAGCCTCATGGATTAACTGTATTTAAACATTAAGCTGAAAATTAGGCTTTTTGTTGAAGTAATGAATGCTCTTACTAATACTGCGACAACTACTACTATTGCTGCTAATATTTCTAGTATTACTACTACAACTACTACTTCAACTTTTGCTGTTGCTACTATTACTACTACTGCTATTGCTGCTACCATCGATATTATTACTACCACTACTATTACTTGTACTACAACTGCTATTCATGCTACTACCAGTACTAATATTACTACAGCTATTAGTACGACTGCTACTAGTACTACTACTACTGCTATTACTGCTACTTCAAATACTGCATTTACTGTTACTACTGCTACTACTGTTATATTAAATACTACGACCACTACTACAGCTATTACTATGACTACTGATACTACTACTTCTACTACTTCTTATAATTACTAATACTTCTATACTAATGATACTTCTACTACAACTACAACTTCTACTAATACTACTCCTACAAATATCACTACTGCTACTACTAGTACTTATTCTAATGCCAGTAATACTTCTACTACTAATAATACTTCTACTACAACTACAACTTCTACTAATACTACTCCTATAAATATCACTACTGCTATTACTAGTACTTATTCTAATGCCAGTAATACTTCTACTACTAATAATACTTCTACTACAACTACAACTTCTACGAATACTACTCCTATAAATATCACTACTGCTATTACTAGTACTTATTCTAATGCCAGTAATACTTCTACTACTAATAATACTTCTACTACAACTACAACTTCTAGTACTACTACAAATATCACTACTGTTGACATTTTTTAAGCCACAGAAACCGTTCGAATATCAAAATGTTCAGCTCTTTCAGGAGAGGGGTGATATGACTTTTCATATTTGTAATCTTTAAATTCTTTGAAATATTAAGCTATTTGCAATTTTCTTTTGAATGGGATCTCTATGGAGAAAATCTTCAAATCCTGTTAAACTTCTTCAACTTTCAAAGCCTTCTTCTCATACTTTCAGCTACATATGACTTCATATTTGTAATCTTTCAACTTTTTGAATTATTAAGCTTTTTGCAATTTTTTTTAAATTGGATATCTATTTTCAGCAATGTTTTTGAGATTCATTTCAGCTTTCAGCATTCCAACGCATTTTCAGCAGGAAATGCATTTTCTAGTTGTTGGAATGCTGTTAAGCATTCCAACTATTGTTATCCTGTTTCTCTTTATTAAACTTCTTATATTTCTTCCGCCCGTATTTTGCTACTTAACTCCTTCCACATTTTTTAAGCTACAGAAACCGTTCAAATATCAAAATGTTCAGCTCATTAAGGACACGTGTGCTATGACTTTTCATATTTCTAACCTTTAAACTTCATGAATTATTAAGCTTTTTGCAATTTTTTTTTTGAATGGGTTTCAATGGAGCAAATGTTCAAATCCTCTTCAACTTTCAAATCCTTCTACTTCCTCATACTTTCAGCTACAGACACCATTTCAACTTTCAAATGTTGAGAAAACCCTGATCTATTGCTGCATCATTCAGCTTTTTGATATATTTTATACTTTTTGAACTGCAGCAGTTTAACTTTTATGATTTTTTCAGCCCTTTTCTGCTTTTATAATGGGTGTGTATTGCGCAGCTTAGAGTGCGTGATGTCACCGCTAGAGTGAAGAGCAGCTTGAGATTCTTGTGAAAAAAACATTTGTCTTTTGCCACTGTGTCCACAATCTTCACTCTTCATGCATAATTTCTGGATTTAAACGTAGCTAATCTTGTCCTTGTCGTAGACAAATGACTGTGGAATCCCACAGATTTACACATTTGACACAGAAGCCTGTAATTGAGAGGAAAACCAACTTTCTGCTCCATAGAGACCAATGTTAAATTTTGCTTCAAAAACATCTTCCACAGAACACGGTACCCCATTTCTAAATCGCCAGTTCAGCCACATTTTTTACACTACAGACACAATTTTTACAGGATCTGTTCTTCAACTCATCCTTCCTCTCATTTATTAATATCGGAGCAATAGGAGCTACGGTTATGGGAGTTTTGAGGATTTGTTTGAGAGGTGTTTCCCTGTTTAATCTCCATGAAAAGGCTGCAAGGACACAGGTGTTTCTGATGAAGCTCATTAGTGATGTTGATAAACACACAGACTCACAGACACACACGCACTCCTCTCTCTCTCTCTCTCTCTCTCTCTGTATGTCTCTCTCTCTGTATCTCTCATACAGTCATTCAGGTCTTACAGCTTTTTACAGGACTCCCCTCCCCCCACTCCATTTTAAAATAAAAGCCCCACAGAATGAATTCTAACTGAAATGCTTATGATGAAGCCTGACATTTAATAACCTGCTTGTGTTTATCTAACATTATAAGTCCATCCCCCCCCACACCCCATTTCAAAATAAAAGCCCCACAGAGTGAATTCTAACTGGAATGCTTGTGATGAAGCCTGTCATTTAATAACCTCTGTATGTGTGTTTCATACTTTCTGATTCTGTCTCCTCCTCCTCTCTCCCCCACCCAGCCCCACCCTTTCAAAATAAAAGCCCCATGGATTAACTGTATGTAAACATTAAGCTCAAAATTAGACTTTTTCAAATACTGCCATTACTATTACTACTACTACTGTTATATTATATACTACGACCACTACTACAGCTATTACTACTACTACTTCTACTACTTCTTCTAAATACTAATACTTCTACTACTAATGATACTTCTACTACAACTACAACTTCTACGACTACTATTACAAATATCACTACTGCTACTACTTATTATAATGCTACTAATACTTCTACTACAACTACAACTTCTAGTACTACTTCTACAAATATCACTACTGCTGACATTTTTTAAGCCACAGAAACCATTCGAATATCAAAATGTTCAGCTCTTTCAGGAGAGGGGTGATATGACTTTTCATATTTGTAATCTTTAAATTCTTTGAATTATTAAGCTATTTGCAATTTTCTTTTGAATGGGATCTCTATGGAGAAAATCTTCAAATCCTGTTAAACTTCTTCAACTTTCAAAGCCTTCTTCTCATACTTTCAGCTACATATGACTTCATATTTGTAATCTTTCAACTTTTTGAATTATTAAGCTTTTTGCAATTTTTTTAAAATTGGATATCTATTTTCAGCAATGCTTTTGAGATTCATTTCAGCTTTCAGCATTCCAACGCATTTTCAGCAGGAAATGCATTTTCTAGTTGTTGGAATGCTGTTAAGCATTCCAACTATTGTTATCCTGTTTCTTTATTCTTCCTTATATTATTATATTTCTTCCGTACGCTTTTTGAAACTCTTCTGCTCCTTCATATTTTAAGCTACAGAAACCGTTCAACTATCAAAATGTTCAGCTCTTTCAGCAGAGGGGTGCTATGACTTTTCATATTTCTAACCTTTAAACTTTATGAATTATTAAGCTTTTTGCAATTTTTTTTTTGAATGGGTTTCTATGGAGAAAATGTTCAAATCCTCTTCAACTTTCAAATCCTTCTACTTCCTCATACTTTCAGCTACAGACACCATTTTAACTTTAAAATGTTGAGAAAACCCTGATCTATTGCTGCATTATTCAGCTTTTTAATATCTGTTATACTTTTTGAACTGCAGCAGTTTAACTTTTATGATTTTTTCAGCCCTTTTCTGACTTTATAATGGGTGTGTATTGCGCAGCTTAGAGTGCGTGATGTCACCGCTAGAGTGAAGAGCAGCTTGAGATTCTTGTGAAAAAAAGATTTGTCTTTTGCCACTGTGTCCACAATCTTCACTCTTCATGCATAATTTCTGGATGTAGAAGTAGCTAATCTTGTCCTTGTCGTAGACAAATGACTGTGGAATCCCACAGATTTACACATTTGGCACAGAAGCCTGTAATTGAGAGGAAAACCAACTTTCTGCTCCATAGAGACCAATGTTACATTTTGCTTCAAACACATCTTCCACAGAACACGGTACCCCATTTCTAAATCGCCAGTTCAGCCACATTTTTTACACTACAGACACAATTTTTACAGGATCTGTTCTTCAACTCATCCTTCCTCTCATTTATTAATATCGGAGCAATAGGAGCTACGGTTATGGGAGTTTTGAGGATTTGTTTGAGAGGTGTTTCCCTGTTTAATCTCCATGAAAAGGCTGCAAGGACACAGGTGTTTCTGATTAAGCTCATTAGTGATGTTGATAAACACACAGACTCACAGACACACGCACTCCTCTCTCTCTATCTCTCTGTGTCTCTCTCTCTCCCTCTCTCTCTGTATGTCTCTCTCATACAGTCATTCAGGTTCTTAGAGATCTTTAGAGGATCCCCCCCCCCCCACACACACACCCCATTTTAAAATAAAAGCCCCACAGAATGAATTCTAACTGAAATGCTTATGATGAAGCTTGACATTTAATAACCTGTTTGTGTTAATCTAACATTATGAGTCCATCTCTTCCCCCCCCCCCCCCACACCCCATTTCAAAATAAAAGCCCCACAGAGTGAATTCTAACTGAAATGCTTGTGATGAAGCCTGTCATTTAATAACCTCTGTTTATGTGTCAAACATTATGATTATGTCTCCTCTCTTCCCCCCACCCAGCCCCACCCTTTCAAAATAAAAGCCCCATGGATGAACTGTATGTAAACATTAAGCTCAAAATTAGACTTTTTCAAATACTGCCATTACTATTACTACTACTACTACTATTATATTATTTACTACTACTACTTCTACTACTTCTTCTAAATACTAATACTTCTACTACTAATGATACTTCTACTACAACTACAACTTCTACTACTACTATTACAAATATCACTGCTGCTACTACTTATTATAATGCTACTAATACTTCTACTACTAATAATACTTCTACTACAACTACAACTTCTAGTACTACTACTACAAATATCACTACTGCTGACATTTTTTAAGCCACAGAAACCATTCGAATATCAAAATGTTGAGCTCTTTCAGGAGAGGGGTGATATGACTTTTCATATTTGTAATCTTTAAATTCTTTGAATTATTAAGCTATTTGCAGTTTTCTTTTGAATGGGATCTCTATGGAGAAAATCTTCAAATCCTGTTAAACTTCTTCAACTTTCAAAGCCTTCTTCTTCTCATACTTTCAGCTACATATGACTTCATATTTGTAATCTTTCAACTTTTTGAATTATTAAGCTTTTTGCAATTTTTTTAAAATTGGATAGCTATTTTCAGCAATGTTTTTGAGATTCATTTCAGCATTCCAACGCATTTTCAGCAGGAAATGCATTTTCTAGTTGTTATCCTGTTTCTCTTTATTCAACTATTTCTTCCGTACGTATTTTGCTATCTATCTCCTTCCACATTTTTTAAGCTACAGAAACCGTTCAAATATCAAAATGTTCAGCTCTTTCAGCTCATGTGTGCTATGACTTTTCATATTCATAACCTTTAAACTTTATGAATTATTAAGCTTTTTGCATTTTTTTTTTAGAATGGGTTTCTATGGAGAAAATGTTCAAATCCTCTTCAACTTTCAAATCCTTCTACTTCCTCATACATTCAGCTACAGACACCATTTAAACTTTAAAATGTTGAGAAAACCCTGATCTATTGCCACCTTATTCAGCTTTTTGATATCTTTTATACTTTTTGAACTGCAGCAGTTTAACTTTTATGATTTTTTCACTCCTTTTCTGCTTTTATAATGGGTGTGTATTGCGCAGCTTAGAGTGCGTGATGTCACCGCTAGAGTGAAGAGCAGCTTGAGATTCTTGTGAAAAAAACATTTGTCTTTTGCCACTGTGTCCACAATCTTCACTCTTCATGCATAATTTCTGGATGTAGAAGTAGCTAATCTTGTCCTTGTCGTAGACAAATGACTGTGGAATCCCACAGATTTACACATTTGGCACAGAAGCCTGTAATTGAGAGGAAAACCAACTTTCTGCTCCATAGAGACCAATGTTAAATTTTGCTTCAAAAACATCTTCCACAGAACACGGTACCCCATTTCTAAATCGCCAGTTCAGCCACATTTTTTACACTACAGACACAATTTTTACAGGATCTGTTCTTCAACTCATCCTTCCTCTCATTTATTAATATCGGAGCAATAGGAGCTACGGTTATGGGAGTTTTGAGGATTTGTTTGAGAGGTGTTTCCCTGTTTTATCTCCATGAAAAGGCTGCAAGGACACAGGTGTTTCTGATCAAGCTCATTAGTGATGTTGATAAACACACAGACTCAGACACACACACACTCCTCTTTCTCTCTCTCTGTATGTCTCTCTCCCTCTATCTCTGTATGTCTCTCTCTCTCTGTGTGTGTCTCTCATACAGTCATTCAGGTCTTACAGCTTTTTACAGGACTCCCCTCCCCCCCCACTCCATTTTAAAATAAAAGCCCCACAGAATGAATTCTAACTGAAATGCTTATGATGAAGCCTGACATTTAATAACCTGCTTGTGTTTATCTAACATTATAAGTCCATCCCCCCCCCCACACCCCATTTCAAAATAAAAGCCCCACAGAGTGAATTCTAACTGGAATGCTTGTGATGAAGCCTGTCATTTAATAACCTCTGTATGTGTGTTTCATACTTTCTGATTCTGTCTCCTCCTCCTCTCTCCCCCACCCAGCCCCACCTGATTCTGTCTCCTCCTCCTCTCTCCCCCACCCAGCCCCACCCTTTCAAAATAAAAGCCCTATGGATTAACTGTATTTAAACGTTAACTAGTACTTATTCTAATGCCAGTAATACTTCTACTACAACTACAACTTCTAGTACTACTACAAATATCACTACTGTTGACATTTTTTAAACCACAGAAACCGTTCAAAAATCAAAATATTCAGCTCTTTCAGGAGAGGGGTGATATGAATTTTCATATTTGTAATCATTAAATTCTTTGAAATATTAAGCTATTTGCAATTTTCTTTTGAATGGGATCTCTATGGAGAAAATCTTCAAATCCTGTTAGCCTTCTTCTCATACTTTCAGATACATATGACTTCATATTTGTAATCTTTCAACTTTTTGAATTATTAAGCTTTTTGCAATTTTTTAAAAATTGGATATCTATTTTCAGCAATGTTTTTGAGATTCATTTCAGCTTTCAGCATTCCAACGCATTTTCAGCAGGAAATGCATTTTCTAGTTGTTGGAATGCTGTTAAGCATTCCAACTATTGTTATCCTGTTTCTTTATTCTTCCTTATTTTATTTTTTTTATAATTATATTTCTTCCGTACGCTTTTTGAAACTCTTCTGCTCCTTCATATTTTAAGCTACAGAAACCGTTCAACTATCAAAATGTTCAGCTCTTTCAGCAGAGGGGTGCTATGACTTTTCATATTTCTAACCTTTAAACTTTATGAATTATTAAGCTTTTTGCAATTTTTTTTTTGAATGGGTTTCAATGGAGAAAATGTTCAAATCCTCTTCAACTTTCAAATCCTTCTACTTCCTCATACTTTCAGCTACAGACACCATTTAAACTTTAAAATGTTGAGAAAACCCTGATCTATTGCTGCATTATTCAGCTTTTTGATATCTTTTATACTTTTTGAACTGCAGCAGTTTAACTTTTATGATTTTTTCAGCCCTTTTCTGCTTTTATAATGGGTGTGTATTGCGCAGCTTAGAGTGCGTGATGTCACCGCTAGAGTGAAGAGCAGCTTGAGATTCTTGTGAAAAAAAGATTTGTCTTTTGCCACTGTGTCCACAATCTTCACTCTTCATGCATAATTTCTGGATGTAGAAGTAGCTAATCTTGTCCTTGTCGTAGACAAATGACTGTGGAATCCCACAGATTTACACATTTGACACAGAAGCCTGTAATTGAGAGGAAAACCAACTTTCTGCTCCATAGAGACCAATGTTAAATTTTGCTTCAAAAACATCTTCCACAGAACACGGTACCCCCATTTCTAAATCGCCAGTTCAGCCACATTTTTTACACTACAGACACAATTTTTACAGGATCTGTTCTTCAACTCATCCTTCCTCTCATTTATTAATATCAGAGCAATAGGAGCTACGGTTATGGGAGTTTTGAGGATTTGTTTGAGAGGTGTTTCCCTGTTTAATCTCCATGAAAAGGCGGCAAGGACACAGGTGTTTCTGATTAAGCTCATTAGTGATGTTGATAAACACACAGACTCACAGACACACACGCACTCCTCTCTCTCTCTCTCTCTCTGTGTCTCTCTCTCTCTCTGTGTCTCTCATGCAGTCATTCAGGTCTTAGAGCTTTTTTACAGGACCCCCCCCCCCCCCCACACACACACACACACCATTTTAAAATAAAAGCCGCACACACATGATTTAGAGATATACGTGATGCAGCTCAGCCAATCAAATATGGGTATTCTGATAAGTTTCCTGATTCGAGTGACATTTACACACACCGCGACACAAGAGGGAGAGACGAGGAAAGACATGGCAGAGCAGGACAATAGTCATGTAAGCTGTAAATGATAAAACATAGGATAATCTCCAAATGAGAAAGATTGCCAGAGAGATCAGAGTCTCACTCACTCACACACCCTCTCTCTCTCTCTCTCTCTCTCTCTCATACAGTCATTCAGGTCTTAGAGATTTTAAGAGGACTCCCCCCCCCCCCACAGACACACACCCCATTTTAAAGTAAAGGCCCCACAAAATTAATTCTAACTTAAATGCTTGTGATGAAGCCTGTCATTTAATAACCTGTTTATGTTTATCTAACATTATGATTATGTCTCCTCCCCCCCCCCGCCCACACCCCATTTCAAAATAAAAGCCCCACAGAGTGAATTCTAACTGAAATGCTTGTGATGAAGCCTGTCATTTAATAACCTGTTTGTGTTAATCTAACAATATGAGTCCATCTCCTCTCCCCTTCTCCCCCCCACACCCCATTTCAAAATAAAAGCCCCACAGAGTGAAATATAACTGAAATGCTTGTGATGAAGCCTGTCATTTAATAACCTCTGTTTATGTGTCAAACATTATGATTATGTCTCCTCTCCCCCCCACCCAGCCCCACCCTTTCAAAATAAAAGCCCCATGGATTAACTGTATGTAAACATTAAGCTCAAAATTAGACTTTTTCAAATACTGCCATTACTATTACTACTACTGTTATATTATATACTACGACCACTACTACAGCTATTACTACTTCTACTTCTACTACTTCTTCTAAATACTAATACTTTTACTACTAATGATACTTCTACTACAACTACAACTTCTACGACTACTATTACAAATATCACTACTGCTACTACTTATTATAATGCTACTAATACTTCTACTACTAATAATACTTCCACTACAACTACAACTTCTAGTACTACTACTACAAATATCACTACTGCTGACATTTTTTAAGCCACAGAAACCATTCGAATATCAAAATGTTCAGCTCTTTCAGGAGAGGGGTGATATGACTTTTCATATTTGTAATCTTTAAATTCTTTGAATTATTAAGCTATTTGCAATTTTCTTTTGAATGGGATCTCTATGGAGAAAATCTTCAAATCCTGTTAAACTTCAACTTTCAAAGCCTTCTTCTTCTCATACTTTCAGCTACATATGAACTTTTTGAATTATTAAGCTTTTTGCAATTTTTTTTTAATTGGATAGCTATTTTCAGCAATGTTTTTGAGATTCACTTCAGCTTTCAGCATTCCAACGCATTTTCAGCAGGAAATGCATTTTCTAGTTAAACTTCTTATATTTCTTCCGCCCGTATTTTGCTACTTAACTCCTTCCACATTTTTTAAGCTACAGAAACCGTTCAAATATCAAAATGTTCAGCTCATTAAGGACACGTGTGCTATGACTTTTCATATTTCTAACCTTTAAACTTCATGAATTATTAAGCTTTTTGCAATTTTTTTTTTGAATGGGTTTCAATGGAGCAAATGTTCAAATCCTCTTCAACTTTCAAATCCTTCTACTTCCTCATACTTTCAGCTACAGACACCATTTCAACTTTCAAATGTTGAGAAAACCCTGATCTATTGCCGCATTATTCAGCTTTTTGATATCTTTTATACTTTTTGAACTGTCCCAGTTTAACTTTTATGATTTTTTCACTCCTTTTCTGACTTTATAATGGGTGTGTATTGCGCAGCTTAGAGTGCGTGATGTCACCGCTAGAGTGAAGAGCAGCTTGAGATTCTTGTGAAAAAAACATTTGTCTTTTGCCACTGTGTCCACAATCTTCACTCTTCATGCATAATTTCTGGATGTAGAAGTAGCTAATCTTGTCCTTGTCGTAGACAAATGACTGTGGAATCCCACAGATTTACACATTTGGCACAGAAGCCTGTAATTGAGAGGAAAACCAACTTTCTGCTCCATAGAGACCAATGTTAAATTTAGCTTCAAAAACATCTTCCACAGAACACGGTACCCCATTTCTAAATCGCCAGTTCAGCCACATTTTTTACACTACAGACACAATTTTTACAGGATCTGTTCTTCAACTCATCCTTCCTCTCATTTATTAATATCGGAGCAATAGGAGCTACGGTTATGGGAGTTTTGAGGATTTGTTTGAGAGGTGTTTCCCTGTTTAATCTCCATGAAAAGGCTGCAAGGACACAGGTGTTTCTGATTAAGCTCATTAGTGATGTTGATAAACACACAGACTCACACACACACGCTCCTCTATCTCTCTCTCTCTATCTCTGTATGTCTCTCTCTCTGTGTGTGTCTCTCATACAGTCATTCAGGTCTTACAGCTTTTTACAGGACTCCCCTCCCCCCACTCCATTTTAAAATAAAAGCCCCACAGAATGAATTCTAACTGAAATGCTTGTGATGAAGCCTGTCATTTAATAACCTCTGTTTATGTGTCAAACATTATGATTATGTCTCCTCTCCCCCTCTCTCCCCCACCCAGCCCCACCCTTTCAAAATAAAAGCCTCATGGATTAACTGTATTTAAACATTAAGCTGAAAATTAGGCTTTTTGTTGACGTAATGAATGCTCTTACTAATACTGCGACAACTACTACTATTGCTGCTAATATTTCTAGTATTACTACTACAACTACTACTTCAACTTTTGCTGTTGCTACTATTACTACTACTGCTATTGCTGCTACCATCGATATTATTACTACCACTACTATTACTTGTACTACAACTGCTATTCATGCTACTACCAGTACTAATATTACTACAGCTATTAGTACGACTGCTACTAGTACTACTACTACTGCTATTACTGCTACTTCAAATACTGCATTTACTGTTACTACTGCTACTACTGTTATATTAAATACTACGACCACTACTACAGCTATTACTATGACTACTGATACTACTACTTCTACTACTTCTTATAATTACTAATACTTCTATACTAATGATACTTCTACTACAACTACAACTTCTACTAATACTACTCCTACAAATATCACTACTGCTACTACTAGTACTTATTCTAATGCCAGTAATACTTCTACTACTAATAATACTTCTACTACAACTACAACTTCTACTAATACTACTCCTATAAATATCACTACTGCTATTACTAGTACTTATTCTAATGCCAGTAATACTTCTACTACTAATAATACTTCTACTACAACTACAACTTCTACTAATACTACTCCTATAAATATCACTACTGCTATTACTAGTACTTATTCTAATGCCAGTAATACTTCTACTACTAATAATACTTCTACTACAACTACAACTTCTAGTACTACTACAAATATCACTACTGTTGACATTTTTTAAGCCACAGAAACCGTTCGAATATCAAAATGTTCAGCTCTTTCAGGAGAGGGGTGATATGACTTTTCATATTTGTAATCTTTAAATTCTTTGAAATATTAAGCTATTTGCAATTTTCTTTTGAATGGGATCTCTATGGAGAAAATCTTCAAATCCTGTTAAACTTCTTCAACTTTCAAAGCCTTCTTCTCATACTTTCAGCTACATATGACTTCATATTTGTAATATTTCAACTTTTTGAATTATTAAGCTTTTTGCAATTTTTTTTAAATTGGATATCTATTTTCAGCAATGTTTTTGAGATTCATTTCAGCTTTCAGCATTCCAACGCATTTTCAGCAGGAAATGCATTTTCTAGTTAAACTTCTTATATTTCTTCCGCCCGTATTTTGCTACTTAACTCCTTCCACATTTTTTAAGCTACAGAAACCATTCAACTATCAAAATGTTCAGCTCATTAAGGACACGTGTGCTATGACTTTTCATATTTCTAAACTTTAAACTTCATGAATTATTAAGCTTTTTGCATTTTTTTTTTGAATGGGTTTCTATGGAGAAAATGTTCAAATCCTCTTCAACTTTCAAATCCTTCTACTTCCTCATACTTTCAGCTACAGACACCATTTCAACTTTCAAATGTTGAGAAAACCCTGATCTATTGCCGCATTATTCAGCTTTTTGATATCTTTTATACTTTTTGAACTGTCCCATTTTAACTTTTATGATTTTTTCACTCCTTTTCTGACTTTATAATGGGTGTGTATTGCGCAGCTTAGAGTGCGTGATGTCACCGCTAGAGTGAAGAGCAGCTTGAGATTCTTGTGAAAAAAACATTTGTCTTTTGCCACTGTGTCCACAATCTTCACTCTTCATGCATAATTTCTGGATGTAGAAGTAGCTAATCTTGTCCTTGTCGTAGACAAATGACTGTGGAATCCCACAGATTTACACATTTGACACAGAAGCCTGTAATTGAGAGGAAAACCAACTTTCTGCTCCATAGAGACCAATGTTAAATTTTGCTTCAAAAACATCTTCCACAGAACACGGGACCCCATTTCTAGATCGCCAGTTCAGCCATATTTTTTACACTACAGACACAATTTTTACAGGATCTGTTCTTCAACTCTTCCTTCCTCTCATTTATTAATATCGGAGCAATAGAAGCTACGGTTATGGGAGTTTTGAGGATTTGTTTGAGAGGTGTTTCCCTATTTAATCTCCATGAAAAGGCTGCAAGGACACAGGTGTTTCTGATTAAGCTCATTAGTGATGTTGATAAACACACAGACTCAGACACACACACTCCTCTCTCTCCCTCTATCTCTGTATGTCTCTCTCTCTGTATCTCTCATACAGTCATTCAGGTCTTACAGCTTTTTACAGGACTCCCCTCCCCCCACTCCATTTTAAAATAAAAGCCCCACAGAGTGAATTCTAACTGGAATGCTTGTGATGAAGCCTGTCATTTAATAACCTCTGTATGTGTGTTTCATACTTTCTGATTCTGTCTCCTCCTCCTCTCTCCCCCACCCAGCCCCACCCTTTCAAAATAAAAGCCTCATGGATTAACTGTATGTAAACATTAAGCTCAAAATTAGACTTTTTCAAATACTGCCATTACTATTACTACTACTACTGTTATATTATATACTACGACCACTACTACAGCTATTACTACTACTACTTCTACTACTTCTTCTAAATACTAATACTTCTACTACTAATGATACTTCTACTACAACTACAACTTCTACGACTACTATTACAAATATCACTACTGCTACTACTTATTATAATGCTACTAATACTTCTACTACTAATAATACTTCTACTACAACTACAACTTCTAGTACTACTTCTACAAATATCACTACTGCTGACATTTTTTAAGCCACAGAAACCATTCGAATATCAAAATGTTCAGCTCTTTCAGGAGAGGGGTGATATGACTTTTCATATTTGTAATCTTTAAATTCTTTGAATTATTAAGCTATTTGCAATTTTCTTTTGAATGGGATCTCTATGGAGAAAATCTTCAAATCCTGTTAAACTTCTTCAACTTTCAAAGCCTTCTTCTTCTCATACTTTCAGCTACATATGACTTCATATTTGTAATCTTTCAACTTTTTGAATTATTAAGCTTTTTGCAATTTTTTTTAAATTGGATATCTATTTTCAGCAATGTTTTTGAGATTCATTTCAGCTTTCAGCATTCCAACGCATTTTCAGCAGGAAATGCATTTTCTAGTTCTTCTTTTTATTATATTTCTTCCGTCCCACCTCTTCTGCTCCTTCATATTTTAAGCTACAGAAACCGTTCAACTATCAAAATGTTCAGCTCTTTAATGACATTTATGCTATGACTTTTCATATTTCTATCTCTTATGCTTTATGAATTATTAAGCTTTTTGCAATTTTTATTTTGAATGGGATTTCAATGGAGAAAAAGTTCAAATCCTCTTAAACTTCTTCAACTTTCAAATCCTTCAACTTCCTCATATTTTCAGCTACAGACACCATTTCAACTTTAAAATGTTGAGAAAACCCTGATCTATTGCCACATAATTCAGCATTTTAATATCTTTTACACTTTTTGAACTGCAGCAATTTAACTTTTATGATTTTTTCAGCCCTTTTCTGCTTTTATAATGGGTGTGTATTGCGCAGCTTAGAGTGCGTGATGTCACCGCTAGAGTGAAGAGCAGCTTGAGATTCTTGTGAAAAAAACATTTGTATTTTGCCACTGTGTCCACAATCTTTACTCTTCATGCATCATTTCTGGATGTAGAAGTAGCTAATCGTGTCCTTGTCGTAGACAAATGACTGTGGAATCCCACAGATTTACACATTTGGCACAGAAGCCTGTAATTGAGAGGAAAACCAACTTTCTGCTCCATAGAGACCAATGTTAAATTTTGCTTCAAAAACATCTTCCACAGAACACGGTACCCCATTTCTAAATCGCCAGTTCAGCCACATTTTTTACACTACAGACACAATTTTTACAGGATCTGTTCTTCAACTCATCCTTCCTCTCATTTATTAATATCGGAGCAATAGGAGCTACGGTTATGGGAGTTTTGAGGATTTGTTTGAGAGGTGTTTCCCTGTTTAATCTCTATGAAAAGGCTGCAAGGACACAGGTGTTTCTGATTAAGCTCATTAGTGATGTTGATAAACACACAGACTCACAGACACACACACACTCCTCTCTCTCTATCTCTCTGTGTCTCTCTCTCTCCCTCTCTCTCTGTGTGTCTCTCTCATACAGTCATTCAGGTTCTTAGAGATCTTTAGAGGATCCCCCCCCCCCACACACACACCCCATTTTAAAATAAAAGCCCCACAGAATGAATTCTAACTGAAATGCTTATGATGAAGCCTGACATTTAATAACCTGTTCATGTTTATCTAACATTATGAGTCCATCTCCTCTCCCCTTCTCCCCCCCCCCCACACCCCATTTCAAAATAAAAGCCCCACAGAATGAATTCTAACTGAAATACTTATGATGAAGCCTGACATTTAATAACCTGTTCATGTTTATCTAACATTATGAGTCCATCTCCTCTCCCCTTCTCCCCCCCACTCCCCATTTCAAAATAAAAGCCCCACAGAGTGAAATATAACTGAAATGCTTGTGATGAAGCCTGTCATTTAATAACCTCTGTTTATGTGTCAAACATTATGATTATGTCTCCTCTCCCCCCCACCCAGCCACACCCTTTCAAAATAAAAGCCCCATGGATTAACTGTATGTAAACATTAAGCTCAAAATTTGACTTTTTCAAATACTGCCATTACTATTACTACTGTTATATTATATACTACGACCACTACTACAGCTATTACTACTACTACTTCTACTACTTCTTCTAAATACTAATACTTCTACTACAACTACAACTTCTACTACTACTATTACAAATATCACTACTGCTACTACTTATTATAATGCTACTAATACTTCTACTACTAATAATACTTCTACTACAACTTCTAGTACTACTACTACAAATATCACTACTGCTGACATTTTTTAAGCCACAGAAACCATTCGAATATCAAAATGTTCAGCTCTTTCAGGAGAGGGGTGATATGACTTTTCATATTTGTAATCTTTAAATTCTTTGAATTATTAAGCTATTTGCAATTTTCTTTTGAATGGGATCTCTATGGAGAAAATCTTCAAATCCTGTTAAACTTCTTCAACTTTCAAAGCCTTCTTCTTCTCATACTTTCAGCTACATATGACTTCATATTTGTAATCTTTCAACTTTTTGAATCATTAAGCTTTTTGCAATTTTTTTAAAATTGGATATCTATTTTCAGCAATGTTTTTGAGATTCATTTCAGCTTTCAGCATTCCAACGCATTTTCAGCAGGAAATGCATTTTCTAGTTTTTATAATAATTATATTTCTTCCGTACGCTTTTTGAAACTCTTCTGCTCCTTCATATTTTAAGCTACAGAAACCGTTCAACTATCAAAATGTTCAGCTCTTTCAGCAGAGGGGTGCTATGACTTTTCATATTTCTAACCTTTAAACTTTATGAATTATTAAGCTTTTTGCATTTTTTTTTTTGAATGGGTTTCTATGGAGAAAATGTTCAAATTCTCTTCAACTTTCAAATCCTTCTACTTCCTCATACTTTCAGCTACAGACACCATTTCAACTTTAAAATGTTGAGAAAACCCTGATCTATTGCTGCATTATTCAGCTTTTTGATATCTTTTATACTTTTTGAACTGCAGCAGTTTAACTTTTATGATTTTTTCAGCCCTTTTCTGCTTTTATAATGGGTGTGTATTGCGCAGCTTAGAGTGCGTGATGTCACCGCTAGAGTGAAGAGCAGCTTGAGATTCTTGTGAAAAAAACATTTGTCTTTTGCCACTGTGTCCACAATCTTCACTCTTCATGCATAATTTCTGGATGTAGAAGTAGCTAATCTTGTCCTTGTCGTAGACAAATGACTGTGGAATCCCACAGATTTACACATTTGACACAGAAGCCTGTAATTGAGAGGAAAACCAACTTTCTGCTCCATAGAGACCAATGTTAAATTTTGCTTCAAAAACATCTTCCACAGAACACGGTACCCCATTTCTAAATCGCCAGTTCAGCCACATTTTTTACACTACAGACACAATTTTTACAGGATCTGTTCTTCAACTCATCCTTCCTCTCATTTATTAATATCGGAGCAATAGGAGCTACGGTTATGGGAGTTTTGAGGATTTGTTTGAGAGGTGTTTCCCTGTTTAATCTCCATGAAAAGGCTGCAAGGACACAGGTGTTTCTGATTAAGCTCATTAGTGATGTTGATAAACACAGACTCACAGACACACACGCGCTCCTCTCTCTCTCTCTCTCTCTCTGTGTCTCTCTCTCATACAGTCATTCAGGTTTAAGAGATTTTAAGAGGACTCCCCCCCTCGCTCCCCCCACACACACCCCATTTTAAAATAAAAGCCCCCTTGAGTAATTCAATGTTGACTGGGAGCTCGGAATGACGCATACAAATGATATTCTACAAGATTTTATTCGAGCACATCATGATAACGTTAACCGTCGCCTAATACCCATTTTTACTATTTGGATCTTGAACGCACCACAATTTAAATGAATGGAACCTGGTTCATTCGCTCATTTATAAGCAGGACTATGCCACGGAACTCTAGAGTCAGCAGAAGAAACGGTCACTGTCATTAATCTGAACAGCATGAACAGAATTCGTTCTGCCCCAAGCTGCGCGTCCTCGTCAGGAGAAGTCTCTACAGGCGCGCGCGAGCGCCAGCGCCAGCGCGAGCACTACTCCTCCAAGACCCGTTTGTAGGAGAACTTTGGCGGAGAAACTGCAGTTAAAGCTGATATCAGATCAGCCTGACCTCACAATCAGACAGCAGACTAGCGGGAAATGGAAGCAGTACATGCGAAGCTTCTCTAGCTGTACACCAGACAGGTTTGGCTAGCTGGATGACGTCATGCTAATAACTTATTTAGCTTTTTAAAACAACGGGGACAGATCCAGCACGAACAGTTAGGGAGTGAGAGACATGAAGCACCTGTCTGAGAATGGATATATAGTTATAAATAAATAATTGTGTGTGTGTGTGTGTGTGTGTGTGTGTTTTATAATAGTGAATATTATTATAAGATATATATAGTATTATATTATACTGAATTGCTTGTAAGGGTGACCAAAATAAGATGTCCTTACGTGTTCATCAAAATGTTATTTACTGGGTTTTTTTTTAACTGCAAAGTAATGCGTGTAAAGTGATGCCTTAATGTTTTTTGCATTAAATCATTCTGGGATGTTTGCTGAAATTGATTGAATGTGGCACAGCCCTACCTAGGACATGTTCCACCAGCCGCCACTGTCTGTAAGTATAAATAAAAGGCTGACAGAGAGACAGAGGGAGGGACACAGAGATAGGGATACACAGAGAGCGAGAGAGTGAAGGGGGGTGGAGTGAGAGAGTGAGTCAGTGTCAGTGAGGGAGAGAAAGAGGGAGAAAGACAGATGGACTGAGTAAGTCAGTGGGATAGGGAGGGAGACAGACAGACAGACAGACAGAGAGAGAGAGAGAAAAAACAGAGAGAGACAGACAGAGAGCCAGGGGGAGAGAAGGAGAGACAGAACAGTCTTTGGCTGAATATTTCCAAGTGATGTGTGTGTGTGTGTGTGTTTATCAACACTAATAGCTCCTGCACCTGTGTGTCTGTAGCCTTTACATTGAGTCAAAACTGTGAAAAAACGGTCAAACAAATCCTCAAAGAGAGAGAGAGACAAAGAGCCAATCACAGTAAGATTTGTATATCTCTGCCCTCTGGTTGCTATGTCCAACGTTGTGGACTGCAGACACAAAAAACAAGAACAAATATATAATAAAATAAAGGACTAAATATGAATTAATAATCTATTAAATACACATTTTAAATATGGAAACTGAAAAGAAAGAAGAAAAAAATTTGAAAAAAAGCTGTAATAACAAAGTAATATGAGAACGGAGCTTGCGACAATCTGACAGCGGATCAATAGCTCCAGTGGCGGGAAGACGTTAGTGCTGTCCATCCGAAATTACTGAGAGGTACGTTCCGTTTTTGTTATCACAATTTGTGTTGTATTATAACTGTTATATTACTAATTTCTAATTATGGTATGAAAAGCTGGTATTTATGAGGTCCCACTATCTTTATGTTTAAAAAAAGCCTTACTATTTTAAAAACCTTCTTGGCTGACTTAGCAAACTTGGTCAAATGAATTAAGCTATAAGTGAAATGACTGAAAGTAGGTTTATAAAATAACCTATAAGAGTTTAAAAGTGTTGTGAGGAGTTATTTTAATTTGAGGGTTGCCGTAGCAAAGGGGCAACTGCCGCCTCTGGTCGATGGGGGAAACAATAAAGAGAGTAGCCGTGGGCCAAGATGTCTGGTCTCCCGACTCCAGTGATTACTATTTGATAAGTGCCCTCATATATGAACCCAAGACGCTCGGTCACATTCACATTCAGGCCTCCAGAAAAGAGGCGGGAGTTGCTCCTTCGCTCCGGCAAACCTCAAGGGACATATCTTCAACACCAGAACGACAAACATGAGACAGTACATAGAGAAGGCAAAAAGCGGTTTAACGTTCGTTCAGGGCCACCATAAAACAGTATAGTCATCAAAAAATGTATAGCCTAAAATTAACAAACAATGAATAGGCTAGACAGACCTATTAAATAATGAATACATCTTATAGAAAATAAAGAAATGTCCATACATCGAAGGCTTTCTGTAACTTTGTCTATGTATTTTTATTCATTTCAGAATGGCATTACGCAAGATACTGTCGACCAAACCTGATGGTCCCTACGCCAAGCCACCGCCACTCCACATATGTGTTGTGGCATTAAAGGACCAGCCCAGGGTGCTGAGCTGGGAGTTTAGCACAGGCAAGGCCAAAGCGGCATCATCAAAAAACAATGCAGTCATGGTCGTCTCCGACGGCCAGTCTTGTGCTAAAGTGACTCTCTACGAGGAGTTCAGCACAAAAGTGAAGGAGGGGGGGTCGTATGTCATGCGAGGCTACAATGTAAGGGGACAATCGCCCCCTTACTTTTTAAATATAACCAGGGACACTGTCTTCTTTCGAAGCAGTGCCCTTAGCGTTCCAGATGAGCTGGTAAAACAGGCTGAGGCGCTCTTGTATCCTCCCTCGCCTCTGAACCCCCTCAGCGCCTGCAGGGAGTCCTTGGGTCTTGTCACGGTGGAGGCGGAGGTTGTCGAGGTACGTCATTTTCTGTCTGACAGGACCGCGATGTGGAAACAAATAGTCTATTGCTGTAAAATAAAAAGTTTAAGATGCCTTGACTTTTGGTATAAAATGTGAAAACTAACAAACGAATCCACTGTGTTCAGGTGTCTGCTGTGAAAGAGGTGGTGGTGGCGAGGGACACGGTCCCTCTGCTCACGATTACAATAAAGCAGGTAAGCTATTAAGTAACGGTCCATGGGTTACCTTGCATATTGCCAGCACAATAAAATACTAATATATTTACAGGAGGAAACAAAGGTGCCCGTGTGCTTGTGGAGGGAGGTGGCCATGAGTGACATTGCCATTGGCACGAAAGTCAAAATATCCCATCTGCGAGGGTCGGATGGCGCATATGGGTTCCGACTGCAGTCCACTATATGCTCAAAGATTGAAGTATGCTTACTTGGCTTTTGCTGCTTTTTTCTTCTGTTACCGCTAAATGTATCTATTTTTTATTTTTTCTCTTTTGGAAAGCAGTGGATGCGGATTTTAGAAGTGCCCTGTCAAAATATACAGAAACATAATGATGATGACAATTATGATAATTTATCAATTTAACAATACAATACAATACAAATAATTTACAAAGCAAGTGGCTGCACCAGTATGGGCAAATACGTATGCAGTTATATTGAATCCTTTTAACAATATGGTACCTGTCCTTCCTCAGTTGCTAACATCAACGGCTGTTCGGGTGGTCGGGGCCATGGGGGTCGTCGACGTGGAGGGATCTCCTGGAGTTTTGCAGCTGCTGCTTGAGGACAATACCACCCTCAAAATTCGGGAGGAGAAGTGGGGCCGATAGAGGCATGAATGCTGAGTCCACCCATAATGGTAGAGATCACGGTGGTGGGGGACTACATCGAAAAAATTGAACCTGTTTAGATTGAACTTCTTTATTATTAATGTTATTCATTAAAATGTTCATGTTGTTATTTAATTAGTTCTAATTAGTTCATGTGTTTATTTATTAGTTCTGTGTTATATTATATTAAAATGTTTTTAGAATGAAGGCAATTATTTGATATTAGTTATTGTCATTAGTTCATATTGTGATTCGTCTGTTCTGTTGTTAATAAATGTTTGTGTGAAAATTGTCAGCTTTGCCTGTTGAAGACTTATTAGCCACGAATAAGGCTATTATTAGATTGCTGTAGCCTATGTTAATTATTGATATGGACTTGTATTCATACATACAGATTAGTACTTACTCTTTATGCATTTTAATATTAATTTGGGTGAAGTCATTTACCGCAAAAGTAAAGTGTTCTTTGTAGGTTATATTCTAATTGTAGCGTGCCTATACAAGCTGTTCCCGCTATACACACAAATGATTTTCCGGAATCCGCCACTTTAAGAGGGCGCAGAAAACTCAGAACCATGACACAATGTCAAACAGCAGTGAGTAGCCAGACATCAACCAACGCTGAGGACGAGGTCATCACACCTCGAACCCCAGTTATTTTGTAAAAATCAATAAATCAATAAATAGGCGATTGATCAGCATAGGCTACTTCTTCCAGATATCAAATTATGCTGATTAATTAAGTATTAGTATACAGCAACAATACATCATCATTATAACATCAATACCAGGTTTGCTGACTCATGCAGTTGTCTGATCCGGTACGTGAAAAATGAATGTGATAGTTATAGGGGCTGCCATACAGTAAAAATAAATCAACAGATCGGCATCAATGCGCTGTAGTTACCGCTCCCTCCGTTGAAATCGACAACGTCAACTGTTAACGTCAGCAGCCGGTTGGCACCACAGTCCTGCTTGACTAAATAACGCATCTAACAGCATAACAACATTTGGAACATAAATGTAGATTGTTATATATATTTTTTGTATACCAATTAATAAACACCGGAATTTTACCTCACATTCACACGGCTACGGTTTCAATAAAAGGGTTTTCTGCAGTACAGTTTAATGCTTTTTATCTGAAAAGAAAGTGAAGCTGTTGGACAAAGGTAGTGCAGTAAAAGTACAATATTTTCCTCTCAGCTGTGTGTTAATGAATCTAGGGCCTAAAACAATATAAGGTTTGACTCGAGAAACAGTTAAAAAAATTGAAAGAATTCCCCAAATTCTTCTAAAAGATAATCCACCTCAAACTGCTGGGTCAAGCAGAAGCAGTGATTAGGTGAGTATTATACATTATAAACCCAGAGCGAAAGTACATAGATTCAACTGTGATAATTCAAAGTAATCTTGCTTTATAGTTAAAGAGCACGTTTTTATATTTTGATGTGTACGTTTTGTGTGAAAAGTAAAAGACATGATGTATACATTTTTTATTTGACACTTGAGTTTCCGAGTACCCTTAAACGCCTCATCTTATCCTCACTACGGAATAAGCCATACCTTCTAGATCGTTCCCTTGACCCGTGACTGGTAAGTAGCTGAGTTTATTTTTCAATTCTCAACGTGAAAAATGAAGCTTTCACATTATACAATGACATTACAAGTGGTTTCTAACTCAAACAGGGTTCAAACTTAACAAGAAGAGCAAACATTTTCCCGGTGAACCAAAGTAAAACTTTGTGTTAGCTTGCTAATATGAGCGAAGTGCTAACGCTAGCATAGCTGCTAACGTTTGTCATACAGAGAGGCGAAGTCCGGTTCTTTCCGGTTGACAACGGCACCTATACTCTCGCTTTGCGCGTAGCGTTAGCTTGTAGCATGAATGGAGCTGTATATACTCTCTGTGCTGTGTGCTGCATTATTCTCAGAAACGTCAAGAGGGTGAACAAACAAAATGAACCGTGAAGAATTAAAAAGACAAGTGTAACTCATAGATATGCTCATAGACTTTAGGTGTAACAAAAACGCCATAAACCAACCTCCAGAATGAAGAGGAGGCTTTGTAGTGATCTGTAAACTCATATCTTATATTCATGGACTACTTTATTACCTTTATATAAACCCTGTAAAGAAAGAAGTCAAGTACGTGAGCGGCCGCGATTACGGAATTTTCCGAATGAATTACACATATGTTTGTGAATTTAAAAGATTAATTTGTAAGTCAAGAATATAGCATTTCCAAACTGTTGAAGTGTAAGACTGTACTTGCATGACCAAGTTCTCTGCTTCCCGGCTGATAACAACAGTAGCAGGATAAAACACATCATGTAAGATAAGGTACATGTGTGGATGGATATAGCTACATTAGCTTGCTAGCCAAGGTAACGGCAGTGCGGCTGACGTGCATGGTGCTAGACCAGAGATTTAGTTCACCGATCGGTTTCACACAAAGCAAAATGATACGACAAATGTATGACAATCTGAGACTTTCTTGACTTGCAAAATAAATATTAAATTTACAAACATATGTGTAATTCATGGCACAGTTCAAACTGGATGAAATAAACATTTATCTCTCGCCGTTAGCTGCTATATATAGTATTTATAAAGTAAAGTCCCACAGGACACCCGAAAGAGATCATCTTCATCTCTCTATTAACTGACAAACCAGTAAGTTAATTAACGGGTTATTTTTAATATAAAACAAGTAATTTTCACCAACTTGACTAACTCTCCTGACAACAATATGAAGCAGTAATGTTTGCTGTGGTAAAGTTACAGTCAGAGTGTTTTATAACTGTTCATGTTAGTTTAACCTGCAGCTAAAGCTTTTCAATTATCATTCATTCAGGCCACTTTATGTCTCAATGTGTAAATCTGTAACCAAAAGTGACCAATAGACACATGCCAAGCACACTTGATTATACACAAGCTTTGTGAGCTTGAATTAGACCTTGATGTACAAATAACCTTTGTTCATATAATGCTGATAGTATCATTCTGTAGTAATCATTACTATAATGCAGGCCCTATAGGAACATGACTTTATATATTCAGTATACAGAGACACAAGATAATCCATTATTAGTCCCACATAGAGCTGAGATGGAGCTGTCATTTGTTGTGGGTGTTCTGTAGTTCTGCTAGTTTTAACCCTTTATTGCTCATACACATGGAAGACAATAATATTGTTTCCTCTCTTAGGCAAAGAGAGAATTGATCTACATCTGCGCTTTGGCTGGTAAGTAGGGAAATACTGTAACTGAAATTGACAATAGAACACATAACTTGATGTGTTTAACTGTTAAGTATCTTAGACCTTTTCCTTTTGTTTACATTCATACCAGATTCATTTATTTTGTGTGATTTATTTCTCTCTACAACAACTTAAAGATATATATATTGAAGACTAACATAAGTTCCTGGGACATTCTAGATCTTGAATGAGACTTTGATTATTAACAAGGAAATAAAATGAGCTGTAAGGTTGGTTTTCTGAAATTAAACCAAAAATATCTCTCTCACCCTCCCTCTCCTCCTTCTATCCCCCTCCTTTCCGTCTCTGATTGCAGACCATCACTGTGACTCCTTGCCATCTCTGAAGTGTAAGTTCACACACATGAATTATGATTTTGTTATTACTAAACTAATATTACATTGGTTTACAGTTAAGAATGACTTCCCATCCAAATGTAGCCTCAACAGGAATTACATCCATTCATTACGTACTCAACACTAAATGACCCACCCTGAATAACAGTTTGATCTAGATTGAAATGAGATGTGACGCACTGGTTTTCTGACAGGAAAGTAAACATCATTTCTTTCTCTCTCCACTTCTTCTGGCCTCCTCCTTCCTGTCTCTAACTGTAGATCAGAGTTGGTGTCTCCGTGGTGACTTGACAGTAAGTTCACATATGAATCAACACTTTTACTTAAAACACTTAATACTGCAGGTTTTTAAACACACTGTAGTGAAGTTGTAGTTAGTGAAAATGTGAGACTTCTAAACCAGCCATACTTCATATCATTTCATGATATTTCACATAAATCGGTGCAGTATTACCTGTTACACTGTCATGATGTGTTTACATTCTGTTCATGTGAGCAGACACTTCACTGATCTTTTAGCTTAGAGTAGAAGTTACTTACTTTGTTATTCAGACTGCTGTCTAATGTGTGTCTTTATTGTGTCTTACAGGTGTCCTGCTGTCTCCCCTCTCCTCTATCATATTGGCTCTCTGTCTTTCCTATAACTTGTATCAACTCTGTCTAAACATTGGTTCCTCTATCTTTCCTGTCAATCTACCGCTCTGTCTTTGATATTGGAATTCATTCTTTGTATCCCTCTTCTATCCCACTCTGATCTATATTTGGCTCTCTATGGTTCTCTATGGTTAAACTCTATGGTTCTCTATGGTGAAACTCTCTATGGTACAAGTCTCTATGGTTGACCGATTGTTGGTCTCAGGTGTATGGTTACCTGGTCTATCTTTCTCAATGGAATCTCCTCTCTCATGCTCTCTCTCTCTCTCTCTCTCTCTAAGTAGACAAACATTTAGAATTCACTATTTGTAAGAAAAGGACATCTCCAATTAGTAATTGAAACTGGTCCAAAACTGGTTTAACATAACATTGAAAAAAAAAAAAACATACAAATTATTATTATACATTAGAGAAGTTTGTTTTGGTAACAGATATTTCACACTTCACATTGTTGTTTACTTGACTAGTCTACATACGAGTAAAAGTAATACCACTACATACATTATATTCATTATTATTTGATTAAAAAAAAAATAAAAAATTCATATAAACATCCATTGTTTGAATCATTCAGTGTGTATAAGTGTTTTGTTGTTTAACCTGTTCCTACTGAAATAAAATACAGACATCTATTCGGAGGAACTGCATTTATTTGGAGCGGCTGTTTCCTGTCTGCAGACCCAACGTTCTTCAGAAGCATTCATCTGTCATCTCACTGCCACGACAACTGTTCCTGATTCTGAATATAAACTATAGTGTAGTGTAGTAGTATTAAGTTATTCTCTGCTGGTAAGTGCAAACAGTTTAGGATCAGAACAGATCATAGCTGATATTTATTACTGGTTGTGTGTTGGACATTTCAATTGTGTGTTTTGGGTGTAATTTCAATATTTACATATTACATAAAGCTTTGAAATTAACAGAATTTATTCTTTGTAGTGTGTCAGCCTTAAATTGTTAATACATTCTGGTGCTTACACTATTAATACTGTTACCTTAGTAAGTAGCTATAATTTGAGGTATTTTGAAATCTGACCGAAGTCTTTACAGTTTAAATTAACCAGTTCAAGTGTATTGTATTACTACATTTGAGATTTAGGTGGCTTCAATCAAACAGTATTGGAAGTAGCATAATTTGTCTTCGGTTGTGTGTCAGTGTTAAACTTCAGTTTTTACATTTGATATATATTTCCACAGATTTGTCAAGGTTTCTTTGAGAAGTATCTTTAACATTCAATACAATCTGTTCCTTTAGTACACAGTCCCTTATTCACGTATACAGACCAAGTAAACACCTGATCACACTATTTCAATCAGTGTGTAGAAGTGCTTTGTTATTTAAACCTTCATTTACTGTAATTAGTCAAACAACTGGATTTTTTTGATTTTGGGTTTTAGATATAAACCTAAATATATTAACCTTAATAATATATTAAGACTAAGGAATAGAATTAAGGTTACTGTCACTGAATTTGACATTAAAATCATTTGTATCACTAACTAAAATATACAAATACCATATTATCTCAGTAAAGTAAAATTGGAGCATTAATATTGATCTCTTTATATTGTTAAATTTGACCTCACCTTTATACAGACCTGGCTAGAATTTTCTGGATCAACATTTGCTTGGATACTGTGAAGTCTCTTCTTTTGGTGTATGATTATAAATTGAATAGTTTTGAAGCATTTAACCCCGAACTTATTGAGTTATCATTCCTAAGTGCTTTTGATCAGATCCTGCTTCATTATAGTAATATTTTACCATTAATATTGTTTAATATCTTGGTTTTGTACAATAAAAGTAAAACAATAGCATTTGTGGTTTTGAAACAACAACAATGCCAAGGAAGGGTAAGAGGTCACAAGCTCAGAGGCTGCGCTGGCAGAGGTTCAATGACTGTGCAACAACGACTGAAGAAGCAGAATGTGGTGGTCCTCAGAGCAGTGGAAAAGTAAAGATGTCTGCAGCGTCTCATGCTGGAAGTGTGGAACAGGGAGGTCAGCCTGATGCTTCATGTGTACCAGAGGTTTCTTATGCAGACGTAAAGAGAGGACAACACAGTGACGCTGCATGTGAGGCAGGGCCTTCTAAAGTCAACCAGGAAAACTCCAGAGGTCAAAGTGATGTGTCGCATGTACCAAAGGTATCATATGCAGATATTGTAAAGAGAGGACAACACAGTGATGAGTCATGCGAGGCAGGGCCTTCTAATGTGAAGCAGGTAAACCACAGAGGTCAAGGTTATGCGTCATGTGTACCACAGGCATCTGCAGCAGGACCTTCTCATGCAGACTTTGTAAACCTGGGAGATGAACAACATGTCCGTGCATCCCGCAGCCAGGCTTCTGTTAAATACGGCAGAACCAGAAATCAGCAGTGTACCTGTAACTCACTAACCTTTCTTGCATTCCTTCATGAGAATGAAAACATCACCAAAGCAGACCTCAACCTTGTGTTGGATAAAGGTAACACGATGTATAGAGAGACCAGGAAAAGGGTCGTGGATCACATCTATCTGACTACCGATGAGCTCCCTGATGAAGTTCCTGCACGCAGGTTGACACATTATGTGGACATGACACAACTTTCTAGGTACGGCACATTAGGAGAACCTTTACCTGGAGCAGTCGATAGCTTTCTGGACCTGGAGTCAGGACTGAGCTGCTTGTTATCAGATGTGAAGTACGCTTTGCTGTTGATGAGACTGTTGTGTATTGCAGTATTCAGAACCAGGTCAGGCAGATATGGTTTCTTTGACCCACACTCCAGAACAGCCAGAGGTTTGCCCCCTTCACGTACTCCTGGTACCGCTGTCATGGTGACATTCACACGTCTCAGTGATATGATTGACAGGCTCAAGAAGTCCTACAGAATGATGGGCACACAGTCCTCCTGTAACTATGAGTTAAAGCCTGTGGAGTTTTACAATGTGAACACAGTCAACCTGAATGATGCTCTTCCGAACACAGACTGCAGACCTACAGCTGTCACTGAGGAGGAACCTACTCTGTTGGATGAAGCTGTTGATGAATCAAACTCACCGACTCTAAAGACAAACACAGCCACCGATCGTCCTGAGAATGTTTTACCTGAAATGTCTCCTCACACCACAGCTGTGAAACAACCAGAGGTCCTCATCACATCATTCCAATCACATGATGCTCCTCATAGTGAATCAGAATTGACTGCTGAAGTGATAAACCCTTTTTTCAGTGATCCCTCTGATACCATAATGACAGAAGTGTCCAGTGACATCACTTTTACGTCATCTGTGAGACAACAAGAGGTCATATTACCTGATACCCAAAATGAACCAGAACCGTCAAGTGAATTCAGTTTCCTTCCATCACATGATGCTTCTCTCAGTGAATCAAACATTTCTTCTTCAATAATAAATACTGTTGCCAGTGATCTCTCTGATACTGTTTTGCAGGAAACCATCTGTAGATTGTCAAAGTTTAGTAAACACAAAAGGAGTAAAATGAAGAGAAGACTATTGGTCTCAGGAAAAACTCCACAAAGAAAAGAGAATCAAAAAACCAAAGAAAGGGAAAAGTATGCTTCAAATATAGCATATAAAGCAAAGAAAAAATATGACGCAAGCTGGAATTATCGAAACAATCCTGAATTTAGACAAAAGAAAATAAATGATACAAGAGACAATGTTGACTTACAGCAAAAACGGAAACAGCACATTTCCTCTCAATACAAAGACAATCCTGATTTGAGACAGAAACTAAAACGTCACATGCTCTCTCGTTACAAGGACAATCCTGATTTCAGACAGAAAAAAAAAAAGCAATTTATGGCCCGGTACCGAGACAATACTGATTTTAGACAAAAAAAAAAACAGTGCTTCACTGCTCGATATAAAGAAAGCGTAGAGTTTAGACAGAAGAAGAGATCTCAAATCACTCAGCGTTATGCTCATGATCAAGCATTCAGGGTAAGACACAGACAACTAATGAAAAAAATAATGCAAGACAGATATCAAAACAATCCTACATATAGGAGAATGCATAACGTGAGATGTGCCATGAAAATAAAAAGAAAATATAGATGGATAAATAGACAAACAGAAGAAAGTGACAACAGTTTGATCAAAGAGGCTATATCTATTTTCAGGTCACAAATAAAGGCTGGTCCCACTTATGTGTGCACCGTCTGTCATAAAGCATCATTTCCAAACCAAGTGAGACCCTGTAAAAGGTTAAACTATGTAAAAAATCCAGTTATGGTTGCAGTATGCCTCACAGGAAAGTACGTGCATGTTTGTGATGATGAGTGCAGCGATGAACAACAGTGCAAAGTACCTGACGAGAGAAAGGAAGAGTGGATTTGTCACACCTGCCACACACATCTTAAAGATGGAGCCATGCCAACACTCGCTGTAGCTAACAACTTGGAGCTCGCTGACATTCCACCTGAACTGTGTGATCTCAACATATTGGAGAGACATCTCATTGCTAAGTGCATAGCGTTTGCCAAAATTATTCCTCTTCCCAAAGGTAGACAGAGAGCGATACATGGTAACGTGGTTTGTGTCCCGTCTGAGGTGCAGGAAACAGTGGAAGCGTTGCCCAGACTGAGAAGTGAGTCCCAGGTCATGAGAGTGAAACTGAAGAGACGATTGTGTTACAGAGGTCATCAGCTGTTCCAGACTGTCACCTGGTCTAAACTAGTGCAGGCGCTGCATAAACCCAAACACATTCACCCACAATACCAGGACATAACTATCAGAGATGAGGCTGAGCTATGTGACCCAACACTTCCTGATGATGACGATGATGATGATGATGATGAGGATGCAACAATGGCTGAGAATGATTATGATGACACTGATTTAATGGACATTGACATGTGTCATAAAAGTGCACTGTGTGAGGCAGAAACTGAGGCTGAAGGTGAGCAGGATATTGACATGTTGTCATGTGATGGTGAACAACCAGAGGAGCAGAGAGATGATGCAGAACAGGAAGGTGACATGCCTAACGGTGGTTTTGCTCTAGAGTCATGTCTTCAGCCATGTGATGTTTCAGAGGACATTTTATGTTTCAGTGAAGGAATCTACTCTGTTGCCCCTGCAGAAAGAAACAGTCCTGTTGGCTTTTTCAGAACACCTAAACTTGAGGCGATGGCGTTCCCGGTACAATTCCCTACAGGTCAAAACACACTAGATGAGATGAGACGTATTAAACTGACACCGAGCAGTTATTTCAAAGCAAGGCTTTTCTGTACTGATGATCGTTTTGCCAGAGACACAAATTATTTGTTCTTTGCACAGTTTGTGACTGAAATACATTTGGCCACCTCCAGCATGACAATACAGTTGAGGAAAGGAAAGCCTCTGACTAGAGATGGACGAAGAATAACTTCTGGTATGCTGCAAAATAAACGAGAGGTCGAGAGACTGGTGAGGAATAAAGATGCAGTCAGATTCATGCAGCCACTGAGAGGAACACCAGCTTATTGGGAGAAAACTACAAGAGATCTTTTTGCCATGATCAGACAGTTGGGAACCCCCACATTCTTTTGTACGTTTTCTGCAGCTGAGATGCGTTGGCCTGAAGTGATTGAGGCAATAAAAAGACAGCAAGGTGAAGAAGTAAATGTTGAAGGGCTCGACTGGTCAGCAAAGTGTGACATACTGAGAAGCAATCCAGTGACAACAATGCGCATGTTTGATAAGCGCGTTGAGGCGTTATTCAGAGATTTGCTCTTATCTCCTGCACAGCCTCTCGGCAAAGTTGTTGACTATTTTTACCGAGTTGAGTTTCAGCACAGAGGAAGCCCACACATACACTGTCTCATATGGGTAGAAGGTGCACCTGTGTTTGAGAAGGATGATGATCAGATTGTGTCGGATTTTGTGTCCAAATACATTACAGCTCAGCTGCCTGACCCACATTCACAACCAGAACTGTACAAGAAGGTCACAGAAGTGCAAATACACAGCAAAAACCACTCAAGGACATGTTTCAGAAGTCCCAGCTCGGGTTGCAGATTTGGATTTCCTAAACCACCTGCCAGAAACACAATGATAACGAGACCTGGTGAGAACGTTGATCCACTGCAAGTGCAAATGGCAAAGTCAAAGCTCCAACCACTGAACTTGTTGCTGAATGAACCTGAAACTGCCTCACTCAGTTTGCAGCAGCTCCTAGCTCGATGCGACTTAACACTCCATGAGTATGAACGATGCCTCAATATGATCAACAAATCCAGTGCGGTGATACTGAAACGTGAGCCAAAAGACTGCTGGGTAAATGGATATAATCCACATCTACTTGAAGCCTGGGATGCCAATATTGATGTAAGTTATATTCTCAATGCATATTCATGCATCATGTATCTCACCAGCTACATAACCAAAAAGGAATCTGGACTTTCTGAGTACCTTAAAACAGTCATTGAAAACTCCACCAGAGACAACGTCAATGAATGTGATGAAATGAGGGAAATCATGCAAGCTTACTCTAAAAAGAGAGAGGTCAGTGCTCAGGAGTGTGTGACTCGTGCCTGTGGCATTAAAATGAAGAAGTGTTCACGTGGTGTCATATTCATACCGACCGATGACAACGCACTGAAAATGAGTCGCCCCATGTCTTACCTAGAGAACACAACATCAGAAAGTGAAAATGTGTGGATGACATCTTTGACTGACAAATACAAAGCCAGACCTGAAACACCAGAGTTTGAGGAGATGTGTTTGGCTGATTTCGCAGCTACTTGCAGAATTGTCTATGGACAGCAGAAAAAAGGTAAAGATGTGTTGCCTCTCCTCAATGAGATGGGATTTGTGCAAAAGAGGAAAAACGATAAACCTGCTATCATCAGATTTTACCGCTGCTCACAAGAAAAATATCCTGAGAAGTTCTATGGCACATTAGTGAAACTGTACCTTCCTCACCGATCAGACCAGGAACTGAAAAGACCGTATTTCCCCACGTACGAGTCCTTCTACAACAGTTGTCTTGTTCAACTACGAGGTTCTGACCATCCTGAGTATGTCAAACACATTGTGAAACGAAACAGAGACAAATATGAAAAAAACACTGAGGAGATTGAGAATGCAGTCGAAGAATTTGAACAGAACAGAGGCGTGATTGATGAATGGTGTAATCTGGCGCCAGAATCTGAAGTGGTCAGGTTGGAATGTATAGAAGAACTGGAGGCACGAGAGCCAGATCATGAAAATGTACAAGAGAATGTCCCAGAATACAGTAATCAGGATAATGCTGTAACAGAAGTCAGAGCTGTCAGAGAGCCCCCTGTCTTAGACCCCACACTGTTACGACAGATGTATCAGAACCTGAACCAGAAACAAGCATGTGTATTCTATGCAGTTAGAGACTGGTGCATAAAGCGTGTCTGTGGCCTAAATTCTGAGCAGTTTTTCTATTACATCAATGGTGGTGCTGGAACAGGAAAGTCACATCTCATTAAATGCATCTACTCAGAGGCATCTAAGATACTGTGCAAACTTCCGAGACATTCTGAGGAGGCTGACATATCAAACCCCACTGTCCTGTTGACTGCTTTCACTGGAACTGCAGCATTTAATATATCAGGTACAACACTGCACTCTCTGCTCAAGCTACCACGAAGTCTGAAACCTCCATTTCAAGGACTTGGCAACAAACTGGATGAAGTCCGATCAGAACTTTTAAATGCTGAAATCCTCATCATTGATGAAGTGTCCATGGTGTCAAAGCCCCTGTTTGCTTATGTGGATGCGAGACTGAAACAGATCAAAGGCAGTCACAGACCCTTTGGAGGAATGTCAGTAATAGCTGTAGGAGACTTTTATCAGCTACCACCAGTGCGACAGTCCAAGACCCTCTGTATGTATGAGCCATGTGAGATTGACCTATGGCAGGAAAACTTTCAGATGATAACTCTAACTGAGATAATGCGTCAGAAGGATGATGTTAACTTTGCAGAGATGTTGAACAGGATCCGTGTGAAAGGAAAGTCAGATAAGTTGTCTGAAGCAGACAGAGCTTTGTTGTCACAGACCATCACTGAACCAGCACTTTGTCCAACTGATGTACTGCACATCTTTGCAACTAATAAACAGGTTGATTCACACAACTCAGTAACATTAGCTCTGCTCCATTCTCATATCACCAAGATCGATGCAGATGACTACAAAAAGGACCCACGAACTGGAAGAATGGCCCGACAAAGCAAACCATACAAAGGAAACAGAAATGAGTTACCAGATACACTGAATGTAGCTGAAGGTGCTCGAGTCATGCTCACCAGAAACATAGACGTGTCTCAAGGTTTGGTGAATGGATCGTTTGCTACACTAGTCAGGGTAATAACCTCAGAACAAAGTGGTGTTGCACATGTCACTATGCTTGGGCTCAAGATGGATGATGAAACCGCTGGAATGAATTACCGTAATAGAGCACCAGGCAGACCTGATGATCTGGTGTACGTAGAGAGAGCAGAGGACAATCTGAAACAGAAAGGAGTGGTACGCAGACAGTTTCCGGTTCGACTTGCCTTTGCTTGTACAATACACAAGGTTCAAGGTATGACAAGGACATCAGCTGTTGTCTCACTAAAACACATTTTTGAACCTGGCATGGCTTATGTAGCTGTCAGTAGAGTGACCTCTCTCAGTGGACTGCACATGCTGGATCTGGATGAGAGTAAGATATATGCCAACCCAGCAGTCACTGGAGCCCTAGAGACCATGAGACAAGTCAGATTGGACACCATGATGCCTCTTCTTCAAATCCAACAGACATCGAGCAGACATGACACTCTGACCATTGTTCACCATAACACAGAAGGTTTGCCATCTCATGTCAATGACATCAGGAGCCATCATGAACTGTGTCTTGCAGATGTTTTGTGTCTCACAGAAACTCACCTTCAAGGCTCCTTTGTTGCAGACAGTCTCCATATAGAGGGCTACAATATGTTCAAACGCAACAGACACCTGTCCTACACAAATGTTCCAGAAATGGCCAACAGACGTGGTGGTGGAGTTGCTGTTTATGTGAAAAGCCACATTCAAGTGCGTGAAAAACAGTACATACATAATGTAACTGATCTTGAGTTCGTGGCTCTGAAGGTTGAAGCCCCAGTGAGTGCACTGATTGCAGCTGTATACAGACCACCAGACTACAGTGTGAGATCATTCCTGTCAAACCTGGGAAGCCTTCTGGACTCATTGGAGATCATGGACTGTCAGCCCGTCATTGTCTGTGGTGATTTCAACGAGAATCTCTTATCCAACACAAGTAAGCCAATACTTGAGCTCTTTCAGTCCAGGGGATATGCACAAGTCATCACTACTGCAACCACAGAGAAGAACACACTGCTGGACCTCATTTTCATCTCTCAACCACAACATTGTCTCCACTCTGGTGTGATGAAAACCTATTACAGTGATCACAACCCTGTCTACTGTGTCATGTCCTCTAACAGTCCATAAAGGTATCAGCTGAGTTTTAAAGATCAAGAAAAATGCAAAGTACCTGTAACTAAACTTAAACTAATATTTTCAGTGCAAAGATTAACAAAATAGTTTATTATAATGTAGTGTATAAATAATACAGCATAACAGTGTGTTGATAAAACACACCACAATGAAGTATAGACTAATTGAGATGAACAAAAGTTAGTGAGATATGTATTAATGACACATTCTGATAAAAAAAAATATTGAAAGATACAATGATAAATTCAAAAAGAGTATATTGTGATGACTATGTTTACTGAGAATGATGTATAGAATATAACAGACTTGCAGAGATTTAATTTATCAAGAGTAATGTTCACGTAAAGGAAACCTAATTATGCGGTCACAAGACATGTTGGACTTTATTTAGTAAGTTGAATGGAATTTTGTTTGGTAATCATCTTTTCACAGTATTGGACAATATTAAAGGTAATATTCTTTCCAGGTAACCATATTGTTTCGAGCTATATTTCCAACACATTTTGGCCTGTGCATTTATCAGGGTGGGTTTGGGTTAGGGTTGATAAATGCACAGGCCAAAACTCTTTCAGCAGCTGTATACAGCATTGTACACAGCTGCTAACATGTAGCATAGCATACATACATCAGAAAGTATGTGTTCTAGATGTAACACATACTTTCTGGTGTAATGATACCTACCAGTTGAAACCCCACATTTCCATCCCAATCACTTTCACACTCTAGCAGGGCGGGTGGTCTTGCTAGAGACTGTTACTCATTTAGGGTTTTTTTCCCCCTGGACCGGAGACACAGTTCTCCTGTGTCCTCTGTAAAGCTAAGTTTCCTTTCTGATGGACAGAAGACACAGTTCTCCTGTGTCCTCTTTAAGGACACCTGCCAGCCTTGGCCTCACCTCCTTCAGCACTGTGAGGATCAGCTCACAGCAACCAAGACATGCTGCAACAGGCCAGAGACTGCAGCACTAACTGAACTGTCAATCAACGGAGGACTTATCTCATCACATAGATAAACATTTTACTTACTGCTTGTCCCAGTCAGTCTTCAAGGCAGAGGATGAGAAAACACCTGCCTGCCTTTGCCTCACCAGCTGTGACATACTGGATCAGCTCAAAACAACCAAGACATCATGCCACCACAGACCAGATGCTGCAGCACCATCTCAACTGTTCATCAACAGTGGACCCATCACTGCTGGACCACAGAGACACGTGTTCTCCCTGCCAGTGTCGAGGTTTCTTCACAACAGAGCATAAGGTATAGTTTTCTTATTTCACATTTGATTTACAGTGTTTTGCTTTAATTGTGTGTTCATTCATTTATTCCCTTTGTATTAATGCAACAGTTTAAATGACACTGATGTTACAGCTAGTATAACATTGTAATTTATATCAACTTCTTCCTTCAGGTCTTCCTCCTCTGTGATCCCTCCACTTCACAGTGAAGACACTCAGGACTGCACAGAGAGCTAAACATATAGAAGAAGCTGAACATCATGCAGCCTTCCTAAACTTCTCTGTGTGAAATGGCACTGGATATACACGTTGTCCTGCCCTGCAGCAGAATTCAAGGTATTTGATTATTGTGAATTATGTAACTTTCTAACATGTTTTGTTTCAGTCTTCAGTTTATTACAATACAATTTTGTTCTCTCTTGTCAGGACCAGCTCTGTCCTCCTTCCTCAACATCATCATCTGTGCATCCATTGCTGTGCACAGTTTAGTTCAGTAGAGACTAACTACAGTTGATCCTTAAGCAAGTGATCAGGTGTACGGCTGCAGGGAACCAAACTGCTGCAGATCCATCATCCACCAGTCATCACTGTCACAGTGACACTTCCTCCTTTGTCCAGCATCAAGCTCCTCCCTAAACCAGCTGTAAAGGTAACAATTTGTGTTACTTCCTTAGTACAATATCTCTTTGACCACAACAAAAAAAGTGCTTCTACAGCCACTGGACAGGTCAAAGGTCATAATGTTTCAGCTCTTTATATTATCACACTGACACTGAGCTCTATTCACAGTTTGTTTTGTGTTAAGAACAGACAGATTCAACCAACAGCAACATACACTACTGACACATGGACAGAATGACTGTCTCTCAAAACAACAGGACACCTGTTTATTTTCTTTGTTTGATCTCTACCTTATTTGGTCCAACAATGTATGTTTATTTTATGTTTCATCACAATGTATATCTTTTACATTATTTTATTGTATTTATTTAGTCATGTGATCCTTACCTTTTCCTATTAATCAGTTTTCTAACAGATATATGAAAGATTAAGGATAAAAATGTGTCAGTTAGTTAAATTGCTACATACATATGAACTAATTAACCTGGATGAAAGGACACATTTTTATCCTAATGTCATGAGTCATTAGTGTGGGGTTTCAGCTGGTAGGTATATTCAAGGTTTTTCACATGTGTATACCTAGCCTTAGGGTAATCTAAACCCTATTGAAAATACATACAGTATATGTAAGCCCAGTGTTAAAATGTCAGACTGTGGAATCCAAGCTGAAGATATTGTCTTCAGAATGTCTAAAACACATGACTTGGTTCAAAGAGTCTTGTCAAAAGATTTAATTGGAAAACGAATCTTTCCAAGCTCGTCTTCTAACCTTGAGTCAAACTAGTGACTCTAACCCAATGTTCCTTACAATTAAGGAAAATCCAGCGTTTCAGTGAGGCTCAGTAAACTGAGCTTAATGTTGGGATCATTTAAATGACAATGTTGACAAGACTGGCAGTCCAGGGCTAACTTGAAGTCTTGAACTACTGGGAGTATTAAGCTAGGTCTAAGCACGATGTGAAAAGCCTTTGATTGTAGGAAATGAGAATACTGTAAACCGTTGGAATTGTGATATATTTGTTTATCAATCTCAAACAAAGGGCCCAATGTACAGAAATCTCTGTATTGATAAATTTGCCCCTCTTGCTATGATGGTTTTTTAGGCATGAAATATGTAAAATTGTGTAATTTACCAACGAGAACGATGTATCCCTTCTCTTCATTATCCATGAATCTTTACTAAAGTTCATGAGCAACACAACAGTTATTGTGTAATGTGCTTATCATAAAAAAAAGATATAAGAGGGTCAAAGAAGGTTGTGTGGACAGATTTCAGTGACCCAACAACGCATATTTTGAACAAACAGCACATACCTCCAACTACTGATAGTGACAATATAATCTTGCGCCCTGCCTGCCTTATAAATCTATTTGAAAACAATTACTGTTAAGGCATTATGGATTGTGTTTAATTTCCATGGGGATAGTAAATGTTGGGTTCACTTTTGTCTTAAAAGTCATTTGTTGTTGTTTTTTTTAGTCAAATTTGATTGAGAGGGTTTTGATCTTTCCTCTTTCTACATGCATTTGTCAGTGCATTGACCACCAAAGTGTAGACAAAAGGCCCTTTACGTTTCCTTCTGGTTGGCCAAAGTGCTTCTATGTTGTGAGATCTTTGGGGAAAACCGTAAGGCTTTTTGCAGAGATTTGTTTTTTTTCAATTTACAGTTTTAATTCACTTCAGTTCACTTCAATTATGATCAATTAATTTAAATATAATTTTGTTCAGATTATTGCAGTTCAATAAACAAGTCATCCTTACTTGGACAATTAAATATGCAGACAATATTTTTTGACATTGCCAGTTACACAATCTTTCCATTCCACAATATATATGCATACAGAACATATTACCAACTATTTATTCACATTTTTATATTTACTATTTTTTTCTCTTTGAAATATAGTGATTTCTATTTATTTATGATCAGTGTATTAGGCTTGTCTGTTTCTCTTGATATGATTTCTTGTAATTTATTGCTGCTGATACTAATTACTGTGTAAATGACTTCAAAATGATTGATTCACAAAAGGGTAATCTAAATGTAAACAAATAAAACATATTTGTAATGATGTCACTGTCTGCTTTATACTTGCAATAACATTGAGACAACTACTACTTTTGCGACTACATCTGCTGCTGCTGCTACTACTACTGTTGATATACAACTACTGCTGCTACTACTACTGTTACTACTGCAACTCCTGCAACTACTACTATGATCACTACTACTGCTATTACTACTACTCCTAATAGTTCTACTACTTCTACTACTATTATTATTACTACTACTACTACTTTTACTACTATTATTATTACTACTACTACTACTTTTACTACTATTACTTTGAAAATAAAATCGTTAAGCTTCAAGCTTTTCCTGCTCTTAGCTTCTTTCTTCAAAGCAATTTAACTTCTATGATTTTTTCAGTCCTTTTCTGACTTTATAATGGGTGTCACTACCGCTGAAATTTTCTTAAGCTACAGAAACCATTCGAATATCAAAATGTTCAGCTCTTTCAGGAGAGGGTGATATGACTTTTCATATTTGTAATCTTTCAACTTTTTGAATTATTAAGCTTTTTGCAATTTTCTTTTGAATGGGATCTCTATGGAGAAAATCTTCAAATCCTGTTAAACTTCTTCAACTTTCAAAGCCTTCTTCTCATACTTTCAGCTACAGACACCATAGTGAGACATTTCAACTAGAAGGGTTTTCAGCAGTGCAGTTTAAATGCTTTCAAGCTTCAACATTTTTCAGACGGGTAGTCTCCCATTTCTTAATTTTCAGCAATTTTTTGACAATTAATTTCAGCTTTCAGCATTCCAACGCATTTTCAGCAGGAAATGCATTTTCTAGTTGTTGGAATGCTGTTAAGCATTCCAACTATTGTTCTTCAAATCTTTATACTTCTTCTTATTTTTATATTTCTTCCGTACGCTTTTTGAAACTCTTCTGCTCCTTCATATTTTAAGCTACAGAAACCGTTCAACTATCAAAATGTTCAGCTCTTTCAGCAGAGGGGTGCTATGACTTTTCATATTTCTAACCTTTAAACTTTATGAATTATTAAGCTTTTTGCAATTTTATTTTTGAATGGGTTTCTATGGAGAAAATGTTCAAATCCTCTTCAACTTTCAAATCCTTCTACTTCCTCATACTTTCAGCTACAGACACCATTTCAACTTTAAAATGTTGAGAAAATCCTGATCTATTGCTGCATTATTCAGCTTTTTGATATCTTTTATACTTTTTGAACTGCAGCAGTTTAACTTTTATGATTTTTTCAGCCCTTTTCTGCTTTTATAATGGGTGTGTATTGCGCAGCTTAGAGTGCGTGATGTCACCGCTAGAGTGAAGAGCAGCTTGAGATTCTTGTGAAAAAAACATTTGTCTTTTGCCACTGTGTCCACAATCTTCACTCTTCATGCATAATTTCTGGATGTAGAAGTAGCTAATCTTGTCCTTGTCGTAGACAAATGACTGTGGAATCCCACAGATTTACACATTTGACACAGAAGCCTGTAATTGAGAGGAAAACCAACTTTCTGCTCCATAGAGACCAATGTTAAATTTTGCTTCAAAAACATCTTCCACAGAACACGGGACCCCATTTCTAAATCGCCAGTTCAGCCACATTTTTTACAGGATCTGTTCTTCAACTCATCCTTCCTCTCATTTATTAATATCGGAGCAATAGGAGCTACGGTTATGGGAGTTTTGAGGATTTGTTTGAGAGGTGTTTCCCTGTTTAATCTCCATGAAAAGGCTGCAAGGACACAGGTGTTTCTGATTAAGCTAATTAGTGATGTTGATAAACACAGACTCACAGACACACACGCACTCCTCTATCTCTCTCTCTCTCTCTCTCTCTCTGTGTGTGTCTCTCTCATACAGTCATTCAGGTTCTTAGAGATCTTTAGAGGATTCCCCCCCCCCCCCCACACACACACCCCATTTTAAAATAAAAGCCCCACAGAATGATTTCTAACTGAAATGCTTGTGATGAAGCCTGTCATTTAATAACCTGTTTGTGTTAATCTAACAATATGAGTCCATCTCTCCCCCCCCCTCACACCCCATTTCAAAATAAAAGCCCCACAGAGTGAATTCTAACTGAAATGCTTGTGATGAAGCCTGTCATTTAATAACCTCTGTTTATGTGTCAAACATTATGATTATGTCTCCTCTCCCCCCCACCCAGCCCCACCCTTTCAAAATAAAAGCCCCATGGATTAACTGTATGTAAACATTGAGCTCAAAATTAGACTTTTTCAAATACTGCCATTACTATTACTACTACTACTACTGTTATATGATATACTACGACCACTACTACAGCTATTACTATTACTACTTCTACTACTTCTTCTAAATACTAATACTTCTACTACTAATGATACTTCTACTACAACTACAACTTCTACTACTACTATTACAAATATCACTACTGCTACTACTTATTATAATGCTACTAATACTTCTACTGCTAATAATACTTCTACTACAACTACAACTTCTACTACTACTACAACAAATATCACTACCGCTGAAATTGTCTTAAGCTACAGAAACCATTCGAATATCAAAATGTTCAGCTCTTTCAGGAGAGGGGTGATATGACTTTTCATATTTGTAATCTTTCAACTTTTTGAATTATTAAGCTTTTTGCAATTTTCTTTTGAATGGGATCTCTATGGAGAAAATCTTCAAATCCTGTTAAACTTCTTCAACTTTCAAAGCCTTCTTCTTCTCATACTTTCAGCTACAGACACCATAGTGAGACATTTCAACTAGAAGGGTTTTCAGCAGTGCAGTTTAAATGCTTTCAAGTTTCAACATTTTTCAGACGGGTAGTCTCCCATTTCTTAATTTTCAGCAATTTTTTGACAATTAATTTCAGCTTTCAGCATTCCAACGCATTTTCAGCAGGAAATGCATTTTCTAGTTATCATTGTTATCATTACTAATATTATAGAGAAGAAGAGAACCAACCGTTGGGCAGGCAGCAGTCCACCAGGATGCGGGGGGGCATCAGATGGAGCCCCCACAGCTCCCCCGAAGACGGCCTGGGCACCATGGCAACCACCAATCACAAGCAGCCTCACCTCAGCGCTGGGCTACCTGGACACACAGACAGACCCGGTTTATCTTTGACCCTGTTTAAACCCAGTACCGTCCTACCTGGCCTTGATGGACCCAGTACCATGCTACCTAACACTGTTGGACCCAGTACCATCCTACTTGGCCCTGATGGACAGAGTGCCATCCTACCTAACACTGTTGGACCCAGTACCATCCTACCTGGTCCTGATGGACCCAGTACCATCCTACCTGGCCCTGATGGACCCAGTACCATCCTAACTAACCCTGTTGGACCCAGTACCTTCCTAACTAACCCTGTTGGACCCAATACCGTCCTAACTAACCCTGTTGGACCCAGTACCATCCTAACTAACCCTGATGGACCCAGTACCATCCTACCTAACCCTGTTGGACCCAGTACCGTCCTACCTAACCCTGTTGGACCCTGTACCGTCCTACCTGGCCCTAATGCACCCAGTACCATCCTACCTGGCCCTGTTGGACCCAGTACCGCACTACCTAACCCTGTTGGACCCAGTACCGTCCTACCTAACCCTGATGCACCCAATACCGTCCTACCTGGCCCTGATGTACCCAGTACCATCCTAACTAACCCTGTTGGACTCAGTACCGTCCTACCTTGCCCTGATGGACCCAGTACCATCCTAACTAACCCTGTTGGACCCAGTACCGTCCTACCTGGCCCTGATGGACCCAGTACCATCCTACCTAACCCTGTTGGACCCAGTACCATCCTACCTAGCCCTGATGCACCCAGTACTGTCCAGTAAATAATCTTTACTAAAGAAATATTAAAATCAGTCCTTTATGTTTATTTCGAGACGTCTTTCTTTCACTTCTGATTGTTTCATTTGAAAACAAGTTCTGTTTGTTGCATCATTTCATGTTTACTTATTTATTTTTGTCCATATTTAGTCCAGTTCTTGTAATATCTCTTCACGTCTTCATATTGTCTTTGTCTCTGTCTCTTTGTGTGTTTTTTTCAATGAAGCCGTCAAACCAAGAGCAGAAAGTAGGACACACACACTGACGGACAAAAGCAGCAGTGGTGTGTGTGTGTGTGTGTATCTGTCTGTGTGTGTCTGTGTGTGTGTGTGTATGTATCTGTGTCTGTGTGTGAGCGTGTGTGTGTTTGTGTGAGCGTGTGTGTGCATGTTTGTGTGTGTGTGAGTGTGTGTATCTGTGTTTCCTGTCAGGAAGCTGATTTCCTTCAGTTATTTTCCTGTTGACCTCCTGATTTAAAGGAACCGTCCGTTAAAACTCTCTGTTTGTTTTATTCACAGAAAGGTGATTTCAGGTCGAATTTATTCATCAATCAATTCAAATAAATAGAATAATTGTTGGAATGCTGTTAAGCATTCCAACTATTGTTATCCTGTTTCTCTTTATTGTTGGAATGCTGTTAAGCATTCCAACTATTGTTATCCTGTTTCTCTTTATTGTTGGAATGCTGTTAAGCATTCCAACTATTGTTCTTCAAATCTTTATACTTCTTCTTATTGTTGGAATGCTGTTAAGCATTCCAACTATTGTTATCCTGTTTCTTTATTGTTGGAATGCTGTTAAGCATTCCAACTATTGTTATCCTGTTTCTTTATTGTTGGAATGCTGTTAAGCATTCCAACTATTGTTATCCTGTTTCTTTATTCTTCTTTATTTTATTGTTGGAATGCTGTTAAGCATTCCAACTATTGTTATCCTGTTTCTCTTTATTCAACTATTTCTTCCGTACGTATTTTGCTATCTATCTCCTTCCACATTTTTTAAGCTACAGAAACCGTTCAAATATCAAAATGTTCAGCTCTTTCAGCTCATGTGTGCTATGACTTTTCATATTCATAACCTTTAAACTTTATGAATTATTAAGCTTTTTGCATTTTTTTTTTAGAATGGGTTTCTATGGAGAAAATGTTCAAATCCTCTTCAACTTTCAAATCCTTCTACTTCCTCATACTTTCAGCTACAGACACCATTTAAACTTTAAAATGTTGAGAAAACCCTGATCTATTGCCACCTTATTCAGCTTTTTGATATCTTTTATACTTTTTGAACTGCAGCAGTTTAACTTTTATGATTTTTTCACTCCTTTTCTGCTTTTATAATGGGTGTGTATTGCGCAGCTTAGAGTGCGTGATGTCACCGCTAGAGTGAAGAGCAGCTTGAGATTCTTGTGAAAAAAACATTTGTCTTTTGCCACTGTGTCCACAATCTTCACTCTTCATGCATAATTTCTGGATGTAGAAGTAGCTAATCTTGTCCTTGTCGTAGACAAATGACTGTGGAATCCCACAGATTTACACATTTGACACAGAAGCCTGTAATTGAGAGGAAAACCAACTTTCTGCTCCATAGAGACCAATGTTAAATTTAGCTTCAAAAACATCTTCCACAGAACACGGTACCCCATTTCTAAATCGCCAGTTCAGCCATATTTTTTACACTACAGACACAATTTTTACAGGATCTGTTCTTCAACTCATCCTTCCTCTCATTTATTAATATCGGAGCAATAGGAGCTACGGTTATGGGAGTTTTGAGGATTTGTTTGAGAGGTGTTTCCCTGTTTAATCTCCATGAAAAGGCTGCAAGGACACAGGTGTTTCTGATTAAGCTCATTAGTGATGTTGATAAACACACAGACTCACAGACACACACGCACTCCTCTCTCTCTATCTCTCTGTGTCTCTCTCTCTCCCTCTCTCTCTGTATGTCTCTCTCATACAGTCATTCAGGTTCTTAGAGATCTTTAGAGGATCCCCCCCCCCCCCCACACACACACCCCATTTTAAAATAAAAGCCCCACAGAATGAATTCTAACTGAAATGCTTATGATGAAGCCTGACATTTAATAACCTGTTTGTGTTAATCTAACATTATGAGTCCATCTCTTCCCCCCCCCCCACACCCCATTTCAAAATAAAAGCCCCACAGAGTGAATTCTAACTGAAATGCTTGTGATGAAGCCTGTCATTTAATAACCTCTGTTTATGTGTCAAACATTATGATTATGTCTCCTCTCTTCCCCCCACCCAGCCCCACCCTTTCAAAATAAAAGCCCCATGGATGAACTGTATGTAAACATTAAGCTCAAAATTAGACTTTTTCAAATACTGCCATTACTATTACTACTACTACTACTATTATATTATTTACTACTACTACTTCTACTACTTCTTCTAAATACTAATACTTCTACTACTAATGATACTTCTACTACAACTACAACTTCTACTACTACTATTACAAATATCACTGCTGCTACTACTTATTATAATGCTACTAATACTTCTACTACTAATAATACTTCTACTACAACTACAACTTCTAGTACTACTACTACAAATATCACTACTGCTGACATTTTTTAAGCCACAGAAACCATTCGAATATCAAAATGTTGAGCTCTTTCAGGAGAGGGGTGATATGACTTTTCATATTTGTAATCTTTAAATTCTTTGAATTATTAAGCTATTTGCAGTTTTCTTTTGAATGGGATCTCTATGGAGAAAATCTTCAAATCCTGTTAAACTTCTTCAACTTTCAAAGCCTTCTTCTTCTCATACTTTCAGCTACATATGACTTCATATTTGTAATCTTTCAACTTTTTGAATTATTAAGCTTTTTGCAATTTTTTTAAAATTGGATAGCTATTTTCAGCAATGTTTTTGAGATTCATTTCAGCATTCCAACGAATTTTCAGCAGGAAATGCATTTTCTAGTTTTTATTTTTATAATTATATTTCTTCCGTACGCTTTTTGAAACTCTTCTGCTCCTTCATATTTTAAGCTACAGAAACCGTTCAACTATCAAAATGTTCAGCTCTTTCAGCAGAGGGGTGCTATGACTTTTCATATTTCTAACCTTTAAACTTTATGAATTATTAAGCTTTTTGCAATTTTTTTTTTGAATGGGTTTCTATGGAGAAAATGTTCAAATCCTCTTCAACTTTCAAATCCTTCTACTTCCTCATACTTTCAGCTACAGACACCATTTAAACTTTAAAATGTTGAGAAGATCCTGATCTATTGACGCATTATTCAGCTTTTTGATATCTTTTATACTTTTTGAACTGCAGCAGTTTAACTTTTATGATTTTTTCACTCCTTTTCTGCTTTTATAATGGGTGTGTATTGCGCAGCTTAGAGTGCGTGATGTCACCGCTAGAGTGAAGAGCAGCTTGAGATTCTTGTGAAAAAAACATTTGTCTTTTGCCACTGTGTCCACAATCTTCACTCTTCATGCATAATTTCTGGATGTAGAAGTAGCTAATCTTGTCCTTGTCGTAGACAAATGACTGTGGAATCCCACAGATTTACACATTTGACACAGAAGCCTGTAATTGAGAGGAAAACCAACTTTCTGCTCCATGGAGACCAATGTTAAATTTAGCTTCAAAAACATCTTCCACAGAACACGGTACCCCATTTCTAAATCGCCAGTTCAGCCATATTTTTTACACTACAGACACAATTTTTACAGGATCTGTTCTTCAACTCATCCTTCCTCTCATTTATTAATATCGGAGCAATAGGAGCTACGGTTATGGGAGTTTTGAGGATTTGTTTGAGAGGTGTTTCCCTGTTTAATCTCCATGAAAAGGCTGCAAGGACACAGGTGTTTCTGATTAAGCTCATTAGTGATGTTGATAAACACACAGACTCACAGACACACGCACTCCTCTCTCTCTATCTCTCTGTGTCTCTCTCTCTCTCTCTCTCTCTCTGCGTGTGTCTCTCATACAGTCATTCAGGTCTTAGAGACTTTTAGAGGACCCCCCCATTTTAAAATAAAAGCCGCACACACATGATTTAGAGATATACGTGATGCAGTTCAGCCAATCAAATATGGGTATTCTGATAAGTTTCCTGATTCGAGTGACATTTACACACACCGCGACACAAGAGGGAGAGACGAGGAAAGACATGGCAGAGCAGGACAATAGTCATGTAAGCTGTAAATGATAAAACATAGGACAATCTCCAAATGAGAAAGATTGCCAGAGAGATCAGTCTCTCTCTCTCTCTCTCTGTCTGTGTCTCTCTCTCATACAGTCATTCAGGTCTTAGAGATTTTAAGAGGACTCCCCCCCCCCCCCCCACACACACCCCATTTTAAAGTAAAGGCCCCACAAAATGAATTCTAACTTAAATGCTTGTGATGAAGCCTGTCATTTAATAAACTCTGTTTATGTGTGTCAAACATTATGATTATGTCTCCTCTCCCCCACCCTTTCAAAATAAAAGCCTCATGGATTAACTGTATTTAAACATTAAGCTCAAAATTAGGCTTTTTTGTTGAAAAACTTAATGCTCTGACTAATACTGCGACAACTACTACTGCTGCTGCTAATATAGTATTACTACTACTACTATTACTGCTACCATCAATATTATTACTACCACCACTGCTATTACTTATACTACAACTGCTACTACTACTACTGCTATTCATGCTACTACAAGTAGTATTACTACTACAGCTATTAGTACAACTGCTACTAGTACTACTACTACTGCTACTTCTTCTACTGCCATTACTATTACTACTATAACTACTTCTACTACTACTACTGTTATATTAAATACTACGACCAATACTACAGCTATTACTACGACTACTGATACTACTACTTCTACTACTTCTTCTAATTGTTGGAATGCTGTTAAGCATTCCAACTATTGTTATCCTGTTTCTTTATTCTTCTTTATTTTATTTTGATTGTTGGAATGCTGTTAAGCATTCCAACTATTGTTATCCTGTTTCTTTATTCTTCTTTATTTTATTTTTGTTGGAATGCTGTTAAGCATTCCAACTATTGTTATCCTGTTTCTTTATTGTTGGAATGCTGTTAAGCATTCCAACTATTGTTATCCTGTTTCTTTATTGTTGGAATGCTGTTAAGCATTCCAACTATTGTTATCCTGTTTCTTTATTGTTGGAATGCTGTTAAGCATTCCAACTATTGTTATCCTGTTTCTTTATTGTTGGAATGCTGTTAAGCATTCCAACTATTGTTATCCTGTTTCTTTATTCTTCTTTATTTGTTGGAATGCTGTTAAGCATTCCAACTATTGTTATCCTGTTTCTCTTTATTAAACTTCTTATATTTCTTCCGCCCGTATTTTGCTACTTAACTCCTTCCACATTTTTTAAGCTACAGAAACCGTTCAAATATCAAAATGTTCAGCTCATTAAGGACACGTGTGCTATGACTTTTCATATTTCTAACCTTTAAACTTCATGAATTATTAAGCTTTTTGCAAATTTTTTTTTGAATGGGTTTCAATGGAGCAAATGTTCAAATCCTCTTCAACTTTCAAATCCTTCTACTTCCTCATACTTTCAGCTACAGACACCATTTCAACTTTCAAATGTTGAGAAAACCCTGATCTATTGCCGCATTATTCAGCTTTTTGATATCTTTTATACTTTTTGAACTGTCCCAGTTTAACTTTTATGATTTTTTCACTCCTTTTCTGACTTTATAATGGGTGTGTATTGCGCAGCTTAGAGTGCGTGATGTCACCGCTAGAGTGAAGAGCAGCTTGAGATTCTTGTGAAAAAAACATTTGTCTTTTGCCACTGTGTCCACAATCTTCACTCTTCATGCATAATTTCTGGATGTAGAAGTAGCTAATCTTGTCCTTGTCGTAGACAAATGACTGTGGAATCCCACAGATTTACACATTTGGCACAGAAGCCTGTAATTGAGAGGAAAACCAACTTTCTGCTCCATAGAGACCAATGTTAAATTTAGCTTCAAAAACATCTTCCACAGAACACGGTACCCCATTTCTAAATCGCCAGTTCAGCCACATTTTTTACACTACAGACACAATTTTTACAGGATCTGTTCTTCAACTCATCCTTCCTCTCATTTATTAATATCGGAGCAATAGGAGCTACGGTTATGGGAGTTTTGAGGATTTGTTTGAGAGGTGTTTCCCTGTTTAATCTCCATGAAAAGGCTGCAAGGACACAGGTGTTTCTGATTAAGCTCATTAGTGATGTTGATAAACACACAGACTCACACACACACGCTCCTCTATCTCTCTCTCTCTATCTCTGTATGTCTCTCTCTCTGTGTGTGTCTCTCATACAGTCATTCAGGTCTTACAGCTTTTTACAGGACTCCCCTCCCCCCACTCCATTTTAAAATAAAAGCCCCACAGAATGAATTCTAACTGAAATGCTTGTGATGAAGCCTGTCATTTAATAACCTCTGTTTATGTGTCAAACATTATGATTATGTCTCCTCTCCCCCTCTCTCCCCCACCCAGCCCCACCCTTTCAAAATAAAAGCCTCATGGATTAACTGTATTTAAACATTAAGCTGAAAATTTGGCTTTTTGTTGAAGTAATGAATGCTCTTACTAATACTGCGACAACTACTACTATTGCTGCTAATATTTCTAGTATTACTACTACAACTACTACTTCAACTTTTGCTGTTGCTACTATTACTACTACTGCTATTGCTGCTACCATCGATATTATTACTACCACTACTATTACTTGTACTACAACTGCTATTCATGCTACTACCAGTACTAATATTACTACAGCTATTAGTACGACTGCTACTAGTACTACTACTACTGCTATTACTGCTACTTCAAATACTGCATTTACTGTTACTACTGCTACTACTGTTATATTAAATACTACGACCACTACTACAGCTATTACTATGACTACTGATACTACTACTTCTACTACTTCTTATAATTACTAATACTTCTATACTAATGATACTTCTACTACAACTACAACTTCTACTAATACTACTCCTACAAATATCACTACTGCTACTACTAGTACTTATTCTAATGCCAGTAATACTTCTACTACTAATAATACTTCTACTACAACTACAACTTCTACTAATACTACTCCTATAAATATCACTACTGCTATTACTAGTACTTATTCTAATGCCAGTAATACTTCTACTACTAATAATACTTCTACTACAACTACAACTTCTACTAATACTACTCCTATAAATATCACTACTGCTATTACTAGTACTTATTCTAATGTCAGTAATACTTCTACTACTAATAATACTTCTACTACAACTACAACTTCTAGTACTACTACAAATATCACTACTGTTGACATTTTTTAAGCCACAGAAACCGTTCGAATATCAAAATGTTCAGCTCTTTCAGGAGAGGGATGATATGACTTTTCATATTTGTAATCTTTAAATTCTTTGAATTATTAAGCTATTTGCAATTTTCTTTTGAATGGGATCTCTATGGAGAAAATCTTCAAATCCTGTTAAACTTCTTCAACTTTCAAAGCCTTCTTCTCATACTTTCAGCTACATATGACTTCATATTTGTAATCTTTCAACTTTTTGAATTATTAAGCTTTTTGCAATTTTTTTTAAATTGGATATCTATTTTCAGCAATGTTTTTGAGATTCATTTCAGCTTTCAGCATTCCAACGCATTTTCAGCAGGAAATGCATTTTCTAGTTTATTTTTATTTTTGTTGGAATGCTGTTAAGCATTCCAACTATTGTTATCCTGTTTCTTTATTCTTCCTTATATTATTATATTTCTTCCGTACGCTTTTTGAAACTCTTCTGCTCCTTCATATTTTAAGCTACAGAAACCGTTCAACTATCAAAATGTTCAGCTCTTTCAGCAGAGGGGTGCTATGACTTTTCATATTTCTAACCTTTAAACTTTATGAATTATTAAGCTTTTTGCAATTTTTTTTTTGAATGGGTTTCTATGGAGAAAATGTTCAAATCCTCTTCAACTTTCAAATCCTTCTACTTCCTCATACTTTCAGCTACAGACACCATTTTAACTTTAAAATGTTGAGAAAACCCTGATCTATTGCTGCATTATTCAGCTTTTTAATATCTGTTATACTTTTTGAACTGCAGCAGTTTAACTTTTATGATTTTTTCAGCCCTTTTCTGACTTTATAATGGGTGTGTATTGCGCAGCTTAGAGTGCGTGATGTCACCGCTAGAGTGAAGAGCAGCTTGAGATTCTTGTGAAAAAAAGATTTGTCTTTTGCCACTGTGTCCACAATCTTCACTCTTCATGCATAATTTCTGGATGTAGAAGTAGCTAATCTTGTCCTTGTCGTAGACAAATGACTGTGGAATCCCACAGATTTACACATTTGACACAGAAGCCTGTAATTGAGAGGAAAACCAACTTTCTGCTCCATAGAGACCAATGTTACATTTTGCTTCAAACACATCTTCCACAGAACACGGTACCCCCATTTCTAAATCGCCAGTTCAGCCACATTTTTTACACTACAGACACAATTTTTACAGGATCTGTTCTTCAACTCATCCTTCCTCTCATTTATTAATATCGGAGCAATAGGAGCTACGGTTATGGGAGTTTTGAGGATTTGTTTGAGAGGTGTTTCCCTGTTTAATCTCCATGAAAAGGCTGCAAGGACACAGGTGTTTCTGATTAAGCTCATTAGTGATGTTGATAAACACACAGACTCAGACACACACGCACTCCTCTCTCTCTCTCTCTCTCTCTCTCTCTCTCTCTCTCTCTCTCTCTCTCTCTCTCTCTCTCTCTCTCTCTCTCTCTCTCTCTCTCTCTCTCTCTCTCATACAGTCATTCAGGTTCTTAGAGATCTTTAGAGGATCCCCCCCCCCACACACACACACCCCATTTTAAAATAAAAGCCCCACAGAATGATTTCTAACTGAAATGCTTATGATGAAGCCTGACATTTAATAACCTGTTTGTGTTTATCTAACAATATGAGTCCATCTCCTCTCCCCTTCTCCCCCCCACTCCCCATTTCAAAATAAAAGCCCCACAGAGTGAAATATAACTGAAATGCTTGTGATGAAGCCTGTCATTTAATAACCTGTTTGTGTTAATCTAACAATATGAGTCCATCTCCTCTCCCCTTCTCCCCCCCACACCCCATTTCAAAATAAAAGCCCCACAGAGTGAAATATAACTGAAATGCTTGTGATGAAGCCTGTCATTTAATAACTTCTGTTTATGTGTCAAACATTATGATTATGTCTCCTCTCCCCCCCACCCAGCCCCACCCTTTCAAAATAAAAGCCCCATGGATTAACTGTATGTAAACATTGAGCTCAAAATTAGACTTTTTCAAATACTGCCATTACTATTACTACTGTTATATTATATACTACGACCACTACTACAGCTATTACTACTACTACTTCTACTACTTCTTCTAAATACTAATACTTCTACTACTAATGATACTTCTACTACAACTACAACTTCTACTACTACTATTACAAATATCACTACTGCTACTACTTATTATAATGCTACTAATACTTCTACTACTAATAATAATTCTACTACAACTACAACTTCTAGTACTACTACTACAAATATCACTACTGCTGACATTTTTTAAGCCACAGAAACCATTCGAATATCAAAATGTTCAGCTCTTTCAGGAGAGGGGTGATATGACTTTTCATATTTGTAATCTTTAAATTCTTTGAATTATTAAGCTATTTGCAATTTTCTTTTGAATGGGATCGCTATGGAGAAAATCTTCAAATCCTGTTAAACTTCTTCAACTTTCAAAGCCTTCTTCTTCTCATACTTTCAGCTACATATGACTTCATATTTGTAATCTTTCAACTTTTTGAATTATTAAGCTTTTTGCAATTTTTTTAAAATTGGATAGCTATTTTCAGCAATGTTTTTGAGATTCATTTCAGCTTTCAGCATTCCAACGCATTTTCAGCAGGAAATGCATTTTCTAGTTGTTGGAATGCTGTTAAGCATTCCAACTATTGTTATCCTGTTTCTTTATTCTTCTTTATTTTATTTTTATTTTTATAATTATATTTCTTCCGTACGCTTTTTGAAACTCTTCTGCTCCTTCATATTTTAAGCTACAGAAACCGTTCAACTATCAAAATGTTCAGCTCTTTCAGCAGAGGGGTGCTATGACTTTTCATATTTCTAACCTTTAAACTTTATGAATTATTAAGCTTTTTGCAATTTTTTTTTTGAATGGGTTTCTATGGAGAAAATGTTCAAATTCTCTTCAACTTTCAAATCCTTCTACTTCCTCATACTTTCAGCTACAGACACCATTTAAACTTTAAAATGTTGAGAAGATCCTGATCTATTGCCGCATTATTCAGCTTTTTGATATCTTTTATACTTTTTGAACTGCAGCAGTTTAACTTTTATGATTTTTTCAGCCCTTTTCTGACTTTATAATGGGTGTGTATTGCGCAGCTTAGAGTGCGTGATGTCACCGCTAGAGTGAAGAGCAGCTTGAGATTCTTGTGAAAAAAACATTTGTCTTTTGCCACTGTGTCCACAATCTTCACTCTTCATGCATAATTTCTGGATGTAGAAGTAGCTAATCTTGTCCTTGTCGTAGACAAATGACTGTGGAATCCCACAGATTTACACATTTGACACAGAAGCCTGTAATTGAGAGGAAAACCAACTTTCTGCTCCATAGAGACCAATGTTAAATTTTGCTTCAAAAACATCTTCCACAGAACACGGTACCCCATTTCTAAATCGCCAGTTCAGCCACATTTTTTACACTACAGACACAATTTTTACAGGATCTGTTCTTCAACTCATCCTTCCTCTCATTTATTAATATCGGAGCAATAGGAGCTACGGTTATGGGAGTTTTGAGGATTTGTTTGAGAGGTGTTTCCCTGTTTAATCTCCACGAAAAGGCTGCAAGGACACAGGTGTTTCTGATTAAGCTCATTAGTGATGTTGATAAACACACAGACTCACAGACACACGCACTCCTCTCTCTCTCTCTCTCTCTCTCTCTCTCTCTATCTCTGTATGTCTCTCTCTGTGTGTGTCTCTCATACAGTCATTCAGGTCTTACAGCTTTTTACAGGACTCCCCTCCCCCCCACTCCATTATAAAATAAAAGCCCCACAGAATGAATTCTAACTGAAATGCTTATGATGAAGCCTGACATTTAATAACCTGCTTGTGTTTATCTAACATTATAAGTCCATCCCCCCCCACACCCCATTTCAAAATAAAAGCCCCACAGAGTGAATTCTAACTGGAATGCTTGTGATGAAGCCTGTAATTTAATAACCTCTGTATGTGTGTTTCATACTTTCTGATTCTGTCTCCTCCTCCTCTCTCCCCCACCCAGCCCCACCCTTTCAAAATAAAAGCCCCATGGATTAACTGTATGTAAACATTAAGCTCAAAATTAGACTTTTTCAAATACTGCCATTACTATTACTACTACTACTGTTATATTATATACTACGACCACTACTACAGCTATTACTACTACTACTTCTACTACTTCTTCTAAATACTAATACTTCTACTACTAATGATACTTCTTCTACGACTACTATTACAAATATCACTACTGCTACTACTTATTATAATGCTACTAATACTTCTACTACTAATAATACTTCTACTACAACTACAACTTCTAGTACTACTTCTACAAATATCACTACTGCTGACATTTTTTAAGCCACAGAAACCATTCGAATATCAAAATGTTCAGCTCTTTCAGGAGAGGGGTGATATGACTTTTCATATTTGTAATCTTTAAATTCTTTGAATTATTAAGCTATTTGCAATTTTCTTTTGAATGGGATCTCTATGGAGAAAATCTTCAAATCCTGTTAAACTTCTTCAACTTTCAAAGCCTTCTTCTTCTCATACTTTCAGCTACAGACACCATAGTTATACATTTCAACTAGAAGGGTTTTCAGCAGTGCAGTTTAAATGCTTTCAAGTTTCAACATTTTTCAGACGGGTAGTCTCCCATTTCTTAATTTTCAGCAATTTTTTGACAATTAATTTCAGCTTTCAGCATTCCAACGCATTTTCAGCAGGAAATGCATTTTCTAGTTCTTCTTTATTGTTGGAATGCTGTTAAGCATTCCAACTATTGTTATCCTGTTTCTTTATTCTTCTTTATTTTATTTTTATATTTCTTCCGTACGTTTTTTCAAACTCTTCTGCTCCTTCATATTTTAAGCTACAGAAACCGTTCAAATATCAAAATGTTCAGCTCTTTCAGGAGAGGGGTGCTATGACTTTTCATAATTATAATCTTTAAACTTTTTGAATTATTAAGCTTTTTGCACATTTTTCTTTGAATGTGTTTCAATGGAGAAAATGTTCAAATCCTCTTCATCTTTCAAATCCTTCTACTTCCTCATACTTTCAGCTACAGACACCATTTAAACTTTAAAATGTTGAGAAAACCCTGATCTATTGCCACCTTATTCAGCTTTTTGATATCTTTTATACTTTTTGAACTGCAGCAGTTTAACTTTTATGATTTTTTCACTCCTTTTCTGCTTTTATAATGGGTGTGTATTGCGCAGCTTAGAGTGCGTGATGTCACCGCTAGAGTGAAGAGCAGCTTGAGATTCTTGTGAAAAAAACATTTGTCTTTTGCCACTGTGTCCACAATCTTCACTCTTCATGCATAATTTCTGGATGTAGAAGTAGCTAATCTTGTCCTTGTCGTAGACAAATGACTGTGGAATCCCACAGATTTACACATTTGACACAGAAGCCTGTAATTGAGAGGAAAACCAACTTTCTGCTCCATAGAGACCAATGTTAAATTTAGCTTCAAAAACATCTTCCACAGAACACGGTACCCCATTTCTAAATCGCCAGTTCAGCCATATTTTTTAGACTACAGACACAATTTTTACAGGATCTGTTCTTCAACTCATCCTTCCTCTCATTTATTAATATCGGAGCAATAGGAGCTACGGTTATGGGAGTTTTGAGGATTTGTTTGAGAGGTGTTTCCCTGTTTAATCTCCATGAAAAGGCTGCAAGGACACAGGTGTTTCTGATCAAGCTAATTAGTGATGTTGATAAACACACAGACTCACAGACACACACGCGCTCCTCTCTCTCTATCTCTCTGTGTCTCTCTCTCTCCCTCTCTCTCTGTATGTCTCTCTCATACAGTCATTCAGGTTCTTAGAGATCTTTAGAGGATCCCCCCCCCCCCACACACACACCCCATTTTAAAATAAAAGCCCCACAGAATGAATTCTAACTGAAATGCTTATGATGAAGCCTGACATTTAATAACCTGTTTGTGTTAATCTAACATTATGAGTCCATCTCTCCCCCCCCCCCCCCACACCCCATTTCAAAATAAAAGCCCCACAGAGTGAATTCTAACTGAAATGCTTGTGATGAAGCCTGTCATTTAATAACCTCTGTTTATGTGTCAAACATTATGATTATGTCTCCTCTCTTCCCCCCACCCAGCCCCACCCTTTCAAAATAAAAGCCCCATGGATGAACTGTATGTAAACATTAAGCTCAAAATTAGACTTTTTCAAATACTGCCATTACTATTACTACTACTACTACTATTATATTATTTACTACTACTACTTCTACTACTTCTTCTAAATACTAATACTTCTACTACTAATGATACTTCTACTACAACTACAACTTCTACTACTACTATTACAAATATCACTGCTGCTACTACTTATTATAATGCTACTAATACTTCTACTACTAATAATACTTCTACTACAACTACAACTTCTAGTACTACTACTACAAATATCACTACTGCTGACATTTTTTAAGCCACAGAAACCATTCGAATATCAAAATGTTGAGCTCTTTCAGGAGAGGGGTGATATGACTTTTCATATTTGTAATCTTTAAATTCTTTGAATTATTAAGCTATTTGCAGTTTTCTTTTGAATGGGATCTCTATGGAGAAAATCTTCAAATCCTGTTAAACTTCTTCAACTTTCAAAGCCTTCTTCTTCTCATACTTTCAGCTACATATGACTTCATATTTGTAATCTTTCAACTTTTTGAATTATTAAGCTTTTTGCAATTTTTTTAAAATTGGATAGCTATTTTCAGCAATGTTTTTGAGATTCATTTCAGCTTTCAGCATTCCAACGCATTTTCAGCAGGAAATGCATTTTCTAGTTTTATTTTTATTTTTTTTATAATTATATTTCTTCCGTACGCTTTTTGAAACTCTTCTGCTCCTTCATATTTTAAGCTACAGAAACCGTTCAACTATCAAAATGTTCAGCTCTTTCAGCAGAGGGGTGCTATGACTTTTCATATTTCTAACCTTTAAACTTTATGAATTATTAAGCTTTTTGCAATTTTTTTTTTGAATGGGTTTCTATGGAGAAAATGTTCAAATCCTCTTCAACTTTCAAATCCTTCTACTTCCTCATACTTTCAGCTACAGACACCATTTCAACTTTAAAATGTTGAGAAAACCCTGATCTATTGCCGCATTATTCAGCTTTTTGATATCTTTTATACTTTTTGAACTGCAGCAGTTTAACTTTTATGATTTTTTCAGCCCTTTTCTGCTTTTATAATGGGTGTGTATTGCGCAGCTTAGAGTGCGTGATGTCACCGCTAGAGTGAAGAGCAGCTTGAGATTCTTGTGAAAAAAACATTTGTCTTTTGCCACTGTGTCCACAATCTTCACTCTTCATGCATAATTTCTGGATGTAGAAGTAGCTAATCTTGTCCTTGTCGTAGACAAATGACTGTGGAATCCCACAGATTTACACATTTGACACAGAAGCCTGTAATTGAGAGGAAAACCAACTTTCTGCTCCATAGAGACCAATGTTAAATTTTGCTTCAAAAACATCTTCCACAGAACACGGTACCCCATTTCTAAATCGCCAGTTCAGCCACATTTTTTACACTACAGACACAATTTTTACAGGATCTGTTCTTCAACTCATCCTTCCTCTCATTTATTAATATCGGAGCAATAGGAGCTACGGTTATGGGAGTTTTGAGGATTTGTTTGAGAGGTGTTTCCCTGTTTAATCTCCATGAAAAGGCTGCAAGGACACAGGTGTTTCTGATGAAGCTCATTAGTGATGTTGATAAACACACAGACTCACAGACACACACACACTCCTCTCTCTCTCTCTCTCTCTCTATCTCTGTATGTCTCTCTCTCTCTGTGTGTCTCTCATACAGTCATTCAGGTCTTACAGCTTTTTACAGGACTCCCCTCCCCCCACTCCATTTTAAAATAAAAGCCCCACAGAATGAATTCTAACTGAAATGCTTATGATGAAGCCTGATATTTAATAACCTGCTTGTGTTTATCTAACATTATAAGTCCACCCCCCCCACACCCCATTTCAAAATAAAAGCCCCACAGAGTGAATTCTAACTGGAATGCTTGTGATGAAGCCTGTCATTTAATAACCTCTGTATGTGTGTTTCATACTTTCTGATTCTGTCTCCTCCTCCTCTCTCCCCCACCCAGCCCCACCCTTTCAAAATAAAAGCCCTATGGATTAACTGTATTTAAACGTTAACTAGTACTTATTCTAATGCCAGTAATACTTCTACTACTAATAATACTTCTACTACAACTACAACTTCTAGTACTACTACAAATATCACTACTGTTGACATTTTTTAAGCCACAGAAACCGTTCGAAAATCAAAATATTCAGCTCTTTCAGGAGAGGGGTGATATGACTTTTCATATTTGTAATCTTTAAATTCTTTGAAATATTAAGCTATTTGCAATTTTCTTTTGAATGGGATCTCTATGGAGAAAATCTTCAAATCCTGTTAAACTTCTTCAACTTTCAAAGCCTTCTTCTTCTCATACTTTCAGCTACATATGACTTCATATTTGTAATCTTTCAACTTTTTGAATTATTAAGCTTTTTGCAATTTTTTTAAAATTGGATATCTATTTTCAGCAATGTTTTTGAGATTCACTTCAGCTTTCAGCATTCCAACGCATTTTCAGCAGGAAATGCATTTTCTAGTTAGTATTAATATATGGTATTAGTAGTAATATTTTATGGTAAATGTTAGTATTGTTATATGGTATTAATATTATATGGTAGTAGGAGTAGTATTATATGGTAGTAGTAGTATTATTATATGTAGTAGTAGTAGTATTATATGTAGTAGTAGTAGTATTATATGGTAGTAGGAGTAGTATTATATGGTAGTAGTAGTATTATTATATGGTAGTAGTAGTAGTAGTATTATATGGTAGTAGGAGTAGTATTATGTGGTAGTTTGAGTAGTATTATATGGTAGTAGGAGTAGTATTATATGGCAGTATTAGTAATATTATATGGTAGTAGTAGTAGTATTATATGGTAGTAGTAGTAGTATTATAAGGTATTGTAGCTGACCCCTCTCACCCTGGACATGAACTGTTGGAGCCCCTTCCATCTGGCAGGAGGCTGAGGTCCATCAGGACCAAGACCTCCATCAGGACCAAGACCTCACGCCACATCAACAGTTTCTTCAGTCTTCAGTCGGGCTCATGAACAGAGCCCAGGACCCCCTGACTCTGTCATCATCGGGACCACCTCGTACCGGTCTCTGCCTGCTCCTCCCCTCATATTTAAATACGCTCGACACCTTTAACATTTCATACTTGTTTATAGTCCTGTTATCTGCTTGTCTGTGCACTTTATTTTATATTCTTTTATATTATATTGTACATTTTAATATGTTTCTATTTCTTGCACTGTGTTGATTGTTTAATGTTATTGTTTAATGTTATTGGTTAATGTTATTGTTTAATTTTATTGGTTAAGGTTATTGTTTAAGGTTATTGTTTAATGTTTTGCACCTCCCGCCATGACAAATTCCTTGTATGTGCAACATACACTGGCAATAAACGGTTCTGATTCTGATTATTAGTAGTATTATATGGTAGTATTAGTAGTATTATTATTGACATTTTATTCTCTCTGATGATTGACAGGTCTGTGATGTCACGTGTTTTACATGTAAACAGGTAAACAGGAAGTTATCTTTGAATGTTAAACTTTATGTAAATATATATATACAGTATATATATATTAAACACCGACATGACCTCAGACTGGGATATGGTTACCATGACAACGGCAGCGGGAGCATCAGCGGACGAGATCAAAGAAGAAGAAGAAGAAGAAGAAGAAGAGACTCTTTGTTCTGTCACTCACCTGAGCTCCTGCCTGTCGGTCCAGCGGCGCGTGCCTCTGGTCATAGCGTCTCTGCCCGTCAGTCTGTCTGTCTGTCTGTCTGTCTCTCTCTCTGTCTCTCTGTCAGCCTGTATGTCTCTCTGTCAGCATGTCTGTCTCTCTGTCTTTGTCTCCTTCTGTTTATCAGCCGGTGAATCCGTTAAAAACCTCCGAACGTTCACACCGGAGACCTGTCTGTCTGCCTGTCAGTGTGCCTGTCTGTCTGTCTGCCTGCCTGTCTGTCTGTAGAAGCTGCTGCTCGCCGGGAGAACAATGTGTTGGAGGAGGCGGAGGGGGGGTGGGGTGGGTGTTGGCTCATCCTCTTCTCTCTTAAAGGGCCAGCGGCTCGTCGTCTTCTCTCGGGCCAGCGGCTCGTCCTCTTCTCTCTTAAAGGGCCAGGAGCAGCGGCTCGTCCTCTTCTCTCTTAAAGGGCCAGCAGCAGCAGCTCGTCTTATTCTCTCTTAAAGGGCCAGCAACAACAACTCATCTTATTCTCTCTTAAAGGGCCAGCAGCTCATCCTCTTCTCTCTTAAAGGGACAGCAGCAGCAGCTCGTCTTATTCTCTCTTAAAGGGCCATCAGCAGCAGCTCGTCTTATTCTCTCTTAAAGGGCCAGCAGCTCATCCTCTTCTCTCTTAAAGGGCCAGCAGCAGCAGCTCGTCTTGTTCTCTCTTAAAGGGCCAGCAGCTCATCCTCTTCTCTCTTAAAGGGCCAGCAGCAGCAGCCCGTCCTCTTTTTTTTCACAACAAATTAGATTTTTCATTCATTCAAGTTATGAATGAAAAATGGCACAATATCCACTTTACTCTGTTAGAACGTCTTCACAACTTCTACACATCATTTTTATTGTTTGATGCATCAGAACCAGAACCAGTACCAGTAATAGTATCACCAGTACCAGTAATAGTACCACCAGTACCAGTATCAGTACCACCAGTACTGCTCACAACACCACAAATCTACCATTTTACTGGCACAAGTTTTTATTTTATAATACTACCTTTAGCAGAACCTTTGTACTCACAGTACTGAGAGAATATTAAGAAACAGTTAACACAGTTAATCCTAATCCTGTTTTTGTTTTCCACATCTCTTTGTTTACCACCAGTGTGTGTGTGTAATCACATGTATTACTCATGTTGTGAGGACATAAATCTGTTGACACTGAGGACTCGTCTTCTGTTTAAGGACAAAAATGCAGGTCGTCTTAACATAAATCATTTAAAAATGAATAAAGATGAAACATATTACATGTTAATAAACATGAAACATATTACATGTTAATAAACATGAAACATATTACATGTTAATAAACATGAAACATATTACATGTTAATAAACATGAAACATATTACATGTTAATAAACATGAAACATATTACATGTTAATAAACATGAAACATATTACATGTTAATAAACATGAATCATATTACATGTTAATAAACATGAAACATATTACCTGTTACTAAAGATGAAACATGTTACTAAAGATGAAACATATTACATGTTAATAAACATGAAACATATTACATGTTAATACAGATGAAACATATTACATGTTAATAAACATGAAACATATTACATGTTAATGAAGATGAAACATATTACATGTTAATAAACATGAAACATATTACATGTTAATAAAGATGAAACATTACATGTTAATAAAGATGAAACATATTACATGTTACTAAAGATGAAACATATTACATGTTACTAAAGATGAAACATATTACATGTTACTAAAGATGAAACATATTAAATGTTAATAAAAATGAAACATATTACATGTTAATACAGATGAAACATATTACCTATTACTAAAGATGAAACATTACATGTTAATAAAGATGAAACATTACATGTTCATAAAGATGAAACATATTACATGTTACTAAAGATGAAACATATTACATGTTAATAAAGATGAAACATATTACCTGTTACTAAAGATGAAACATTACATGTTAATAAAGATGAAACATTACATGTTCATAAAGATGAAACATATTACATGTTACTAAAGATGAAACATATTACCTGTTAATAAAGATGAAACATATTACCTGTTACTAAAGATGAAACATATTACATGTTAATAAACATGAAACATATTACATGTTACTAAAGATGAAACATATTACATGTTCATAAAGATGAAACATATTACATGTTAATAAATATGAAACATATTACATGTTAATAAACATGAAACATATTACCTATTACTAAAGATGAAACATATTACATGTTAATAAAAATGAAACATATTACATGTTAATAAAGATGAAACATATTACCTATTACTAAAGATGAAACATTACATGTTCATAAAGATGAAACATATTACATGTTACTAAAGATGAAACATATTACATGTTAATAAAGATGAAACATATTACCTATTACTAAAGATGAAACATTACATGTTAATAAAGATGAAACATTACATGTTCATAAAGATGAAACATATTACATGTTACTAAAGATGAAACATATTACATGTTAATAAAGATGAAACATATTACCTGTTACTAAAGATGAAACATATTACATGTTAATAAACATGAAACATATTACATGTTACTAAAGATGAAACATATTACATGTTCATAAAGATGAAACATATTACATGTTAATAAATATGAAACATATTACATGTTAATAAACATGAAACATATTACCTATTACTAAAGATGAAACATATTACATGTTAATAAAAATGAAAGATATTACATGTTAATAAACATGAAACAGATTACCTATTACTAAAGATGAAACATATTACATGTTAATAAAGATGAAACATATTACATGTTAATAAAGATGAAACATATTACCTGTTCATAAAGATGAAACATATTACATGTTAATAAACATGAGACATATTACATGTTAATAAAGATGAAACATATTACCTGTTCATAAAGATGAAACATATTACATGTTAATAAACATGAAACATATTACCTGTTACTAAAGATGAAACATATTACATGTTAATAAACATGAAACATATTACATGTTACTAAAGATGAAACATATTACATGTTCATAAAGATGAAACATATTACATGTTAATAAACATGAAACATATTAAATGTTAATAAAAATGAAACATATTACATGTTAATACAGATGAAACATATTACATGTTCATAAAGATGAAACATATTACATGTTAATAAACATGAAACATATTAAATGTTAATAAAAATGAAACATATTACATGTTAATACAGATGAAACATATTACATGTTACTAAAGATGAAACATATTACATGTTACTAAAGATGAAACATATTACATGTTACTAAAGATGAAACATATTAAATGTTAATAAAAATGAAACATATTACATGTTAATACAGATGAAACATATTACCTATTACTAAAGATGAAACATTACATGTTAATAAAGATGAAACATTACATGTTCATAAAGATGAAACATATTACATGTTACTAAAGATGAAACATATTACATGTTAATAAAGATGAAACATATTACCTGTTACTAAAGATGAAACATATTACATGTTAATAAACATGAAACATATTACATGTTACTAAAGATGAAACATATTACATGTTCATAAAGATGAAACATATTACATGTTAATAAATATGAAACATATTACATGTTAATAAACATGAAACATATTACCTATTGCTAAAGATGAAACATATTACATGTTAATAAAAATGAAAGATATTACATGTTAATAAACATGAAACAGATTACCTATTACTAAAGATGAAACATATTACATGTTAATAAAGATGAAACATATTACCTGTTACTAAAGATGAATCATATTACATGTTAATAAACATGAGACATATTACATGTTAATAAAGATGAAACATATTACCTGTTCATAAAGATGAAACATATTACATGTTAATAAACATGAGACATATTACATGTTAATAAAGATGAAACATATTACCTGTTCATAAAGATGAAACATATTACATGTTAATAAACATGAAACATATTACCTGTTACTAAAGATGAAACATATTACATGTTAATAAACATGAAACATATTACATGTTACTAAAGATGAAACATATTACATGTTCATAAAGATGAAACATATTACATGTTAATAAACATGAAACATATTAAATGTTAATAAAAATGAAACATATTACATGTTAATACAGATGAAACATATTACATGTTAATACAGATGAAACATATTACATGTTAATAAACATGAAACATATTAAATGTTAATAAAAATGAAACATATTACATGTTAATACAGATGAAACATATTACATGTTACTAAAGATGAAACATATTACATGTTAATAAAGATGAAACATATTACCTGTTACTAAAGATGAAACATATTACATGTTAATAAAAATGAAACATATTACATGTTAATACAGATGAAACATATTACCTGTTACTAAAGATGAAACATATTACATGTTAATAAAGATGAAACATATTACCTGTTACTAAAGATGAAACATATTACATGTTACTAAAGATGAAACATATTACATGTTAATAAAGATGAAACATATTACCTGTTCATAAAGATGAAACATATTACATGTTAATAAACATGAAACATATTACCTGTTAATAAAGATGAAACATATTACATGTTGATAAAGATGAAACATATTACATGTTAATAAAGATTAAACATATTACATGTTAATAAACATGAAACATATTACATGTTAATAACGATTAAATATATTACATGTTAATAAACATGAAAGATATTACATGTTAATAAACATGAAACATATTACATGTTAATAAAGATGTAACATATTACATGTTAATAAAGATTAAATATATTACATGTTAATAAACATGAAACATATTACATGTTAATAAAGATTAAACATATTAAACATGTAAATGTAGATGTAGAGTAAAATGTATTTAAAATAACAGTACGATTAATGTAGTAAAATATACTTAAAGTAACAGTACTTTTAATGTAGTGAAATGTATTTAAAGTAACAGTACTTTAATGTAGTACAATGTATTTAAAGTAGCAGTACTTTAATGTAGTAAAATGTATTTAAAGTAGCAATACTGTTAACGTACTGTAGTAAAATGTATTTAAAGTAGCAGTACTGTTAATATAGTAAAATGTATTTAAAGTAGCAATACTGTTAATATAGTAAAATGTATTGAAAGTAGCAGTACTGTTAATGTAGTAAAATGTATTTAGAGTAGCAGTACTGTTAACGTACTGTAGTAAAATGTATTTAAAGTAGCAGTACTTTAATGTAGTAAAATGTATTTAAAGTAGCAGTACTTTAATGTAGTAAATTATATTTAAAGTAGCAGTACTTTAATGTAGTAAATTATATTTAAAGTAACAGTACTGTTAATGTAGTAAATTATATTTAACATAGCAGTACTGTTAATGTAGTAAAATGTATTTAAAGTAGCAGTACTTTAATGTAGTAAAATATTTAAAGTAACAGTACTGTTAATGTAGTAAATTGTATTTAAAGTAGCAGTACTTTAATGTAGTGAAATGTATTTAAAGTAGCAGTACTTTAATGTAGTGAAATGTATTTAAAGTAACTACTGTTAATGTAGTAAAATGTATTTAAAGTAGCAGTACTTTAATGTAGTAAAATATTTAAAGTAACAGTACTGTTAATGTAGTAAATTGTATTTAAAGTAGCAGTACTTTAATGTAGTGAAATGTATTTAAAGTAGCAGTACTTTAATGTAGTAAAATGTATTTAAAGTAGCAGTACTTTAATGTAGTGAAATACAAGAGTTCTTTACAGAACGTCTTCAGAACAACAAAACCAAAACAAATCTGTAGTTAGGCTTTATTAATTTATTAGATTCTACCGTCTATCATCTTCTTCATCATCTTCATCATCATCATCATCTTCATACAGAACATCTCAGCTGATACAAACAATCCTGTTGTCATGGTTACCAGGCTCCTCATTAGTCTGATTATCACGACAACGCTCTCAGGTGAGTGTGTTGTGTGTATTGAGTATATTGTGTGTACTCTGTGTACTGTGTGTGTTAGGTGTTGTGTGTACTGTGCGTACTTTGTGTGAGTGTTCTCAGGATGTGGTTCTCTCTCTCCAGCTGTTGGTTCTTTTCTTGCAGCTCTCTGATTTGTTCCCTCAGAAGCTCCACCTCCTCTCTGACCGCCAGCATCAGGTGATTCTTCACCAGGTCCTACACACACACACACACACACACACACACACACACACACACACACACAGTTTATATACACGTTAATAAATAGTTTATACATTAAAACTACAAAAATCAAACTCACCATCGCCGCCTCAATTTTGTTGTCGATGGCGACCAGACTGCTACTGGAGCTGCTGTGAGACACAGAGACAGACAGGTGAGAGACAGACAGGTGAGAGACAGACGACACAAGTAGACCACGACAAAAGTAGAACACGACACAAGTAGACCACGACACGAGTAGACCACGACACGAGTAGAACACGACACGAGTAGACCACGACACGAGTAGAACACGACACAAGTAGAACAGGGCACAAGTAGAACACGACACAAGTAGACCACGACACAAGTAGACCACGACACAAGTAGAACAGGGCCTGCAGAGACCCAAACCACCTGAACAAAGTCAGGCTACCTGTGGCAGAGCAGCAGCAGTGACATCATGGTGGCTTCAGAGCCCCGCCCCCTGACCGGTGCCCTGACAGGGACCGACCAATGAGGGTGTGGAGCCACTGGGGTCACGTGAGCTCGTGGTCGGTCGGTAGTTTTGGCCTCCGTGACTGGCCGACCCCAGGAGGGGGGGGTCAGCGAGGTCGTCGGCCAGGACTCCCTGAAACCCGTCACCTGACCTCTGACCTTCCTCTGATCTCGTAAGACAACGGTTGTCTCAGGTTGCTTAGCAACAACCTGCAGAGTCCTGAGCGGGAGGGGCGCGGTCGAAGGAGGACGCCGCTGAGGACGAGGAAAGGGGGCAGAGTCAGCGAGGGGAGAAGACGGCCGCCATTGACCCGGAAACATCTCCAAACAATCACAGCCCACCGTCAGACATGACCGACCAATAAGAGCTCAGCTACTGCAGAAACCTATCGACCAATCACAGTTCAGATTGACCACTTAGGAGCTGATTCAAATATGATTCAATATAATGTCCCCGGTTAAAGTCCAGAGACTTTGTTGTCCCTTGTTATTGTCCCTGGTCCTCCGTTATGGTCCCCTGTGATTGGCTATTTCTCTGTGAGCTCATTGGTCCATATTTAAGACCCCGTCCAATCAGCAGCAGCTGTCTCAAGACGTCCAGATGTTGACTTCAAACTAGAATTCTAGACAAGTGAGAGTCATCAGGTTCTCTCCCACACACACTCACTCTCTGTTCTCTGATTGACTGCTGTCTCATTCCAGCCCCCGCCCACTCACTGTCACAGCCAATAGAAACACTGCAATGACGTTCTGCTCCCGCCCACTCAGAGTGAGAACAAAAAGCTTCATTGATCCACGAGTTCATTCGTTGTTCACTGGTTTAAACTGACTGTTGTAGAACGTTATCGTCAGATATTAAGTATTAATACAGCAGAAAACATTCATATAAAAATAATTTATATATCAGAAAATAATTAAAATGTTTACTCAGAAATCATTAAGTTACTATCAAAGAAGTTAATAATAATAAACATTTAATAGTAATATTTGTTTTTTAAATAATTCCTTTTCCAGCTTTTTCAGCCGTTACGGCACTTGTTCAGCGGTGCAGGAAACACGCCAACCAATGCGTTGTAAATCACATCACATGATGCAGCTCAGCCAATCAAATATGAGTATTCTGACACGTTTCCTGACTCCAGTGAGATGTTCACACACCGGGACATACACCGGGGAGAGACGAGGAGAGAGGACGAACAGCAGGAAAATAATTACATGAGTCAGAGAAGTTATTTCACAAGATGATCTCCAAAGAGAGAAAAGTGGTCAGAGACTAGAGACACCAGAGAGACCAGAGAGACCAGACCAGAGAGACCAGAGAGAGACCAGAGAGACCAGAGAGACCCGACCAGAGAGACCAGACCAGAGAGACCAGAGAGAGAGACCAGAGAGACCAGACCAGAGAGACCAGAGAGACCAGACCAGAGAGACCAGAGAGACCAGAGAGACCAGACCAGAGAGACCAGAGAGACCAGACCAGAGAGACCAGAGAGACCAGACCAGAGAGACCACAGAGACCAGAGAGACCACAGAGACCAGGCCAGAGAGACCATAGTCTTTAACAAGAATGAAGAGTCTCTTGGAGGTTAATTCTTCCCACGGACAGTTTAAAACCAGTGTGTCTCATGTTCTCCTGTGGTGGCCGTCAGGACCAGCTAAGTCTTCTCTGCTGGCCTGAACAGAACCACAAAGTTAGAGCTATTTTATAATTTAAACATTTTTCACAAATACACGACATGTATTATAATTTTTTTGTGTGTATATGTATGTGTGTGTGTGTGTGTGTCTGTGTGTGAGTGTGTGTGTCTGTGTGTGTGTATGTAGGTCAGCTATTAGCTTCAGTTCAGGAACATTAACGTGTTTGGACCTCATCTAACATCTCTAATGAACTCCTGAGTCACTGTTTATGAACCGGAGGGTCGGTGGTTCGATCCCCGCCTCCTCCAGCAGAACACTAGTTTTTATTTCCTACTAATCGGTTCATAGAACAACAGAAAGCTACCTTGTGTCCCCCGGCAGGTTGAAGATGGTTTGGTCCAGACTGAAGGTCGCTGGAGTCCGAAGGCGGGTCAGAGTGGGATGGTACGATCCAGCGGGGGGAGAGCTTGGTTGAGAGTGAGACAGCCTGAAGACAGACTAACACAGAGAGACAGACAGGTGAGTGGGTAAGAAGACACATTAAAGCTGCTCATGTCATCCAATAGAAACGCGTCGTTACCCGTCCTGAAGAGTCCACGTCCAATCGGAGCGGAGGAGGGATGATTCGTGGGCGGGTCAAAAGAGGTAGAGGGGTGGAGTCAGAACCCTGAGCTCCTATTGGCTCTCTCCAGTCCAGGAGCCGGATGTTGATTGGTTCTTGGTGCGTTGGTGACGATGGCCCGCTGCGCTGTATAAGACCCGCCCCCTCCTTTCCTCTGATTGGCTGAGCCGAAAGATGGGCGGTGTCATGGGAGTAGACTCCGCCTCTGTCTATGTCCCGGCCAATGATCTCCAAGGACTCCAGCGAGTGGGCGTGTCTCATGGTGTCCATTACCCGCCTAAACCCCGCCCCTTCCTGTTGCTCCATAAAGTCGGTGCAACTCCATCGGCCGCGGCTGTACGGCTGGCCACGCCCACCACCACTCGCCCCGCCCACCACCAGCCTCACCACCCGGAACCTGGAGGAAGACCCCGCCCCCTGCCCAAAGGCATCATGGGAGATGTATTTCCTCTTCAGAGAGGGCGTGGTCGGCTGGGAGGAGCTTCCTTGAGGAATGCAGGAGGCGGCTGCTGATTGGAGGACGGTCAGGACCACGCTGGGAGCCGATTGGCCGGCTGGAGTTTGGTTGAAGTCTGAGGTCACGCTGGTGATTTGGAAGCCACTCCTCTTTTTACCACCGCTCATCCTCACTCACACACTCACGCACGCGCGCACACACACACACACACACACACACTACAAAATCACTGAAACACAAAGATAAATAAACTTGTTAACATGACTTATGAGGACATTTTATTGACTTGAGTTGGAGTAAAAGTGCTGAAAGCAGTTGAAGTGAATGACTGTACGCTGAGCAGAGCTGAACACAATGATAGAGTGAAGTCTTAATGAACCAACCTCGTGATCTGGAACCTGGTCTGAACTCTGAGGTCCCCAAATAGTCCTCAAGATAATACAGTGTGAGTGGATTCATGTCCCCATAACCAACATCAACTAGCAGAGATACAAACACAGATACATGCAGGTTAACGTCATGAACTGTCTCACCACACATCCTGTCTCTCTCTCTCACTGTCTCTCTGTCTGTCTCTCTCTGTCTCTCTCTCTCTGTCTCAGACTCATGTTCTTCTTCTTCTGTTTCCTGTTTCCTCTGAATCACTCCTTCTGTGACTGTTGCACAACCTGGATTAACGTGTGTCTATGTTTGTGAGGGTGTGTGTATGTGTGTGTGCGTGTGTTTGTGCGTGTCTGTGTATGTGTGTACGTGTGTGTGTATGTCTGTGTGTGTGTACGTGTGTGTGTATGTCTGTGTGTGTGTACGTGTGTGTGTACGTGTGTATGTCTGTGTGTGTGTACACGTGTGTGCGTGTCTGTGTGTGTACGTGTGTACGTGTGTGTCTGTGTGTGTGTGTCTGTGTATGTGTGTACTTGTGTGTGTCTGTGTGTGTGTGTGTACGTGTGTGTGTGTGTGTGTTCAGTTCAGGTTCTGCAGGATCTTAACAGTTGAAACCATAATCAGAGTCAGTCTGAATATGTACTGCTCTGTACTTCACTTGTACTCTGAGTATTTGTATGTAATTATATATGTGTATATATACACATATATAATTATACATATATACATATATATATATATATATATATATATATATATATATATATATATATATATAAGTATGCATTTTGTTACAAACAACAAGCTCTCTGACGTCATCGTTGTAAACAAACACTCACGTTCATGTACCCAGCTGAAGCTCGCTCCCGCCTCTCCTGGTCGTGAACTCGTTAAGCGGCCGCGCGCCTCCCTTTGGCTCCGGTCCCGTCCGGCCAGTGACGTCACGGCCGGGTCCGGTGACACAATCGGTCCATTGTGCACCGAGGGAGAAAAAAACAAAACAGCTGTGGAGAGCGCATGCGCATTGGTGCGCGCGCAGAGTTTAACAGAGAAAAAAGTTTGAAGAGGAACTCATCAGACTTCTTCTTCTACTGATCTGATTCTTCTTCTGGTGTTTTAAAGATCCAGTCTCTTCTTCTTTAAACAGACTCTTCCTCTTCCTCACTGCTCCTCATCCTCCTCTCACTAATCTGCGCGTGTTACTCAAACAGACTGGAAGCGACGGGACTGGCGCGTGAACAAGCGAAGCGCGTGTGCGTCCGACAGGGAGGCGCCTGCGCTGTGAAGACAGAGAGGGAGGAAGAGGAGGAAGCTCATTTTTAACAGATTTAACGGCTGTTTTATTAAATCTAAATCTATATTATTTAAATCATAGATCCTCATGTTAAATTTACTTTAATGAACAAAGAGTTTATATTTATATCTTCAGAATGTTTCTTCTCTTTGATTGTAGATCTTGTGGCTGTTTGTTTACTGCAGAACAAGCTGTAGAAGTTAATGCAGTCAGTCTGATAAACCTCCATCACCTCTACCTCCTCCACCACCTCTACCTCCTCCATCACCACCTCTACCTCCTCAATCACCTCTACCTCCTTCAGCACCTCTACCTCCTCCATCACCTCTACCTCCTTCATCATCTCTACTTCCTTCACCACCTCTACCTCCTCCATCACCTCTACCTCCTTCACCAAGTCTACCTCCTCCATCACCTCTACCTCCTTAATCATCTATACCTCCTCCATCTCCTCTACCCCGTTCACCACCTCTACCTCCTCCATCACCTCTAACTCCTCCATCACCTCTACCTCCTTCACCACCTCTACCTCCTCCATCACCTCTACCTCCTTCACCACCTCTACCTCCTCCATCACCTCTACCTCCTTCATCACCTCTACTTCCTTCACCACCTCTACCTCCTCCATCACCTCTACCTCCTTCATCATCTCTACCTCCTCCATCTCCTCTACCCCGTTCACCACCTCTACCTCCTCCATCACCTCTAACTCCTCCATCACCTCTACCTCCTTCACCACCTCTACCTCCTCCATCACCTCTACCTCCTTCACCACCTCTACCTCCTCCATCACCTCTACCTCCTTCATCACCTCTACCTCCTCCATCACCTCTACCTCCTCCATCACCTCTACCTCCTTCATCACCTCTACCTCCTCCATCACCTCTACCTCCTTCATCACCTCTACTTCCTTCACCACCTCTACTTCCTCCATCACCTCTACCTCCTTCACCACCTCTACCTCCTCCATCACCTCTACCTCCTTCACCACCTCTACCTCCTCCATCACCTCTACCCCCTTCACCACCTCTACCTCCTCCATCACCTCTACCTCCTTCACCACCTCTACCTCCTCCATCACCTCTACCTCCTTCATCACCTCTACCTCCTCCATCACCTCTAACTCCTCCATCACCTCTACCTCCTTCACCACCTCTACCTCCTCCATCACCTCTACCTCCTTCACCACCTCTACCTCCTCCATCACCTCTACCTCCTTCATCACCTCTACTTCCTTCACCACCTCTACTTCCTTCACCACCTCTACCTCCTCCACCACCACCTCTACCTCCTCCATCACCACATCTACCTCCTCCACCACCTCTACCTCCTTCACCACCTCTACCTCCTCCATCTCCTCTACCCCGTTCACCACCTCTACCTCCTCCATCACCTCTAACTCCTCCATCACCTCTACCTCCTTCACCACCTCTACCTCCTCCACCACCTCTACATCCTTCACCACCTCTACCTCCTCCACCACCTCTACCTCCTCCATCACCTCTACCTCCTTCACCACCTCTACCTCCTTCACCACCTCTACCTCCTCCACCACCTCTACCTCCTCCATCATCTCCTCCTTCACCTCCACCACCAGCAGTAAGTATCCATTCTGGGCGCTGTCCCTCCTGCAATTCCAATTGTGAAATACATATTTCATTGACATCATTTTTGTTAGTTGTTGTGTTGTTGTTTTTATTGTTGTGTTGTTATTATTGTGTTGTTACTGTTGTGTTATTTTGTTGTTTTTATTGTTATTGGTATATTGTGTTTTTTATTGTTGTCTTGTCTTGTTATTGTTGTTGTTGTCTTGTTATTGTAGCCAAATCAGTTTCATCTTTTAAATCTCTTGTAAAAACACTTTAACAAAGTTTAGATTTGTGTTGCTTATTTATTGTGAATGTAAAACACTTTGTGAACATTGTTTTCATTAAAGTGTAAAAACACAAAGCTGTTGTTGTTGCTGCCTCACAGCTCTACAGATCTGGGTTCAGATGGTTTCCTGCAGACGCTTCCCAACATTTATATGAAGGTCAGATGAAGGTCAGATGTTGTTGTTCCTCTAGACCATAGTTGTGTTTGTGTTGTTCAAACAGTTCTGTCAGATTCTGAAGGTAACGTTGATGAAGACACTCGATGTCCTCACAGCTGGGACTCGGAGTCTGGACCACTGGGATCGGCTTTCCCACTGAACACAAGGAGGGTGTTAGTGACATGAAGGAACAACAACAACAACAACAACAACAAATACAACTACACACAACAATAACACACAACAAATCCTGAGACGTTAATGTGAGACTATTTATGTATATGATATTGAATTATATTATATTGTAATAACTATATTAATACATCAGTCATACCGACGGTGTGGATGGGCTTCCTGTACGGCATCAGTCCAAAGCTGTACTGGAAAACTCCTCTGGCATGAAACAGAGGCATCGCTACTCCCATAATGCTTTGCAACCGGTTCTGTGAACACAGGATAACATATCTATATATATATATCTATATATCTATATATCTATATATATATAAAACACAAATGGGCAGCGACTCTGCTGTCCTGACGTCAGTGGGGAGTTCATTCCACCACTGTGGGGCCAGGACAGGAAACAGCCGCGACCGGGTCGATCGACCGCAGGACCTCTGAGCGACGGGGCAACCGATCGCCCCGAGGCAGCAGAGCGAAGTGGTCGGCGGGGGTGTAGGGCTTGACCGTGGCCTGGAGATAGGAAGGAGCTGTTCCCTTCACTGCCCTGTAGGCTAGCACCAGAGTCTTACACTGGATGATCCTACAGGGAGCCAGTGTAGAGAACGGAGAAGGGAAGTTGTGTGGGAGAACTTTGGGCGAGATATATATATATATATATATATAAATACATTTGTATTATATACAACAAAATCCTCTATATTCAGACTTATTTAACCAGTGGCGGGCCGTGCATGTTATACCTGGGCCTTCACTGCTGTCCTGCAGCTGAACACACATGTTCGTATTAAACCGTTCGGTACATTACATTACAGTCATTTAGCAGACGCTTTTATCCAAAGCGACTTACAATAAGTGTATTCAACATTGGTTTTCGAGAGAACAACTAGTCACCAGAAGTCATAAGTGCATGTCCTTTAAACAAGCATCTAAGAGCATAAACCAGAGCCAACGTACAGTGCAGAAACAAACTAATACAATAAGTGCCACAAACTAATATGAAAACAATAAGTGGTGAGTGGAAGGCTCAGGGTAGGCCTTCTTGAAGAGGTGAGTCTTCAGCCTGATGAAAGATGGGCAGCGACTCTGCTGTCCTGATGTCAGTGGGGAGTTCATTCCACCACTGTGGGGCCAGGACAGAAAACAGCCGCGACCGGGTCGATCGACCGCAGGGACCTCTGAGCGACGGGGCAACCGATCGCCCCGAGGCAGCAGAGCGAAGTGGTCGGGCGGGGGGGGTAGGGCTTGACCGTGGCCTGGAGATAGGAAGGAGCTGTTCCCTTCACTGCCCTGTAGGCTAGCACCAGAGTCTTACACTGGATACGAGCTCTTACAGGGAGCCAGTGTAGAGAACGGAGAAGAGAAGTTGTGTGGGAGAACTTGGGGCGATTGAACACCAGACACTTAAAACAACACACTTAAAACAAGCTGCACTGGAAGCAGAGCAACTGAGGAAGACAGTAGCTGTGCAATGACAAAATGAGATGATGGGAAAAATATTATAATACATGTAGTGTATTTATGAAACATTATTAAATTATAAAATAGATATAACTTTGTGATTCTGTTCAGGCCAGCAGAGAAGGCCTTGCAGGCCCCGACGGCCCACCACTGGTCAAAATACTTCTATATATTCTATGACTATTAATAATACTGGTATTAATAATACTGGTATTACTGACCTGCAGCTTCCTCAGAGGAGAACCGCTGGGGTTCTCCATCTGATCAAAGAGCTCGTTCTCTCCAAAAGAAAAGACGGGAACCAGCTGAGCTCTGTACACACACACACACACACACACACACACACACACAGACACACACACACACACACACGCTCACACACAGACAGAGACACACACAGACAAAGACACACACAGACAAAGACACACACAGACAAAGACACACAGGCAGAGAGACACACACACAGACAGAGACACACACACACACAAAGACACACACACACACAGACAGACACACACACACACACGCTCATACAGACAGAGACACACACACACACAAAGACACACACACACAGACAGAGACACACACGCACGCACACACACACAGTCAGTGTCATGTTTGAAGCTCCACCCCTCAGAGCACCGCCCCTTCACAAGCTCCACCCACCCGTGTTTGAGAGCCAGTTTAATGAAGCCCTTCCTGTTTAGAACCTGAAACAAAAACAAATGCATGTTCAGTGAACGACCACATGAAACTGGAATATATGAATATGAATATATCCACAGTCATCCTGTCTGTAATGAGAGGGGAATATATCGTGAACATGCTCAGCTAACTGATGTGTTGATGGGACATTTACTCTTCAGACACTAGCATGCTAACGTTAGCCTCAGTTAGCTACACAACAGTTCCACCTGCACTTAGTGGCTGTAAATATTTAATAACAATTCATCCCTATGTAACAACTAGTTTGTGCATTTTAAATTAGTGATAAATAGAGAACATTTTTATTTCACGTTATCAGAGGAAACATCACGATTTAACTGTTTTGACGTTTATTGACCAGAATATTTCTAAAAGGCCTTTCTTTAGCTAATGAGCTAAAATATTTTACACAAAATATATTTTACACAAGCTTGGGTGTTACGTGACGCTCGAGACTCGTTTTCACAGGATAACAATGCAGGAATCAGTACGTCAATATGTTAGCACAAGGCTAAGTACGTTAGAATGAGACTAAGTCTGTTAGCACGACGCTAAGTACGTTAGAATGAGGCTAAGTATGTTAGCACGAGGCTAAGTGTAACATGTTACCTGTCCGTCTTTCTGTCTCTCTCTCTCTCTCTCTGTCTCTCCCTCTTTCTGTCTCTCTGTCTCTCCCTCTTTCTGTCTCTCTATCTGTCTCTCTCTCTGTCTGTCTGTCATGTTTGTTGTGAACGCAGCATCAGAAAGACGTGATGATGAATTGATGATAAAACCTGAAGTGTTAAAGCTCCGGGTCGAGCGTCCAGAGCCTCTGGAGCTCCGCCCACCGCGATGACAGCCACGTTACCTCCTGAGGGACGACTGACGAGGTGAGACAGGCTGGACTTACTGCTGGACACCAGGCCTGACAGACGGGTGACAGACAGGTTTATAAAGACAGACACCAGGCCTGACAGACACAGGTGACTCTAAACCAATTGACAAGATGGGACTAAATGGGACTAAATGGGACAAGCTGTGTGGAGTTAACGGATGGGGCTCCAGCTATGACAGAGCAGAGGTGAGGCTGTTAAAATGCACCGTATCATCCACCAAGAATTTATATATATATATATATATATATATATATATATATAACACAGTGGCGGGCCGTGCATGTTATACCTGGCCTTCACTGCTGTCCTGCAGCTGAACACACGTGTTCGTATTAAACCGTCGGTACGAGGCTTACGAACTGAACAATACGTTAGAATAATAATACTAGCGCGTGGAAAATGCAGAAGCTTAAATTGTGGGAAATATAATGTTTCCTGCGCTCACGTAGGAGACAACGGGCTGTGACCTCTGAACCCGGAACAAAAAAAACAACAAAAAACAGCTGAGGCACCGCACATGTTATGGGAGGCTACGCTAACTAGCTTAACGGGAAAACAACAGCGGAACACACATTCTGCTACACACTGGAGGGCCAATCAGATATTAGATGTAAAGAAACAAACACAGTTGACTTAAAGACAAACTCCATCCTCCTTTATTTGTTGACTAAGAGTTTAATCCGGTTAAATCCCAACTCACTAATCTGTTTCTCCTCCTTCAGCCATTGAGTGTTAAAAAAACAAAGCAGGTAAAATAATAATAAACTACACCAAGCTAAATGCAAAACATGTCATAACTTCTTCCATATCTTTCAATTTGAACTCTCACTACTCCGACTAAGCCTCTGATGGCTTCTTTACGTTTCGTTCTCACTGCAGAGCTGCACCTGAATACTGAGCTGCACGTAATGCTGACGTACTTGTAGGCCAGCTAGCAGCTCTGACACGTCAAAGAATACGCCCAACATGTCAAACTAAAGATCTGATTGGTTGAACACGATGACAATCAACAATATCGTCTCCATTCACTTAAACTGCACATGGATGCACGTGTGAGTCTGCAGGCCTCTGCCTCTGTTCTTACCTAGAGACACAGAGGTGAGATCTGATTGGATAAAAGCTCTACTTAAAACAAGCTGCACTGGAAGCAGAGCAACTGAGGAAGACAGGAGCTGTGCAATGAGGACATAAGATGATGGGACAATATTATAATACATGTAGTGTATAAGAAACATTATTAAATTATAAAATAGATATAACTTGGTGATTGTGTCTAGGCCAGCAGAGAAGGCCCTGACGGCCCACCACTGGTATATACATATAACACCAAGAAGTCCTCTGTGTGCCTGATGTGATGAACACTGTGGTGAAACACATAACTTGAGCACCACAGAGCAGTTCAGGTGTTCCTCTCTGATGTTGACTCTGAACACGAGGACCTGCTCCACCATTCTGATGTTTTATTCTATTTCTTCGAGATCAGAAGTGAAGGAGAAGGACCGACATCTTCAGGAGCTGACCTCTCTGGTGATCATCTAGCACACTGAGCAAGAGCCTTCAATATATTAGACAGTATTCATGTGTTAACAGTAAGGTATGTGCAGAACGAGCTTGAGATATACGTCTCCTCTCTACACAGTGCTGTGGGTGAGATCATCCTGACTAAGAAGCTATCTGAGCCGGCTGCTCTGACAACGAGCTGCTGAAGCTCTTTGTTACAAAAGCCCTTTAATGGAGCGCTGTGATGTCGGCTGGTTGTTTCTATTTAAGCATCTTCAATTATCAACCTGGACGAACCTGAACCCATCACCACAGATCAGAGAGCACAGAGGCGTCACTCTGAGGATCAATGATGACACTGAACCCTATGACACTTCTCTCAGCCAATCACAGAGCAGCGTTCTGCCTCCTCCTGCTCTCTCAGCCAATCAGAGAGCAGCGTTCTGCCTCCTCCTGCTCTGACCTGTAACAGAGTTTACTCAGATGTACAAAGAGCTGAGAGACAGACAGGTCCTCCAGAACCTCCTTCAGACCTCAACCTCTTCTGTTCTGGTCTACATCTATTTCATCTGCTGTTACTATTTAATAGTATTAGTATTAATGACAACAATAATATTAATACTGAAAACCACCAACATGTTGGTCTGTCTCTGAGACACACAGGCAGACAGAGAGACAGACAGGTGTTTACCTCCACACATGATGAGAGACAGACAGGTGTTTACCTCCACACATGATGAGAGACAGACAGGTGTTTACCTCCACACATGATGAGAGACAGACAGGTGTTTACCTCCACACATGATGAGAGACAGACAGGTGTTTACCTCCACACATGATGAAAGACAGACAGGTGTTTACCTCCATACATGATGTAATCTCTGAAGAGAGGAACTCTGAACCAGAACGGCAGCATCAGAAGGTGAGACCTGAGTCCAGGAAACAGACGAGAGAAACCTGTCGCCTCCGTACAGAAGTTACCAAAGGCCCCAGCTACCAGCACACCTGAGGGACAGACAGGTAGAGCGAGACAGGTCAACACAGCTACCGGCACACCTGAGGGACAGACAGGTAGAGCGAGACAGGTCAACACAGCTACCGGCACACCTGAGGGACAGACAGGTAGAGCGAGACAGGTCAACACAGCTACCGGCACACCTGAGGGACAGACAGGTAGAGCGAGACAGGTCAACACAGCTACCGGCACACCTGAGGGACAGACAGGTAGAGCGAGACAGGTCAACACAGCTACCGGCACACCTGAGAGACAGACAGACAGACAGACAGACAGGTTCTCACCATGTGGATGAAATCCAAAGATGTAGTTTTTCTTTGGATCCAAATCGACAGTTTTAATGAGCTGGAGACAAAAAATCATAATTAATAATAATGAATAATCAATAATTAGTAAATAATAATAATAATATATATATATATATATACTCACCGTCAGAGGGAAGTAGTCCCTGAAGAACTCCCAGATGCCCCAGCTTCTGACCCACTGTGACCTGCGACCTCCACAGGTGGGCGTGTCCCAGTCCAGCCACAGCCAACCAGCATACAGCAGGGCCACGATCCACCAATCAGAGAGAGCCAAGAGCACGAAGGCAGCTAGACAGCACTGAGCTGAGAGACAGACAGGCGGTCAGACAGACAGCACTGAGCTGAGAGACAGACAGGCGGTCAGACAGACAGCACTGAGCTGAGAGACAGACAGGCGGTCAGACAGACAGCCTATTGATTATACATTTTAGTCTAAACCTTATTCTGAAAACAGGAAGTAGTCCCACTGAATCCTTCTACTAGCTGTTTGACTGAGTTTACCCTAAATGTCAGAATACAGGAGCACTACATGTTTCGAGATGTGAGTCACAGTCTAACAGAAGAGATGACAGGAGGCCTTCAGTGATGAAGACGAGCTGAACTTTATAAACTGCAGGTCATGTGATGAGGAAGAACCAATCACAGACCTCTTTTCCTTCTGCCTCTAGCATCAGTCTACAGTAACTACATGGAGGAGTTCAGATCACTTCCTGTTTTAATGGCGGTAGATGTGGTTAGAACCATCGACTATAACAAGAGGACGTCGCCATCTTGGTTTTTTTTTGCAACCAGTAAACAGGAAGTGACCATATCTGGACTGAGGAGTGATGTAGAGACCTGTCAATCACCGTGCAGCCCCGCCCTAAAGCATCCCCTGCTTTATGGTCTGTGTGACTCTAAATGGACCATAATGTACTAAATGAACATCATGCTGTATTGAAGAAGACTTGAAACTAGAGATTGAGACCATAAACTCATGTTTACAATGTTTACTGAGGTAATAAATCAAGAGAGAAGTAGAGTCATTTTCTCATAGACTTCTATACAACCAGAGGAGTCGCCCCCTGGTGGACACTAGAGACAATGCAGCTTTAACACATGAAGCAGAGTGGAATCATTATGCTAATAATAGTGTTATTGAGCGACAGACGGGAGGTCAGGCAGACAGGTTCACGTTACCTAGAGCCAGGAAGGAGAAGACCCACTGCAGCGTCGCAGCGGTCTGCAGCCTCCTCCGCACCGGGACGTTCAGCGGGGCGAACTCCACCTTCATGCCGGCGATGAGGCTCCTCGGGCCGGCGTGGAGCGCTGCGACCTCCCGGTGTCTCTACCTGGATGTCAGGGTTTCTCTGTCTGTCTGTCTGTCTGCCTGTCCGTTGAGGAGTCCTCTAGCACATAAACGTTTCTAATCTTTTCTTCAGTCGGACTCTAAACTAAACTACACAACTTTACAAACACGCTCCCCCTCCCTCCGCTACTGCGCATGCGTACCTGACCCTACCGTCTGGGTGGAATCCTCTCGGCCAATCAGAGCTCATGGCGAAACCTTGTCGGGAGCGAGCCTGGAGTCCGGCGCGTGCACGGACATGGACACGAGGAGATGACGTTAAAGTAAATAAAGTATTTTAAATATAAAATCAGATCCTGATCATATTATATTTATTTTAAATGTATAATATGTGATATAATATAATAATATATATAATATGAATCATTCATGATAACTCAGTCACGTGACCTTTCAGAGTTTCAACATATTTCTAAATTTGTGAAGTTGTGAAATTTATCAGAATGTTGAAAACTTTCTGTGTGAAGAGTCGAAAGAGTTACATCAGTGTTAAGGGTCAGTGAAACAGAAGAGGATTTAATATATATAATTAAATATATATATATATATATATATATATATATATATATATATATATATATATATAATAACACTCATCTGAACAACATGCGACACAAAGCAGCGACTCCTCGGATCAAACTGAAGGTTCAGGTTCACATGAATCTCTAGAAGAACGAGGAATACATGATGTATAAATACATAAATACATAAATACATATATATTATGTGTTCTATTTATAGAATGTGTTCATCAGCGTATTCACTGAATAATTAGACTTCATACTACGTATGAATACATCAGAGTTTATTCGTTCACGAGGGATCTGTGAAAACTAAAATGTGAAATAAATGTAGTGAAGTTTAAACTACAATGTTCCCTCAGATGTAGAAGTATAAAATGTAAATACTCAAGTAAAGTAGAAGTACCTTGAGTACTGAAGTACAGTCTAAATGAGCTCAAAGTTCTCCAACTGATGCATTGAACTTTAAAATGTTGTACATTTTACTCTGGGGGGCACGAGGACCACGAGGACCTCCTCGAGGTCCCGGGTCTTACAAAGGTCCTGTGGACAACACGGCCCATTTTATTTTGTACAGGAAGTTCAGGGGCTTCAGGAGGCCTCGTGCTTCCTCATCGGTAGTGGACCCTTGTGGGTCCGTCCATTAGAAGTGGACCAGCCCAGAGTGCGGATTGGCCGGCAGTCCTGGGGCTGCCTCCTGGATCAGGTTCCGGTCCAGTTGCCTGCTGATTGAGTAGTGCTGGACCAAAGACTCGTCGGCCCAGTCGGTCCTGGACAGCAGTTGGTCCACGTGAGGCCCCAGGGTCCTGTGTGGAAGAGAGTATGGACTAATAGTGGGGTCCCGCTCCAGCAGTGACGATCCAGAGCCTTGATGTGGCCCATCAGGTCCATAAGGTGGACCCGTCAGTATAGAAGGGTCCCGGTCCAGGGCGGTCTGCAGGCCCTGGGTCTGCTCGCCCAGCTGGTACAGCTGTTTTTTATGGACCTGAATGTGGTCCTGGTGGTCTAGTCTAGCATGGCACAGCTGCTTTTTGTGAATCTGTAGCTGGTCTTGCTGGTCCATCTGGGCCTGGTACTGCTGTTTCTTCTGGTTGTGAATGTTGTCCTGGTCTTGGTGGTCCATCTGGGCCTGGTACTGCTGTTTCTTCTGGTTGTGGTCCTTGCCCTGTTGGTCCGTTTGGGCCTGGTACTGTTGCTGCTTCTTTTGGTTCTGGATCTGGTCTTGCTGTTCCTGGTTCTCCTGATGGTCCATCTGGGCATGGAACTGCTGCTTCTTTTGGCTCTGGATCTGGTTGTGCACCTGGTTCTTGATGTCTTTCCAGTGTCGCCCTCTGAGGACCGGCTCCAGGTCCAGACAGCGCTGACAGACCTCCTTCCCCGGTACTGACTGGACCAGCACGTGGACTCCCAACTGTCTCCAGACCGCCTCCTTCTCTGCAGAAGACCACGGGCGTCGTCGGACCTTCCCAGGAGCCACAGGGACTGAAAGACATAAAGGTGGTGAGACAAAAGGGGGTCTGAACATAAATCAGTGACAGATTTGTGTTCAGCTGAGTCCAGGTGGACCCACCTGTAGTCTGCAGCCTGGACTCTGGTGGACTCATGGAGGTCACCGGTCTGTTACTGCTCTGAGATGAAACTACAGGTAGAGAGACAGACCAGGTCAAAAAGCTCCATCTAGTGGAAACCTAGAGTCAACATGTACTCTGATGAGGGGTCGTCATCTGTGTTCAGCTTTAGGGTTCAGGATCAGGATCAGGACTCACCTTCTGGTCTGGGGTCAGACTGCTCTTTACACTTCCCACCTCTTGATTGGACCGATCGTTTCTTCAGCTTGGCTCCGACTGCAGCGGCTAGAACAAGTCACAAAGATCTTCAATGGTTCGATATAGAACCTGAACCCCAACAGAGAGTCTCGGGTCAAACTCTCAGACAAAGCTGAAGGACTAGTAACCAGACCAGCCCCCCGGTGTTACCTGTGTTGGGGTCCGGGTTCAGCAGACACAGGTTGTCCCATTCTCTCCCCAGCAGGTGGTAGAAGTCCGTGGTCTTGGCTGCAGCCTCCCAGTCTCCGTCCTGCAGACTTTCTCCGATTGCAATCTCACAAACCGTCTTCAACGTGGTCTTCACCGCCAGCGGAGGGCGGCTCCACCGGTACCCGGAGGCCTTTCTGGCGGCGGCCAAAGACAGACTGAGGCGACCCGGAGCCAGAAGGTCCTGCAGGTTCTGGACGCTGGAGTCCAGAGATTTAGCAGCCAGGAGGAACCTGCCGAGCTCCCTCAGCTTCTGGCTCACGTAGTCGTACCTCCTCTGGCTGCCATCTTGGTTCCCCATCAACTTGTTTCCGTATTTACAGATCAACCAATCAGATTTGACCTGAACAGAGCGAGGAACAGCGGGGGGTCAACACAGAGACAGGTAGGGAGACAGACAGACCGGCAGATAGACAGGTTGACAGGTGTACAGACCTGGTGTGAGACGTGGTCCTGGTTCATGCGGTGCAGGACTTCGCTGCAGCTCTCAGACGCTCCGCTGGATATTGGAAGGAGGCGAGATGCTGCAGCCTGGACCCTGATCCTCTTCCTGGGCTGGTCCGCTCCCGGGTCAGAGGTCACAGTTTGATCCACAACGGGGTCAGAGGTCATGGGCCGCTTGGCCTGGTCCGTCGTGTCTCCTGAGGGGTCAGAAGGCCGTGAAGGTGTATCCTCTGAGGACTTGACGGTCCCGTCGGCTGCTGGATCGCAGGCCGACTTACCTGTGGGATCAGAGGTCGTGTCCTTCACGAGGTCAGAGGTTGTGTCCTTCACGGGGTCAGAGATCGTGGAGGCAGAGTCTTTGGAGGGGTCAAAGGTCAGCTTCTTACGACAGGACGCTTGATGTTTCCAGAGATCAGCACGAAGAAAGAAACCGAGGCAGAGCGGACAGGGAAGGTAGTTCCTAGCATCGACGTCCTCTGAGGGCTGACGCCACGGCACGATCTCTCCACTGCCCTGTCTGATCACCTGAGGGACAGGCAGGTACACAGACAGGTGGTCAGACAGACAGGTTAGCAGGCAGACAGGTACACAGACAGGTGGTCAGACAGACAGGTACACAGACAGGTTAGCAGGCAGACAGGTAGACAGACAGGTGTTCAGACAGACAGGTTAGCAGGCAGACAGGTAGACAGACAGGTGAACAGGCAGGTAGACAGACAGGTGAACGAACCTCTATGTTGTGCATGTAGTTGCCTCTGCTGCGTAGTTGCTCCAGCAGCAGGTGTCGTTGTTTGGAGCCGGTCGGTAGTTTGCTGGCGGACTCTACTTCCTGTTGGTCGGCGTGTTTGGTGAGCAGGTGACGAGCGATCTTCACCTGAGGACGCCGACAGAACACGCAGTAATGTTTCTTATCCCAACGCCGCGTCCCATCGCTGCTCGTCCTCTTCACCGTCACGCCCTCCTTCTTCTCCTCCTGGCTGCACCTCTTCTCCTTCTGGCCCCGCCTCTTATCTCCGGGACACCGCCGTTTCTCTGCAGGGCCCCGCCTTTTCACCCTCTGGCCCCGCCTCCCTACGACCACGGCCCGACGGCGCGGCCGGCGGGCGGCAGGCTTTGACGGTTCATCCTCAGGAGACAACGTCTGGTCTGAGGAGTGGAGCTCTGTCTTGTTCGCCATGGCAACCTCAGAGTGGTCTCCACGGTAACAGAGCCCTGACGATCAAACATACAGGTGAACATCAACAGGTGAGATCAGGTCTAACCTCTTTAAGGTTATTCATAACTTTTTCATTAATTTTCAAGAAGCTCCAATCTGTTATTAGGAGGAGACCTCTAGTCCCTCTAGTCCCTCTAGTCCCTCTGGTCCTTCTGGTCCTTAAGGTCCTTTTGGTCCTTTTGGTCCTTTTGGTCTTTTTGGTCCTTATGGACTTTCTAGTCCTTTTGGACCCTCTGGTCCTGCTGGACCCTCTGGTCCCTATGGTCCTTCTGGACCTTCTGGTCCTTTTGGTCCTTTTGGTCCTTCTCACTTTTCCAACAATTGTACGTACTTATTATCACGTGATAACAACAACTATACGTACTTATTATCACGTGATAACAACTATACATACTTATTATCACGTGATAACAACTATACGCACTTATTATCACGTGATAACAACTATACGTACTTATTATCACGTGATAACAACTATACGTACTTATCACGTGATAACAACTATACGTACTTATTATCACGTGATAACAACTATACGTACTTATTATCACGTGATAACAACTATACGTACTTATTATCATGTGATAACAACTATACGCACTTATTTTCACGTGATAATAACAACTATACGTACTTATTATCACGTGATAACAACTATACGCACTTATTATCACGTGATGACAATAACTATACGTACTTATTATCACGTGATAACAACTATACGCACTTATTATCACGTGATAACAACTATACGCAATTATTATCACGTGATAACAACTATATGCACTTATTATCACGTGATAACAACTATACGTACTTATTATCACGTGATAACAACTATACACATTTATTATCACGTGCTAATAACTGATATAATAAACAAGTCCTCTAGCAGAGGTAGCCAACACGGTGCCCGCGGGCACCCTGTCGCCCGCAGGGACCACGTGAGTCGCCCGCAAGGCATGTTCTAAAAATAGCACTAGTCACCATGGAGCTCCGTCTAAAATTGTAGTTGCTGTTCTTTTTTAATCAAAAACGCTTGCATTAGTGTCCCGTTGGCGCCAGACGCACGCCGCGAGCGCACCCTGCCGTCAGGTCCGTAAATCCTCGGAACAGGCCGCGGGGCAACAAGTCAGGGGTGGCGGGGGTAGAGGCGAGGCAACGCAATCCAACCGAAAAGGCCCAGACGCTCGCGCGCCTCGGAGGGTTGGATCCCCCGCTCGGCAAAAGACGAGACTTTTTACTAATTTCTTCGTGGAGAAAAAGGTACCATTGGAAAAGCTGGTGTCGGTGATAACAGACGGGGCTCCCGCGATGACGGCTTCATTGCACAATGCAAAGGTGACCCAGACTTCGCAAAATTTCTACATTACCACTGGATCATTCACCAACAGGCGCTATGTGCAAAAGTAACCGGCTTTGATCATGTGATGATACAAAAATATCAGAGATGTGATACCTCTGACTTTCAGATTAACAGAAATAAAAGTTGCATGTTTGTAGCTATACCATCATTGTTGTGGAAATCATTATTAATAATTATTGTGAGGAATAATTAACTGACGTGATCAAACAGTCTCTTCACATATATTATTATTATTAAAAGGTGATCTGTGCAACTTTGTTATTCAGGAAGTTTGTATCAAATAAGTAGCCCTTCGTACTACTCGGTACCCTTGAAGTAGCTCTGTTTAAAAAAGGTTGGTGACCCCTGCTCTAGAGTCTAGGAATATGATGGATGTTCACCCTTTAAACCTGTAACTCTCCAGACATGTAAACAAACATGTGGACCATTAAGAACCTCATTAGGACTGGTTCTTAATTAGGACCGGTTCTTAAGGACTAGTTCTTAAGGACCACATGTTTGTTTACGTGTGGTTATTACATGTCGACCATTAAGAACCTCATTAGGAACTGCAGTCATGTGGTCCATCATCCGCGGAATCTCGGTCACGTCAGCCGGCACTTGAAATGTAATGCTCGTCTATTCGTGGTGCTACGGTACGGGTGCTTTGATAGCCAAAAAGCCCCGAAATAGACCTATATTTCATCAATAATTTGTCCAATTTGATATACAAGTCAAAAACAACGTAATTTTGTACATTAAGTGAAATATAACAATAATAAAATCTGAAATTACACTGCTGTATAATCTTTAATTGAAAAAGGGTTCGAAAATTATAATATTACCTAATAATCATCTTTGATCTCTAAAAAAACCATTTCCTTCATTGGTTAGCTAAAATTTCCGTTGGAGTTCTGTTCATGATGACCCCATGTATCTCCATATCAAATGTAATGTAATATTACTATACAGTTTTTGAGAAAATTAGATGTAAAGTCAGCTCAAATGACATTTTGATATTCATAATTTCCCTATATTTGACATTTTATAAAAATGAATCCTTAAGAGGTTATGTCAATATTTCACTTGATTCTTGTTAATGACGACCCTCACTATGGACATGAATATTGTCATGAAATATTACTGTAGTTTTTGAGAAAATTAGATGTAAAGTACGCTCAAATGACATTATGATATTCATAATGTCCTCATATTTTAAACTGTTAAATAAAGATATAAGATAATCCTTTATACCTTTTTAAACAGTTCCTTAAGAGGTTCTAGTACATTTTCAATGGATTCTTGTTCATGATCACTCCGACTATGTCCATTAAAAATCCCATGTAATTTTGCTGTATGTCTAATGTTTTGATTGTCTATATTATTAAGCTTTGGTCTTTTGTGTCATTTTGGACATATATAGCTCGACCTCCCTCTACGTACCTCCTTAGTGTGGTGGTGATCAAAGGCATTGTTCTAAAACTAATGTATTTGGATTCGGATTCAGTTGGAACACATGCGCATTAATTGTTTTCTAATTGTCAAGTTTCAAAGAAAAACTTTTAATGATAAAAACACAACATGAAATGCAAAACATATCTGACCACCCTCTTCACACAGACAGATATAGCAAGGGGGCATATAAAAAGAGACAAAAAACATAACAAATACTGTATGTGGATTTAATTGTTGCACAAACAGCATTTCCAGTCATTGTTTTTTATTTTTAAAAGCAGGGATTTTTCCATCTGCAGGCTATCGGCATGGAACCATCTGTTACAGCTGTCACACTGAATCTGAAAAAGGATAAAATTGAAACAACTTAGTAAAGACAGACTTCAAACAGGAATTCACCCCAAAAGCAAACTTTATTTCAATTTGAAATTATTTTCATCATTTAATCAAATGGGACATTGTTATTGTCATGGTCACAGCTTTTACAATGTTGTTTTTATTGATTGACAATCAACAATAGGACAGGTCCTATATCTGAATTTGCCAGCTGCCATGGTGCAAATGCAAGGAAAAGAGCAAGGCAGAGTATATGGACATATCAGAGTGGCTTGGTGCAGATGAGAGCAAGTGTTCCTTGAGATTGTGATGGACAATGAAGCCTCTTTGTCCTATGTATTTAGTTCATTTGAAATTGCACACTTATTCCTGGGAACTCAAAAGAAGGTACACCAATCTTGTTTGCATTGCCAAGATTAAAACAAGAGGTGCCCTAGTGTTAGAGGAGTAAACCGCAATATCACTATGACTCTGAATGGCGAACTTTGTTACATGACATTCCCATTCTCTCTCTACCCTCATTTCCTGTCAGCCCTCTACTGTCCATTCTCAATTAAATCTACAAAATGCCAAAACAAAAACTCAGATCCATTAACAAATGCACAAATACAATTAACTACAACAACACCTTACCCATTCAGTGATAGCAGGTCCTGGAGTGGGTGACTTTGTGCAGAACACATGGCACAGTTGTTTTCGATGTCAAAAACTAATTTAGAAACATTTTAGATCTTTAGTAGTACAATATCACAGTATAAATAAATATGAAGAAATGCTGTCACACACCTGATGCTTCGAGTACTTTAAGTGCCACGTGTCGACGTTCCTGCACCATCTCTTTTCTTGTTGTCCCAAAGGCCATGTTAGGTGTTTAATATGAATTAAAATAGAATATTTAGGTAGACAACAAAAAAAACAGCTGGTAGGAGCAAAAGGAATATCCTCGTCTTGGCTGTTTTCTCAGATGTTTTTCCTGGATATGTTATTTTTTTCTGTCTGTTACCATCAGTTCTGTTTCTATGTGTTGGAATTTAACAAATTAGCCTGCATTAAATGTATTTAAGTACTGCACATAAGTAACATTTTTACATTTACTTAATTTTGTCTTGTGAAAATTGTAAAAAATTGAATACAGTTTCACTTGATCATGCACTAAAACCCGCATTTTAAAAAACATTCTAAGGGTAATAAATTTACCATTTTGTAAAAAAGATTGTTGTAACACAAACATCAAAGGGTACACACAAATGTCAGGACAGTGACACACTCATGCCTACATGCAGACACACACACACAACACAAACACATAGCTCTATCTTTATGCAATCATGATTAGGCTCATTTGTACTGTATAGAAAGACAGACAAAATTATTGCAATTGTTATAAAGTTTTATCTTTAATTGTCATTGTGACGACCCCTCCCTTCCACCAGGGCTCTGTGTCCTGTTTTCAGGCAGGCTGGCTGAGTTATTTGTTCTTAAATTAATGTCTATTTGATTACTTTTATACTCGTCTTGTCTACCTCATGTTGCGGCCTTTTGAGCCGGGTCGTGACATCGTGCTGAAGTGACTAATTTTTAAATAAGCCATCAGGTAAAAAGCAAGCACAGCATATAGCTTAACAATACAACAATTTTCAAACATACAAACAATTCAGTTCTAACTAACAAAATCTACTCATGAAGAAGCCATAGTGGCAAGAACTTTACCAGCATTCACAAAAAAAAGACAGCTAGCCACAGATAGTCGAAGAAACACTTTTCTTCTAAATGCTTAAGTACATTAAACTACAAACACACTTGAAGCTGCTGTAACCATAAACACAAGAGTTAACACTGTGTCGTTCAAAAAATGTCCAGGATTTTAAATTGGCCACAGCCCATATTCCTAAGCAGTACCCAGGACATCATCCACTTGCTATTTTCACTAAATAGCTCCTTTAGTCTCTTTGCAGGACCACTTCCGTGTCCAACAGATCTGTAGAGCCTCATCATACTAACGACACTGTCGAAGTCATGGTCCAAGTAAAGCATTGCCATGTCTTTATCAAGGCTTAACTGCACAATATATGACAGCAATTCTGTTGGCAGGAAAGTTTCTTGTAATCTCTTAAGGATGTGTATTTATAACCTGTCATATAGGAAAATTCTGAAAATGAATGTAAATTGAGCTGATTTTGCCTTTAATTTTCTCAAAAACTGTACAGTAATATTTCATGGAAATATTCATGTACATAGTGAGGGTCGTCATAAACAACAATCAAGTGAAATATTGACATAACCTCTTAAGGATTATGTTTTATAAAATGTCAAATATAGGGATATTATGAATATCAAAATGTCATTTGAGCTGACTTTGCCTTTCATTTTCTCAAAGATTGTACAGTAAAATTACATTACATTGGACATGGAGATACATGGGGTCATCATGAACAGAACTCCAACGGAAATTTTAGCTAACCAATGAAGGAAATGTTTTTTTTACAGATCAAAGATTATTATTAGGTAATATTATAATTTTCGAACCCTTTTTCAATTAACGATTATACAGCAGTGTAATTTCAGATTTTTTTATTGTTGGATTTCATATAATGTACAAAATTACGTTGTTTTTGAACAAATTGGGCAAATTATTGATGAAATATAGGTCTATTTCCGGGCTTTTTGGGCTATCCAAGCACCCGTACCGTAGCACCACGAATAGACGAGCATTACATTTCAAGTGCCGGTTGACGTGACCGAGATTCCGCGGATGACGGACCACATGACCGCAGTCATTAGGACTGGTTCTTAAGGACAGATTCTTAAGGACCACATGTTTGTTTACACGTGGACGCATCTCTACTGTTCGATCTCCGGATCCTCCGTCAGCTCGTTTAATGAGCAGAGTCTTCACGTTCAGAGAGAAGCTAAAGTCGGTTAGCCGAACACTAAATGAGATGTTTTCTGAATGGAGTCTGGTGCTGCCTCCTCCTCTCTGCACCACTCAGCTAGTGGACATGGGACCTCCGGGTCCAGGTGGTTTAGGGTTTCTGTGTTCAGGTGGACTCACACTAACCGATGAATAAACACGAAGATGACAGACAGACCGATGGAGGTCAGACAGCGGACAGGAGCCCGTCAGAGGACGGCGTGTCCGATAATGGAAGCGTATTTACCTTCGGACTAGATACTAACGGCTAGCAGCATCGTGGCTGTTAGCATCCAGGGAGCTAACGTGTAGCTAGCTAACATCTCGTGGAGAAAGAGGAGAAACGAACAGCTGATAACAAACACAATGAGACACAAAATCAACTTAAAACACCTGAAACGGTCCTCACCGTGAGACGGTCCTTCTTCTTCTATGGTTTCCTTTAGTTCTTACAGCGACACACCGCCACCTACTGACCAAGTCTGGTTATAATACTATAGACTGTTTATATCAACTATAGACTGTTTATATCAACTATAGACTGTTTATAACACGATGCACTCTGATAAACTGTAGTACTGTGTGAGTAATAGTACTGTGATAAACTAGTACTGTGAGTAATAGTACTGTGATAAACTGTAGTACTGTGAGTAATAGTACTGTGATAAACTGTAGTACTGTGAGTAATAGTACTGTGATAAACTGTAGTACTGTGTGAGTAATAGTACTGTGATAAACTGTAGTGCTGTGTGAGTAATAGTACTGTGTGTAATAGTACTGTGTGAGTAATAGTACTGTGTGTGTAATAATGTGATAAACTGTAGTGCTGTGTGAGTAATAGTACTGTGTGTGTAATAGTACTGTGATAAACTGTAGTGCTGTGTGAGTAATAGTACTGTGTGTGTAATAGTACTGTGATAAACTGTAGTGCTGTGTGAGTAATAGTGCTGTGTGAGTAATAGTACTGTGTGTAATAGTGCTGTGTGAGTAATAGTACTGTGTGTGTAATAGTACTGTGTGAGTAATAGTACTGTGATAAACTGTAGTGCTGTGTGAGTAATAGTACTGTGATAAACTGTAGTACTGTGTGAGTAATAGTACTGTGTGTGTAATAGTACTGTGTGAGTAATAGTACTGTGTGTGCAATAGTACTGTGTGAGTAATAGTACTGTGTGTGTAATAGTGCTGTGTGAGTAATAGTACTGTGATAAACTGTAGTACTGTTTAATAGTACTGTGTGTGTAATAGTGCTGTGTGAGTAATAGTACTGTGTGAGTAATAGTACTGTGTGTGCAATAGTACTGTGTGAGTAATAGTACTGTGATAAACTGTAGTGCTGTTTAATAGTACTGTGTGTGTAATAGTGCTGTGTGAGTAATAGTACTGTGTGTGCAATAGTACTGTGTGAGTAATAGTACTGTGATAAACTGTAGTACTGTGTGTGTAATAGTACTTTGTGATAAACTGATAAAGAGGTGACACATGAGACGTCATCAAACGGGATACGTCACAGGCTGCAGGGGGCAGGGTCTGTCTTGATGAGACCTCTCTGTGATTGGCGGTGTAAGGGGAGCAGGTGTGACGTCATGCCGTGTTTGGGGGAGGAGGAGTGAACCGTCCTGTCTCACTCTCCGTCTGTCTCCGTCTCTCGGTATCGTCTCACCGATCATCATCATCGTCATCATCATCATCATCCATCCACCGGATCGATTCTCCCTCACCGACCACCGTCTTTAAACTCGAAGCAGCAGAAGCGGCGGGAGGCTCGTGCTCGTGCCGTCATAACGGGAACATCGCGCGCCGTCTGAGTCCACAGACCGACCTCCATCTTCATCCTCTCCATCCTCTTCATCATCATGTCCGGTACCAAGGAGGAGGACCGAAAAGGATCCGGCGAGTGGCGGGAATTCTTCTGGAACCCGAGAACTCACGAGCTGCTGGGCCGAACCGCCTCGAGCTGGGGTGAGTCACGTTACTCTCTTCTACTCTCGTTACTCCCGTTACTACCCCCCCCCCCCCCCCCCCACGCACACACACACACACCGGTCTCTCTCACTATGATGAGCCTTTCGACCTTAATTTAAATCATCTTATCGATGAATAATAATATTATATTACATGATAATATATTGTAATATAATTATATGATAATATTATTATTAATGTATGATAGTATTATATAATAAGTATGATATATATAATACATATTATATATATAATACATATTATATTATATATATATAATATAATATATATAATATACTTATAATACATATATTATATATATAGAGAATATTTATTATACTATATGTATTTATTATATATATTATATATCATATTTATTATATTATATATTATATATTATTTACTGTATTATATATATATTAGGGCTGGGCAAGTTAACGCGTTATTATCGCATTAACGCATTAATTAATTTACACCGACAATTATTTTATCGCGCGTTAACGCATTTTTTAAAATGTATTATTATTGTAACAGACTGTCTCATGTTTATGGTTTTGTATTGGAGATGATATGTCCCTTCAGGGTTGCCGTAGAGAAAAGGCGACTTCCGCTTCTGGTCGAGAGGGGGGGGGCAGAAATAAACAGAGAAGCCGTGGGCTGAACGAGATGTCTGGTCTCCTGACTCCGCTTATTACCGTCTTATAGATGCACCTCATACAGAACCCAGGACGCTCGGTGGCAGCGGTGTTTCTTATGCACCGACTACGGACCGCTACGACTAGTTTATGCTTCGGTGACTGTGAGTGTGCACTTTCTTAGCTTAGCTGTCTCAGTTTAGCTAGCAGGTTAACTCCGCGGCACTTCAAAGAGAAAAGCGCCGCTGGTTCAAGTACAGGATGTGGGTTGGAGATGAAGACCCATGAAGCCCAGCTCAGGGCTGTTCAGTAGACGGTCGGCCAGCAGGGGACCATGTGGACCTGCCTGCTCCGTGTCCAGAGTGTCCTCGGCTGGGTGAGACAGTTTGTTACTTTATTAGTAAAGTGCGTTGCTCACTGGCAGCGGTGGAGGAAGTCTTCAGACTACGTTGATGCAGCGTGTGGGAGAAGTAGAGATAAACTAAAGCAACACAAGCTAACAGATGCTACAGAGAAGTGGAGACAAACTGCAGGTTAGTGTTGTGGAAGATGTCGCTCTGAGGAACGTTCTCAAGGTGCGTTCACGTCGCGTTTGGTGTGAACGCAGCTTTAGGATCTCAACGAGTGACGTCACGTATGAGCCTCAAGACGCACCGTCACCAGAAGAATACACGAGTTGTATTAAAAGGAGAGGACGACTAAAGCGACGGCGTTACAACGAGCAGCAGCTGCTGCTCTCACTGGAGACTACTGGACATCACTGGGTCACCTTCATCACCTCTGAGTTACAGCATCATAGTGATGAAGAGTAGAGCTGGGTCACCTTCATCGCCTCTGAGTTACAGCATCATAGTGATGAAGAGTAGAGCTGGGTCACCTTCATCGCCTCTGAGTTACAGCGTCATAGTGATGAAGAGTAGAGCTGGGTCACCTTCATCACCTCTGAGTTACAGCATCATAGTGATGAAGAGTAGAGCTGGGTCACCTTCATCGCCTCTGAGTTACAGCGTCATAGTGATGAAGAGTAGAGCTGGGTCACCTTCATCGCCTCTGAGTTACAGCGTCATAGTGATGAAGAGTAGAGCTGGGTCACCATCATCACCTCTGAGTTACAGCGTCATAGTGATGAAGAGTAGAGCTGGGTCACCATCATCGCCTCTGAGTTACAGCGTCATAGTGATGAAGAGTAGAGCTGGGTCACCTTCATCGCCTCTGAGTTACAGCGTCATAGTGATGAAGAGTAGAGCTGGGTCACCTTCATCGCCTCTGAGTTACAGCGTCATAGTGATGAAGAGTAGAGCTGGGTCACCATCATCGCCTCTGAGTTACAGCATCATAGTGATGAAGAGTAGAGCTGGGTCACTATCATCGCCTCTGAGTTACAGCATGATAGTGATGAAGAGTAGAGCTGGGTCACCTTCATCGCCTCTGAGTTACAGCGTCATAGTGATGAAGAGTAGAGCTGGGTCACCATCATCGCCTCTGAGTTACAGCGTCATAGTGATGAAGAGTAGAGCTGGGTCACCATCATCGCCTCTGAGTTACAGCGTCATAGTGATGAAGAGTAGAGCTGGGTCACTATCATCGCCTCTGAGTTACAGCATGATAGTGATGAAGAGTAGAGCTGGGTCACCTTCATCGCCTCTGAGTTACAGCATCATAGTGATGAAGAGTAGAGCTGGGTCACCTTCATCGCCTCTGAGTTACAGCATCACAGTGATGAAGAGTAGAGCTGGGTCACCTTCATCGCCTCTGAGTTACAGCATCACAGTGATGAAGAGTAGAGCTGGGTCACCTTCATCGCCTCTGAGTTACAGCATCACAGTGATGAAGAGTAGAGCTGGGTCACCTTCATCGCCTCTGAGTTACAGCATCACAGTGATGAAGAGTAGAGCTGGGTCACCTTCATCGCCTCTGAGTTACAGCATCACAGTGATGAAGAGTAGAGCTGGGTCACCTTCATCACCTCTGAGTTACAGCATGATAGTGATGAAGAGTAGAGCTGGGTCACCTTCATCGCCTCTGAGTTACATCATCATAGTGATGAAGAGTAGAGCTGCTGCTGTGTGAAGAGAACACTGCTGCTAACAACAACCTGATGTGTTTAAAGTGTTTACACACAATGTTATTGACCTGTTGTTCATAGAGCAGCACTATTATTATTATGATTGTAAATTAATCATTAGGTTCCTACTTCTAACAAGTGATCAATATGATCAATAGCACCTTAAAGCTACAAGAAGCCTGTGAACTACTACGACTCCCATGGTGCATTTCACCAGCAAACAACTAATGACAGAGCTCCGTGTTCAGATGAAGACTAAACCGTTTTATAATCTGCAGTTTAAATGTACGAACAAGTCACCCGTACGGACCAGTTATACGGACCAGTCACCCGTACGGACCAGTTATACGGACCAGTCACCCGTACGGACCAGTCTTTATAATGTCAGTGATATAGACTGATCTGAAGTCTGCTCTTGCTTTACATAACTACACTCTTATGATGTCATATTTCCCATCATGCACCAGGTTATTGTGGCCTTGATGGAGACTGAAGGACACACACACACTGATGCATACAGACACACACACACACACACACAAACACTGAGTGTGTGTGTGTGTGTGTGTGTTCATCTGGATTAAGCAGACAGACGAGGTTGATTGGACTGTAATATACACACACACACACACGTTGGTAGTAATGTACTTGTGGGGACCCTCATTGACGACATTTGATGAAACACATTACTCTTCAGTACAGCAGGAAAAGATGTGCAGTGACTCATCCTTGTGTACATCAGGGTAACATAATTAGTAAAACGTTAAAGTGACTTCTGTTAATGTAAAATGTAAAAGTGACCAATAAGAAGAAGAGAAGAGAGAGAGAGCTGGTACAGAGAGATTATACCCGCCCCCAACACACACTGAATGTAGGTCATCTGCAGGGGGCGGGGCTAAAGAGGATTACAAAGATGATATTTAGAGGATGAAAGTGCTCCACTTTATAATTAAGACCCCTCCCCCTTTGTCTCCCCCTCAGGTTTGATCCTGCTCTTCTACCTGGTCTTCTACCTGTTTCTGGCGGGCATGTTTGTTCTCACCATGTACATCATGCTGCTGACGCTCGATGACTACAAGCCCACCTGGCAGGACCGCCTGGAGACTCCAGGTAACAATGGTGATGATTGGTTAACAAGGCTGAGCCTGTGACCGGTTAACGAGGCTCATCCTGTGACCGGTTAACGAGGCTCAGTCTGTGATTGGTTAACGAGGCTCAGCCTGTGACCGGTTAACGAGGCTCAGTCTGTGATTGGTTAACGAGGCTCAGCCTGTGACGGGTTAACGAGGCTCAGTCTGTGATTGGTTAACGAGGCTCAGCCTGTGATTGGTTAACGAGGCTCAGCCTGTGTCTGGTTAACGAGGCTCATCCTGTGACGGGTTAACGAGGCTCATCCTGTGACGGGTTAACGAGGCTCAGCCTGTGACCGGTTAACGAGGCTCAGCCTGTGTCTGGTTAACGAGGCTCAGTCTGTGATTGGTTAACGAGGCTCATCCTGTGACCGGTTAACGAGGCTCAGTCTGTGATTGGTTAACGAGGCTCAGCCTGTGACCGGTTAACGAGGCTCAGTCTGTGATTGGTTAACGAGGCTCAGCCTGTGACGGGTTAACGAGGCTCAGTCTGTGATTGGTTAACGAGGCTCAGCCTGTGACCGGTTAACGAGGCTCAGCCTGTGATTGGTTAACGAGGCTCATCCTGTGACGGGTTAACGAGGCTCATCCTGTGACCGGTTAACGAGGCTCAGCCTGTGTCTGGTTAACGAGGCTCAGTCTGTGATTGGTTAACGAGGCTCAGCCTGTGATTGGTTAACGAGGACGTGTGCTCTCATGTTTCAGGGATGATGATTCGTCCAAAGGGAGACCAGCTGGAGATCAGTTTCTCCGTCTCAGAATCTGAGAGCTGGAACGGTTTCATCCAGAACCTCGACCGCTTCCTGACTCGTAAGATTCACGTTATCGTAACATTTAATGATGTCATCACTCGTTACATATATTTATATATAATAATGTATATTATCTCTCTGTCTCTCTGTCTATCTGCCTGTCTGTCTGCCTGTCTGTCTGTCTGTCTGTCTCTCTGTCTGTCTGTCTGTCTGGCTGTCTCTGTCTGTCTGTCTGTCTGCCTGTCTGTCTGCAGCGTACGAAGACAGCTATCAGGTTCAGACCAACGATAACTGTTCTCCAGATCAATACTTCATTCAAGAGGACAGTGGAGAGGTAAACCTGTCAGTCTATCTATCTGCCTTTCTCACCCCCACCTGTCTGTCTCTCCACCTGCCTGTCTCACCCTCCACATTTCTAGTTCTTTGCCTGCCTGTCTGTCTCACCCTCTGCCTTCTTGTCCGCCTCTGCCTGTCTCACTCTCCCCCTGCCTGTCTGTCTGCAGGTCAGGAACAACCCAAAGCGTTCGTGTCAGTTTAATCGGACGATGTTGGAGGAATGTTCAGGGATCTCTGATCGCTTCTTTGGTTACAGCAGCGGTCAGCCGTGTGTCCTCATCAAACTGAACCGGGTTGGTTTATTAACACGTCAACGTAAAGATACACGTATACTTATATCATACAATACGTATATATATATATTACAAAGAGTCTCCTGACCTGTCTGTCTGCCTGTCTGTCCCTACAGGTGATCGGTATGTTGCCGGGGAAGGACGGTCAGTCTCCTTATGTCACCTGTGGAGCAAAGGTCTGAATCTGTCTGTCTGTCTGCTACATCCTGTCTCAGTGTTGTGCTGTTGAGTGTTTTTATGTGAACTACACTCAGCTGATAGAACTACAAGGACGACACTCTGATACCGGCAGCACATGTCACCATCAGGTCAACAGGATGTAGACGTTCTCTTTAGAGAGGAGAACTTCTAGTAACCGAATAGGGGAGGAGGTCCTGTCTGTCTGTCTGTCCGTCTGTCCGTCTCATCTGCTGTCTCCATCTTGTCATCCTTCCATCATCAGAGGTACAGAGTGGAGGAAGATGAGTGGGTAAGAACAGTAGAAAAGAAGATTGTAGAACCTAGAACCAGAGACAAAATGTAGAACCAGAGACAAAATGTAGAACCAGAGTCACAACGTAGAACCACAGTCACAACGTAGAACCACAGTCACACAATGTAGAACCACAGAGTCACAATGTAGAACCACAGAGACACAACGTAGAACCACAGAGACACAACATAGAACCACAGAGTCACAATGTAGAACCACAGAGTCACAACGTAGAACCACAGACACAATGTAGAACATCAACAGAAGCTCTCTTGGTTAAGGTTTTTGTCTGAACTAAGGTATTGATCTCTGTGTGTATGTGTGTGTTTCTCTCTATGTGTGTGTGTGTGTGTGTGTCTCTGTGTGTGTGTGTGTGTGTGTCTCTCTGTCTGTGTGTGTGTGTGTGTGTGTGTGTGTGTGTGTGTGTCTCTCTCTCTCAATGTGTGTGTGTGTGTGTGTCTCTCTCTCAATGTGTGTGTGTGTGTCTCTCAATGTGTGTTTGTGTGTGTGTCTCTCTCTCTATGTGTGTGCAGAGGGAGGACGGTGATAAGATCGGACCTCTGGCGTACTACCCTCCTAACGGGACCTTTAACCTCATGTACTACCCGTACTACGGCAAGAAAGCTCAGGTAACAAACTCAACACTGTAGATCACGTTCATCTCAAGGATCCTCCAGTAAATCAATCATGTGTTCATCTCATAAGGATCCAGTAGACCAGATCCATTAGATCATGTAGACCAGATCCATGAGACACAGTGGATCAGTTAGATCCATTAGATCCAGTAGACCAGTTGGATCCAGTAGACCCAGTAGATCCAGTTGGATCCAGTAGATCCAGTAGACCAGTTGGATCTAGTAGATCCAGTAGACCAGTTGGATCCAGTAGACCCAGTAGATCAGTTGGATCCAGTAGGTCCAGTAGACCCAGTAGATCAGTAGGATCCAGTAGACCCAATAGATCCAGTAGATCAGTTGGATCCAGTAGATCAGTTGGCATCCAGTAGATCCAGTAGATCAGTTGGATCCAGTAGGTCCAGTAGAGCAGTTGGATCAAGTAGACCCAGTAGACCAGTTGGATCCAGTAGATCAGTTGGATCCAGTAGACCAGTTGGATCCAGTAGACCCAGTAGAGCAGTTGGATCTAGTAGACCCAGTAGATCCAGTTGGATCCAGTAGATCCAGAAGATCAGTTGGATCCAGTAGGTCCAGTAGACCCAGTAGATCAGTTGGATCCAGTAGATCAGTTCGATCTAGTAGACCCAGTAGATCAGTTGGATCCAGTAGGTCCAGTAGACCCAGTAGAATCATGGTCTCAGGTACATATTACTTCCTTATTGAACGAGTGAGACTATACTGACGGCAGTGATGTCATATAATAAGTGTGTGATGTGTTCAATGTCTCAGGTAAACTACACTCAGCCGCTTGTGGCCGTGAAGTTCCTGAACGCCTCTCTGAACACCGACATCGACGTCGAGTGTAAAATCAACTCCAACACTCTCGCCGAAGGAAGCGAAAGAGACAAGTTCGCTGGACGGGTTTCCTTCAGACTGAGAATCAACGATAAATAGACACACACACACACACAGACACACACAGACACACACACACACACACAGACAGACAGACACACATAGACACACAGACACACACACACACACAGACAGACAGACAGACACAAAGGGTACATCCCAAGTCTCTTAATTGCATCCCCGTTTCCCTCACTTGCGTCCTTTCCTTGCGTCTTAGTCCCTCCCACCAGGGATGCATGGAGGAAACCATGCGAGGAGAGAGGAAACGAGGAAATATGTTTTAAGAGACATGAGACGTCCTTTCCTCAGTTGCATCACGTGAAGCGACGTCTGTTTCTGATGACGGTGCTGATGATCACAGCTGATCAACTGTCAGTCGGCTTTAACAGCTGGAGAGACTTTAGATAAGTGTGTGTGTTCACATGATCACTGTACTTCTTGTTCTGTTTATAAGTGCAGGATCCATTTCTACCGGCGGAATGCGATCGTCTTATTTATGAATTATTTGCGTCTGTACGTTTTGAAATTCAGATTGTGACGTCGATATTAAATAACCCAGGATATGATTATTGTTTCTCTTAAATGATAAAACTCATCAAACCCGACAATCAGGAATGAAATGATGGTGTTTCCTCTCTCTCTCTCTCTCTCTCTCTCTCTCTCTCTCTCTATATCTATATATATATATATATATATATATATATATATATATATATAAAAAATGTGTTTAGTCTCTCCAGTTCCCTCTGACTTTAATTGTTTCCATAATAAAAGTTCAGATCATGAAAACACAAATCTTTCAAATATAAACTAGAGTTTATTCTGTGATCCGTCTTCACTCTGGTGTTAAACTCAGTCAGTCAGTCCGATCGGATGCAGCGTCCAATCACATGACTGATGAACAGTGAGGGGGCGTGTCGGCCGTTAAAAGACTTCCTGGAAGTCTGTTCTCGTGGGTCCTCGCTCATGGCTCCTCTGAGGTCCCTCCTCCATCCTCCATCCTCCATCCTCAGAGCTACATTAGAGCTTTGGGACGGCCGTCAATATGGCGGAGCAGAAACAACTTCCGGTTCAAGCGAGGATCGAGGAAACGACAATTAAGAGACTTGGGATGTACCCATAGACACACACACACACAGACAGACAGACACACACACACCTGTTGTGTATGTATCTACGATGCGTTTACTGACCCTCTATTTTTAAGTATTTGAAACTTTTGATTATCTGGTCACATATTTATTACATGTTTGTTTATTTGTTACATGTTTATTTGTTTATTACATGTTTATTTATTACATTTGTTTATTTGTTACATGTTTATTATTACGTTTATTTGTTTATTACATGTTTGTTTATTTGTTTATTTATTTGGGTCATTCATGTTAAAGTGTTTGTCTTTTGTAAACGTCAGTTTTACCGGTTATTTTAACTGGTCGTTCTCCTTGTGTGTTGCCATGGAAGCAGCTGAATCCAAGGCCAATCAGACGCTAGCTTTAGTAACCATGGCAACATGTTGATGTCACATCTTTTATGTTTTGTCTCGTTGGTCGATTAGTAACTTGAGTTAGGAAGTCATTACGTGTTTTTTTTGGTTTCTTTGTTTATTGTCATCACGTGAGAATGACAACTGTTACCATGACAACCAGGCCATGTGACCCCCCCATGTGTGTCCTCACCTGTCAATCACTTGTCTTGCCACCTGTACTGCTCTCAACCAATCGTCTTCCTCTAAAGAGAGTCACATCGTCCTGCTGTATGATGTCATACAATACTTCTTTGTGATTGGTTGATTTATCCTGCCTGAAAATGTCCCTTTAACAAACAATAAAATAATTAAAAGAAATGAAAGAAAAACTACAAAAACAACCCGTCTGTGTGGTTAATGGAGAGAGACATGATACAACCTGCCACACTTCCCGGTTCAACGACTACAACCTGCAACACTCCCCGGTTCAAAGACTACAACCTGCCAAATGTCCCAGGTCAAAGACTACAACCCGCCACACGTCCCTGCTCAAAGACTACAACCCGCCACACGTCCCTGCTCAAAGTCTACAACCCGCCACACGTCCCTGCTCAAAGTCTACAACCCGCCACACGTCCCTGCTCAAAGACTACAACCCGCCACACGTCCCGGTTCAAAGACTACAACCCGCCACACGTCCCGGTTCAAAGACTACAACCCGCCACACGTCCCTGCTCAAAGACTACAACCCGCCACACGTCCCTGCTCAAAGACTACAACCCGCCACACGTCCCTGCTCAAAGACTACAACCCGCCACACGTCCCGGTTCAAAGACTACAACCCGCCACACTTCCCGGTTCAAAGTTAAATTTTGCGTATTGACGCCGTGTCATGAGGCCACGCCCTCTTTGTGTGGTGGTGTTGTGATGTCACCTTTCTTGAGTCCAGAGAGGAGAGTGTTACATCACTCCAGTGACATGTGACACAACATGAGAAGATCATCTGATCTGTAGAGCTCAGAACCTCGTGTTACACTGAACCACGTCAGACTCAGACTCTCCAACGACCACAGGATGAGGGACAGCTGTGTGTAAACATAAGGGTCAGGGTCCACGGGGAGGACAGTTGGTGGACAGTCGGTTGGTGGACAGACAGTAAACAGTGAAGAAGACAAAGAGACGAGTGTTGTTTCCTCAGGTGGTCGTTTTATTATAAAAGTTTCTACACCGACAGAACAAATAACAGAAAAAACATCCAATAAACCTCCAGTAAGAAAATAAAAAACAACATCATCATCATCATCGTGATGATGAAGAGCAGGAAGGGGGGCTTCGGTTTCCATGGTACCACACGGGGGTGGGAGGGTGCTGGGGTAACCATGGTAATGGTGAGGAGGGGGGGGGCATTACTGTACTGTTGTTCAACAGTTTAACATCTGATGACCTCACACACACAGTGTGTGTGTTTCAGGGCGACCTGTCTGTCTGTCTGGTTCAGAACAGATGATTAAAGTTTAAAATAACATTAAATGTTTGTAGCCTCCGTGTGGTCATGTGACCATCATCATAGATTCATGTTCTATTCTTCTGTTTTACAGTTAAAGTCGTAAACGTTCAGCAGTCTTGATGCTGCTGTTTAACTCAGGTCAACCCACACACACACACACACACACACACACACACACACACACACCTCTACTCGTCATCATCGTCGTCATCGTCATCATCCTCCCCCTCGTCATCCTCCTCTTCCTGTCCTCCCTGAGCTGAAGATCCGGGGTTCCTGGCATAAGTTGTTCCACCGCCGCGGTACGCCACCATGTCCTGAGGGACAGACGGGTCGTTAGCTTCAGAGTCTCTTCATTGTACAGTCATAACACCGTCATAACACCGTCATAACACAAGCATCACAACACAAACGGTAACAACTGATGTTTACAGTCTCTAATAATGAAAATTATGTTAAAGCTGAGTGGACACATCCACTACTCTCCCCTCAGAGCCACTCACCCGGTCGTACTTCTCCCGTAGCTTCTGGGCCTTCTCCTCAAAGGGCACTTTGTCGGTCTGGGTCTGTTTGCTCCACAGCTCTCCCAGCCTCTTGGCACAGTCTCCTATGGACAGACCCGGGTACTGCTGCTTCACACTGGGTCGGTACTCGCTGCAGAACACAAAGAACGCAGACCTGCAACACACACACACGCGCACACACACACACACACACAGGCGTGTGAGGGTTAGACAGGTAGACCAGGTGGAGCAGCACGGAGGCTCAGGCGGGTGTCTGGAGGTCTGAACACTTACGGGGGTCTCTTTGGGGCGTTGGGGTCCTTCTTCTTGCGGCCCCTCTTCCCGAAGCCTTTGGGTGGGATGTAGTCTCTCATGTCATTGTTGTAACGCACCTTATCGGCCTTCGCCATGTCCTCGAAACACTTCTTATCCAGAGCAGTCAGGCCCTGAAACAACACCAACACGTTATTAATATATGCTGACATTAATATATTATTACATGTTAATATATACTGACACCAACACATTACTACATGTTAGTAATCATGTTTATATACTGACATTAATATATTATTATATGTTAATGTCAGTATATATTAATATATTATTATATGTTAATGTCAGTATATATTAATATATACTGACATTAACATGTCCTGTTAACAGTTATATTATTCTATGTGTATACCTGTCCACCCGTCTAACTGTGTCACCCGTCCCCGTCTCACCTGTCCCCGTCTACCCGTCCACCTGTCTCACCTTCCATCTCTCGGAGCACTTCTTGGAGAACTCAGCGAAGTTGACGGACTGCTCCGGGTGTTTCTTGCGGTGTTCTTCTCTACACGTCTGGACGAAGAAGGCGTACGCCGACGTCTTCCCCTTCGGCTTGTTGACGTCTTTGCGCATCATACTGGCGTCCTGCTGGATGGAGACAAGAGGACAGGTAGACATTAAAACAACACAATGGTTCAGTTCTGATGGATTTACAGTAATAGTATATTTCATTCTCATCACATCGGACACAACGTCCGGTACAAATGACAACTAACTCATGAATAACACTGTTAGCTATGTTAAGTATTAATATAATAGTATTAATCATTGTGTCCGTCCATCAACACAAAGGACACAGTTCAACCTGCTGATCATATTGATCAGTTAATAAATTAATCATTTGATTCATGAAATGTTAAAATAGAGACAGAGGATTAAGAGGATTGTAGTGATATAATGATTATTGATAAAAGAGTTTATGATCAATAAATAGATCATCAAGTTTCATATTTGAACTCAACACAAACCTATAAACACATTAAAAGATGAATAAAACAACACATAGATCAATAATCTATAATCCGTTTGATTTAAAACATGTAACAGCATCTGTGTGGAATGACCCTTTAACCTACGTCTGGTTTTAGTAATAATGTTTTAATAACTTTGATTAATAATCACGTTTAAAGATCACATCCACTCTGTCCGTCCTCCAATAGTCTCCGTTAAATGTCCGTTAAATAACGGCTGGTCTCACGCGCTGATTGTGAATAACAAAGAGAACAAAGTGGGGTCCATTTTATCATCCGAGCATCGAGGAGGCCCACGAACCAGACCGAGCTAGTCCGGACCCTCTTCTGGTCCGGGACGGTGGCGCCACATACCCCCGCCCGGTCCCTCCGCTCCGCCTGTGAATGGAGGTCTATGAGCCGTAGAGATGAACGAAGACTACAGCTAGCCGCGTCTTCTATGGACGTCCATTGACTGCTGCAGTTAGCTTAGCCGTGCTAACAGGCTAGCTACCACAGAACAATGACTACTGCTGCAGTTAGCTTAGCCGTGCTAACAGGCTAGCTCCGACAGAACAATGAGCCACCATTTGCTTTCCCGCCCTTCTGCGGAGCTAGCAGGCCCATCCCCCTCCGCTAGCAGCATGCTAACGTTAGGTAGCAGGCGGAGAAAAACACTCCATGTTTAAAATCACACACCGGTTGTAACCCACAATAACAGACGAGTTATATATATATATATATATATATATATATATATATATATATATATATATATATATATATATATATATATATATATATATATATATATATAACCGTTCAACCACAGAGACGTTTTTAATCAGAAACACGCATGTGTTTGCAACGTAAATCTGCTCAGAACGCTCAGCTACGCATTTACAACGTAGGGCCCGTCTATGCTCTGGAGAGGTCAGCGTTGCGTGGACGGGACCCGGCTATGTCCTGCAGTCACTCTTTAGTGGGCGTTTTGTGTTTACAACGACACGTAACGAACAGTCCGCAGAGACACGAACAGACGGGTCCAGACAGAAGAACACTTATTACGACCCGAGCAGCGGCCATTTTATTCCTGTTTGTCCATCTTTCTTCACGGACCTTTTTATGACAGGATTCTGCAGAGTAAATCAGAGGCCGCTCATTGTGATAAATGTGACCCCAGGCCAGCTGTACTCACTTGTGTGGACTGCAGGCTGAAGCAGACTCTGGATCAGTTTTCTGTGTTTTGTTGTTGTGGCTGAAGCAGACTGTGGGTCGGTTCTTGTTGTTGTTTGGGGGCTGAAGCAGCGACTGGAGACATCGGGTCTATTTTAAAATGGTTCGAGCTCGAGCTCTGCCACGCCCCCCGGTAACGCCCCCGTTGGTCATTGCTATCCAGAGGGCGGGAACACGGCCGGGCCAACCTGGGCGGAGCTTGATTGAGTACTCGTCTGTGATTGGATTACGAAGCCGCAGGTCAAAACTCGTTGCTACACGGCTCCGCCTGCCCAGCAACGCCAGCAGGGCGGGAACTCCACACGTACAGTCTGCGTCCGATTGGTCAGAATATATGTTTGTCAAATCAACCAGCCAATCGGTGAAGAGGAGGGGGAGGGGCCACAGACAGCGGCAGAGAGACGAAGATGGTGGTTATGTTTGTGACTGCACGATGTTAACACTAAAACATTATAAAACTAAAATATCATTTTATTCTCTAACTTTTATAACATTAAACAATGTTTTTCATAATTATTATTTATGTTTATTATTAATATTATTTATTATGTTTATTATTATTATCATTTATTATGTTGGTATTATATTAATTAAATATGCTTTAAGGTCCAGTTGTTTGATTGTTTTTATTTGGTGAGAAAACATTTCCTCTGATCTCAGAAATTATAACATTTCATAAAATGTAATTATATAATTATAAAACAGAGATATTATGGTATGTTGATTGTTTTATTAATGAATTACACATTTATCAATAAAACGCGGACCAAACTCTCCGTGTGCTCTGAGCCTCTGCGGACACCGTAGCTCAACAGGAAGTACAGTTTGAGGGCTTTTTCCCGCGGGATCAGTGATCGCTGCGTGTTTGTTTACAGCGTGGTTCTCTGAACCTTTGATGTTCAACAAGTAATCGATACTGAGATCAGCCGTCAGTGACGTAACGGTGCTGATGGACTCCCTGCAGCTGTTCCTGGATCAGTTCCAACCCAGCGGGGAAGCTGTAAGTAACTTTATAAATATAAATATTTAATAAAGTTTCTCTAGCAGCTACAGAGTGAAGACAGAAGAAGAACAAAGACTGTTGTAGAGTTATAAACTGCTCACATGTGATCCTTGATAAAGACATTATTAGAGAGTTAATGTCTTTAAATGTCCTTAATGTCCTTAATGTCCTCCTGCAGGAGACCGGCTGGTTAAAGCAGGTGTTCAGATTTGTCTCACAACACCTGGAGCCGAAGCTCTCTGGACACACCCCTCTACCTGCTGGTGACGTAATGACAGGTCAGTCAGCCAATGAGCTGCTAGAGTGGCTGAAACGTCAGACAGCGTGAATGACGTCTCTTTGTATGTTTCAGGTGTGTGTGTCGATCAGCTGAGTGTGTGTGTGGTGAAGAAGATCCAAGAGAACATGTGTGTGACACACCTGTTACCTGTGAGCTACAGGTGAGACCAAAGAGCATCAGCATTATTATGGTTATTATCATTCATAACAATATTAATATTATTCCTGACTCCGCCTCCAGACTAGTGTCCATCTCTGAGCTGCTCTCTCAGCAGCACCTGGCCTGTGTCAGCAACACGTCCTGGAGCACCAATCAGCAGCGAGCGTGGGAAAAGGAGGCGGAGCTTTCTCTGCCGGGTCACCTGGCTCTGCCGAGGGTCAATCTGCTGCTGATTGGCTGTCTGAGAGAGGGAGGGGCCGGAGAATGGAGGCTGACGGACGCCAGCGGCAGCGTCAGGTGTGAGGTGAGTCAGGGACGTGATGCGCTCAGGTGTGAGGTGAGTCTGTAGGACGTGGTGCGCTCAGGTGTGAGGTGAGTCAGGGACGTGATGCGCTCAGGTGTGAGGTGAGTCAGGGACGTGATGCGCTCAGGTGCGAGGTGAGTCTGTGGGACGTGGTGCGTTCAGGTGTGAGGTGAGTCTGTGGGACGTGGTGCGTTCAGGTGTGAGGTGAGTCTGTGGGACGTGGTGCGTTCAGGTGTGAGGTGAGTCTGTGGGACGTGGTGCGTTCAGGTGTGAGGTGAGTCTGTGGGACGTGGTGCGTTCAGGTGTGAGGTGAGTCTGGGATGTGGTGCGTTCAGGTGTGAGGTGAGTCAGGGACGTGATGCGCTCAGGTGTGAGGTGAGTCAGTAGGACGTGGTGCGTTCAGGTGTGAGGTGAGTCTGTGGGACGTGGTGCGTTCAGGTGTGAGGTGAGTCTGTGGGACGTGGTGCGTTCAGGTGTGAGGTGAGTCTGTGGGACGTGGTGCGTTCAGGTGTGAGGTGAGTCTGGGATGTGGTGCGTTCAGGTGTGAGGTGAGTCAGGGACGTGGTGCGTTCAGGTGTGAGGTGAGTCTGTGGGACGTGATGCGTTCAGGTGTGAGGTGAGTCTGTGGGACGTGGTGCGTTCAGGTGTGAGGTGAGTATGTGGGACGTGGTGCGTTCAGGTGTGAGGTGAGTCTGTGGGACGTGGTGCGTTCAGGTGTGAGGTGAGTCTGTGGGACGTGGTGCGTTCAGGTGTGAAGTGAGTCAGGGACGTGGTGCGTTCAGGTGTGAGGTGAGTCTGTGGGACGTGATGCGTTCAGGTGTGAGGTGAGTATGTGGGACGTGATGCGTTCAGGTGTGAGGTGAGTCAGTGGGACGTGGTGCGTTCAGGTGTGAAGTGAGTCTGGGACGTGGTGCGTTCAGGTGTGAGGTGAGTCTGTGGGACGTGGTGCGTTCAGGTGTGAGGTGAGTGTGGGACGTGGTGCGTTCAGGTGTGAGGTGAGTCTGTGGGACGTGGTGCGTTCAGGTGTGAGGTGAGTCAGTGGGACGTGGTGCGTTCAGGTGTGAGGTGAGTCTGTGGGACGTGGTGCGTTCAGGTGTGAAGTGAGTCAGGGACGTGGTGCGTTCAGGTGTGAGGTGAGTCTGTGGGACGTGATGCGTTCAGGTGTGAGGTGAGTATGTGGGACGTGATGCGTTCAGGTGTGAGGTGAGTCAGTGGGACGTGGTGCGTTCAGGTGTGAAGTGAGTATGTGGGACGTGATGCGTTCAGGTGTGAGGTGAGTATGTGGGACGTGATGCGTTCAGGTGTGAGGTGAGTCAGTGGGACGTGGTGCGTTCAGGTGTGAGGTGAGTCAGGGACGTGATGCGTTCAGGTGTGAGGTGAGTCTGTGGGACGTGATGCGTTCAGGTGTGAGGTGAGTCTGTGGGACGTGGTGCGTTCAGGTGTGAGGTGAGTCAGTGGGACGTGGTGCGTTCAGGTGTGAGGTGAGTCTGTGGGACGTGGTGCGTTCAGGTGTGAAGTGAGTCAGGGACGTGGTGCGTTCAGGTGTGAGGTGAGTCTGTGGGACGTGATGCGTTCAGGTGTGAGGTGAGTCAGGGACGTGATGCGTTCAGGTGTGAAGTGAGTCAGGGATGTGGTGCGTTCAGGTGTGAGGTGAGTCAGGGACGTGGTGCGTTCAGGTGTGAGGTGAGTCTGTGGGACGTGATGCGTTCAGGTGTGAGGTGAGTCTGTGGGACGTGGTGCGTTCAGGTGTGAGGTGAGTATGTGGGACGTGATCCGTTCAGGTGTGAGGTGAGTCTGTGGGACGTGGTGCGTTCAGGTGTGAGGTGAGTCAGTGGAACGTGGTGCGTTCAGGTGTGAGGTGAGTATGTGGGACGTGGTGCGTTCAGGTGTGAGGTGAGTCAGTGGGACGTGGTGCGTTCAGGTGTGAGGTGAGTCTGTGGAACGTGGTGCGTTCAGGTGTCAGGTGAGTCTGTGGGACGTGATGCGTTCAGGTGTGAGGTGAGTCTCACCTGTCTACGGGTACATCCCAAGTCTCTTAATTGTCGTTTCCTTGATCCTCGCTTGAACCGGAAGTTGTTTCTGCTCCGCCATATTGACGGCCGTCCCAAAGCTCTAATGTAGCTCTGAGGAGCGAGGATGGAGGATGGAGGATGGAGGATGGAGGAGGGAGGAGGAACCTCTGAGGAGCCATGAGCGAGGAACCACGAGAACAGACTTCCAGGAAGTCTTTTAACGGCCGACACGCCCCCTCACTGTTCATCAGTCATGTGATTGGACGCTGCAGCCGATCGGACGGACTGACTGAGTTTAACACCAGAGTGAAGACAGATCACAGAATAAACTCTAGTTTATATTTGATTAGGTTTCTGATTCAACATCTGGTTTAAATAAATGTTCATTGTAGTCTGAACAACAAAAGGACCACAAACAACTTTCTACATTTATTAGAAAGATTTGTGTTTTCATGATCTGATGTTTCCCTCAATAACTTTATTATGAATACAATTAAAGTCAGAGAGAGCTGGAGAGACGAAACACTTTTTACATCATTCCTGAGTGTTTGATGAGTTTTATCATTTAAGAGAAACAATAATCATATTCTGGGTTATTTAATAATGACGTCACAGTCACAGTTTCAAAACGTACAGACGCAAATAATTCATAAATAAGACGATCGCATTCCGCCGGTAGAAATGGATCCTGCACTTATAAACAGAACAAGAAGTACAGTGATCATGTGAACACACACACTTATCTAAAGTCTCTCCAGCTGTTAAAGCCGACTGACAGCTGATCAGCTGTGATCATCAGCACCGTCATCAGAAACAGACGTCGCTTCACGTGACGCAACTGAGGAAAGGATGAACCCTATCTCTCTCCCCAGTGCCTGTCTCCCTCTCCTCTGTGGCTGAACCGTCCTGTCTTCCTCCCTCACTGGAACTACATCCCCCGCAATGCCCCGGGGCAGGACAAGGCCGGAGGCTACCTGGAGCTGATTGGTTCTCCTGTTTTATTGTGTCCCGGTCCTGAGCAGGGATTGGCTCCTAGCCCTGGAGGAGGGGCGGGGCTTAGCAGAGCAGTTGGAGTCAGAGAGGCTGCTGGTTTACTAGACAACAGGTAAGTCACCTGTTACCTGTGTCACTCCCTCTGAAGGGTGACAGCATTCATGAGGACTGAAGGAACGGAGCATCACACACTGTCTCTGCCTGTCTCTCTCTCTACCTGTCTTTGTCTCTTTCTATCTGTCTCTCTCTCTCTCTCTACCTGTCTTTCTCTACCTGTCTCTCTCTCTCTCTGCCTGTCTTTCTCTTCCTGTCTCTGTCTCTCTCTCTGCCAGTCTGTCTCTCAGGACTCGTGGACAGCGTGTCTCAGTCTTTGGTCTAGTGGGTTCTGTGTGCCCTCAGCTGGTCGTGGCAGGAACAGCCTTCTTCTGCTTCTGGCTGACAGACGAGTCTCACACTGTCCGTGTCCTCGTCAAGGTGTGTGATGTCACTTCCTGTGCAGTTAGACCCAAAAAAACACATACTGATTAATAATCACTGATCATATTCATCGTTCACCTGCACACCTCTACACCTGCTGATCTATCACTCAGTTAATGTGAACAAGTCTCTCTCTCTCTCTCTGTCTGTCTGCCTGTCTCTCTGTCCGTCTGCCTGTCTGTCTGCCCGTCTGCCTGTCTCTCTGTCTTCCTGTCTGTCTGCCTGTCTCTCTGTCTGTCTACCTGTCTCTCTGCCTGTCTGTCTGCCTGTCTCTCTGTCCGTCTGCCTGTCCGTCTACCTGTCTCTCTGCCTGTCTGTCTGCAGGACAGAAGCAGGCTGTGTTGGACTCAGTGTGTGTACGTTGGTCAGAGTGTGTGTGTGACGGCGTTGCGTGTGTGTGTCCTACGAGGCTGGAGAGGAAGCAACATCCTGTGTGTAACCGACCAGTCTGAAATACACACAAACTACACACACCCTCCTGTAGGCGACACACACACTGACACACCGTTAGACACACCCCCACCGCTGATGATGTCACACGTTGATGATGAAGACGGTCAGGAGGTGGAGCCTGAGAGAGGCGTCAACCAATCAGGTTTCAGGATGAAAAAGTCCCGGGTCATCAGTTACCAGGTAAAATACAGAGAACACTGATTGGCTGCAAGAATGTTACCTGTTAATCTGACTTGTCTGGTAAGCCCCGCCCCTCTTTTCTGATAGGGCACGGTGACTAAGGTGGTGAGTGAGGGGGCTGGACTGTACGTGATTGACAGGAAGGTGGGGCTGTGCCTCGCCTATCAGCCGACACTGAGGAGAAAACTGAGAGCAGGAGACTCTGTGGAGGTGAGTCTCAGTGCAGGTGAGAGTCTCGGTGCAGGTGAGAGTCTCGGTGCAGCTGTGAGTCTTTTTTAATATCTCCTCTGCAGCTCCATCATGTCCACTTCCTGTACCGGCCCTGTCCCGACTTTCCTCCCAGCATGCTTTGCACCTGCCTCCGCTCCAGCCTCAGGGTCACCACCTTCAGCAGGGTGGGGGGTTCATCTTCATCATCACCTGACTCCAGCTGCCCAGGTGATGGAGTGTTACCGCGGTTACTGCTGGAGAAGAACATGGGCGTGTCCGAGTACCTGTGGACCTGTCACCTGAGCTCACAGCTCACTCACAGGTGAGTAGGCAGCTAGAATACACACCTGTACAGGTTAATGACGGGGCTCATTAACTGTCTGTCTGTCTGTCCTCCAGTCTGGTCCCCACTGTGTTGAAGCAGCAGTGTGTGTGTGTGTTGTCCTGGAAGCTGATGGAGTGTGTGTGGAGACGAGGAGGAGGAGGAAGGAGGGATATCTACTCAGAGATGTTGGACGAGCCTCACACCTGTCCTCTTTCACAGGTAGACAGTGTCTCTATGTCCCTGTGTCTCTCTACAGTACAGTGTTAACCCCACAGTGTCTCTATGTCTCACAGTGTCTCTATGTCTCTCCACAGTACAGCACTAACCCCACAGTGTCTCTGTGTCTCACAGTGT
>NW_027466583.1:467500-545000 GCF_050575085.1 Anarhichas minor
ATTGGAGGCTCCACACTGTGACACGCCCCCTGCTGCAGGTGAGACACACAGTGTTACTGATCACACAAACGGAAGAAATAAAACTCTCTCTCTCTCTCTCTGTCGTCAGGCTCTCTCGCCCACACACCTGTCCGTCTCTGATGTCTTGGACTGCAGGTAAACTGATCTCTGATTGATTGTTATGGTCTCAGGTGTGTCTGACTCTCACCTGTCTGTTGATGTGTGCAGGTCAGAGTTAGTGTGTTTTCAGGCTCAGGTGTGTGACAGGATCAGTCTCAACAACAGGACCAGTGACTCAGATGCTGGTGTGCGCCTCACAGTGTGTGACCAAACTGGGCGGAGTCTTCAGGTGTACCTGGACTTGAGCCACACCCCCTACCCACCTGGCCTGTTGCCTGGCAACACACTGCTGATCTCTGGTTTCCAGCGTAGAGTGTCGAGGTAACGAACACTAAATGTGTTTGAAGTGATCTGAGTGAGGAAGCTGTGACGCAGTGAAGTGTGTCTCTCTCTCTCTCTCTCCCTGTCTGTCTCTCTCTCTGTGTGTGTGTGTGTGTGTCTCCCTGTCTGTCTCTCTGTCTACCTGCCTGTCTCTCTCTGTCTCTCTCTCTCTCTCTGTGTCTGTCTGTCTCCCTGCCTGTCTCTCTCTCTCTCTCTGTCTCCCTGTCTCTCTCTGCCTGTCTGTCTCCCTGTCTCTCTCTGTCTCCCTGCCTCTCTCCCTACCTCCCTGTCTGTCTGTGTCTCAGGTCAGGAGGTGTGTACTGCAGCTCTCTTCCTCTCAGCTCCATAACAGTCGTGTCTCTTGGAGATGTGAGGTAACCACTCTGGATCAATAACAGGTGTTTATATCGCTACGTCATCATTTACTGATCGAGTCGATCTGTTTCCTTTCAGCTCCGCCCGGCCTCCTCCTGCTCCCATGATGCATCTGGGTGTGTGGGCAGTGAGCAGAGAGCAGAGGTGCATTGTGGGCCAGGTCAGAGGTCATGTGGTGTGTTTCCTGTTCCTGCAGCTGGAGTGGAGCTGCTCGCTGTGTGGGAGTGTCTTCATACAGGTGCTCCACTCTACTGGGTTCTACTGGGTTCTACTGTCTTCATACAGGTGCTCCACTCTACTGGGTTCTATTGGGTTCATACAGGTGCTCCACTCTACTAGGTTCTACTGGGTACATACAGGTGCTCCACTCTACTGGGTTCTACTGTTTTCATACAGGTGCTCCACTCTACTGGGTTCTACTGGGTTCATACAGGTGCTCCACTCTACTGGGTTCTACTGTGTACATACAGGTGCTCCACTCTACTGGGTTCTACTGTCTTCATACAGGTGCTCCACTCTACTAGGTTCTACTGGGTACATACAGGTGCTCCACTCTACTGGGTTCTACTGTTTTCATACAGGTGCTCCACTCTACTGGGTTCTACTGGGTTCATACAGGTGCTCCACTCTACTGGGTTCTACTGTGTACATACAGGTGCTCCACTCTACTGGGTTCTACTGTCTTCATACAGGTGCTCCACTCTACTGGGTTCTACTGTCTTCATACAGGTGCTCCACTCTACTGGGTTCTACTGTGTACATACAGGTGCTCCACTCTACTGGGTTCTACTGTCTTCATACAGGTGCTCCACTCTACTGGGTTCTACTGTCTTCATACAGGTGCTCCACTCTACTGGGTTCTACTGGGTTCATACAGGTGCTCCACTCTACCTGGTTCTACTGGGTTCATACAGGTGCTCCACTCTACTGGGTTCTATTGGGTTATACTGTCTTCATATAGGTGCTCCACTCTACTGGGTTCTATTGGGTTCTTTACTACAATACTTTTTTTTACTTTTATTGTACTTTACTCTTCTTCATGTCTTTGTTATGAACTTTGTCTCCACTAGAGGACACTAGTTCAGTGGTTCTCAGCTGGTCTGGCTGATGGACCCACCATCACCTCTTCATGACAAGCAGCGACCCAAATGTTCAACTTCTCAAAGTTCTTTAATGTAAAGATGGATCAGTCTGAACCTGAGCTGAACATGTCCTCTGCATCGTAGTGTAGGAGCTCTCTAGTGCAGAGACATAGTTCCTGTCTGTCCCCGTCCCACATGTTCCACCTAAACGAGTAAAACTGCTTTGTTTTGTGTCTGTAGATTCGTCCATTTGTGACGCAGAATGACCTCTTGCCTAAATCTGATCTGTGGTCTGTTGTTGATGTCATCCGACATGTCTTCAGTTCAATACTCATAGTGTCATTAGACAGAGGGTTAGTCTTCAGTTCATCCTCTGCTGATATTAACATTACAAGACATTAACACCAAATATTGTTCAGGAGTGTGAATAGACGGCACTCCACTGCATTAAAAATCCCCTTCAAAATAAAAGCACAGGATTTTTTTTTTTTTTCAGGCAAAGGCGACCCACTGAGAACGGGTCCACCAGTTGAGAATCACTGCACGAGAGCAGTGGTTCTCAACTGGTCTGGCTGCCGGACCCACCATCACCCCTTAATGACAAACCGCGACCCACGACCCAAATTATATATCTATATATATATTAGTGCTGGGCAACGATTACAATTTTTAATCGTGATTAATTGCATTGTTATGGCAAAGTTCAATAATGAATTCAAAAGTGCTGCTCTATGAACTAAAGGTGAATAACATTGTGTGTAAACACTTTAAACACATCAGGTTGTTGTTAGCAGCAGTGTTCTCTTCACACAGCAGCAGTTCTATCTCTTCACTATCTGTGCTCAGTGTGTGTGTGTGTGAAACGTTCCACTGCTGTGCAACAGGAACAACATGTTTCACACCTTTCATCTACATGTGTGTGTTGTGTCTTCATGACAGTCAGAGCATGTGATGCAGCTCTACTCTTCATCACTATGATGCTGTAGCTCAGAGGTGATGAAGGTGACCCAGCTCTACTCTTCATCACTATGATGCTGTAACTCAGAGGTGATGAAGGTGACCCAGCTCTACTCTTCATCACTATGATGCTGTAACTCAGAGGTGATGAAGGTGACCCAGCTCTACTCTTCATCACTATGATGCTGTAACTCAGAGGTGATGAAGGTGACCCAGCTCTACTCTTCATCACTATGATTCTGTAGCTCAGAGGTGATGAAGGTGACCCAGCTCTACTCTTCATCACTATGATGCTGTGTGTGTGTGTATATATATATATATATATATATATATATATATATATATATATATATATATATATATATATATATATATATATATATATATATATATATATATATATATATATATATATATATATATATATATATATATATATATATATTCATTCAAGAAGTCTAGTAGTAGTAACGTCTCTGTGTAGTAAACAACTGCCAAATCAAATAAAGAAAGTACACATCAATTATATTTTAACAAATATTATTCTCACTTTAAATTTAACTGGATGGATTATAAATAATACATAGAAATACATAAATAAATGTTCTTCTCATTTAAAGTAAAATAACGGCTGGATTAAAAAATAAATTACGTAACAGAATTCATTTTAGAAAAGTTATTTTCACTGAATTGCTCTGCAGCTTTAAATTCAGTTCATTGAGGGTGAAGTGAAGAAGCCACAATATTATATTTTCTCATCTTCTAAAAAGAGAATTTAGTGTTGGAAGAATTCCACTGCATGAAAGCCTCGTCAGGCAAAGGCCCGCGACCCACTGAAAACTCTTCTTCATGTCTTTGTTATGAACTTTGTCTCCAGTAGAGGACACTTTACTCTTCATGTCTTTGTTATGAACTTTGTCTCCAGTAGAGGACACTTTACTCTTCATGTCTTTGTTATGAACTTTGTCTCCAGTAGAGGACACTAGAGGACACTTTACTCTTCTTCATGTCTTTGTTATGAACTTTGTCTCCAGTAGAGGACACTAGAGGACACTTTACTCTTCATGTCTTTGTTTATTCTCTCTGTTTCTTAGACTTGTTCCAGTCCTCAGTGTCGATCATCTTCGTCCGTCTTTCAGTCCAAAGCAAAGTAAGACTTCTTCTTCTTCTGCTCATATGAGTGTGTTTCTGTGTACTTATACTCTCTAAGCAGCATGTTGATGTACTTGTTTGATTGGTCAGGATTGTGATCGATGACGGCACCGGTGAGGCTCACCTGTGGTTCTCAGGTGCTCTGGTTCGTCCTCTGCTGGGATTGGCTGATTCTCAGTGGGAGGGGCTTCAGAGAGCGCTAAGGGTCAGAGGTCACGTCAGAGTCTACCCCCGGGGGCGGAGCCTGGTCAGTGACATCACAGCAGCTGTGGACCAATTACAGTGTGTCTGTGTGTCTCTCTCAGCTGTGTGTATTTACCTGTGTGTCTCTCTCAGGTGTGTGACTCTGATGACCCTCTCCTCCACTTCCTGTTGTGTGTGTGCAGCAGTGATGTTGTGTGTCGTCAGCTCTCTCTCACCTGCAGAAAACAAAACAACCAGAGATCAGAAGGTACGAACATATAATCGCTCTCACCTGGTCAACACCTGCAGACCGGTGGCCATGTTGACGAAGTTCATGTTCGTTTCAGAGATGAAGAGGTTCAGCAGAGGAGAACGAGACTTCATGACCAGAGTGACTCCTCCTCTACAGCTCACCTGTCTGCACCTGAACGCTGACTGATCTCACCCGTACACGTCTACGCACCCGTACACAACAACGCACCCATACAGGTCAACGCTGACTGATCTCACCTGTCTGCACACTGACCACAGGAAGAGGCGGAGCCAGTTCACCTTACTTTGAATGTTTTCTCTGTTTTATAGAATGTGTTGATATTCTGTTTCGTTTCGTTTGGTTTGACATGTTGATATAAGTTATTAAATATTCATTTATTTCTCCTGAAGTCTGTTTCAGCTTTTATTTCAATAGAATAGAATCATGTTTATTGATCGTCTGTAAAACCTTCATGTGTTGCTCTGGTTCCTCCACCAGAGGACGCTGTTTTACATCAAACTGAGCTCAAACTAAACAGACCAACTCATCTACAGAGAGTCTCAGTTCACAGGACTATGCCTTGAGGCGTCCTTGAGGAGGTTCCTAATGTGCTTGAGTGCTTGTAGGGGCCTTGGGGAGGTTTGGGAAGTCCTTGAGGAGGTTCCTAAGGTGCTTGAGGGTCTTGTAGGGGCCTTGGGGATGTTCGGGAAGTCCTTGAGAATGTTCTTAAGGTACTTGAGGGTTGTGTAGGGCCCCTGGGAGGTTTGGGAAGTCGTTGAGGAGGTTCTTAATGTACTTGAGGGTCTTGTAGGGGCCTTGGGGAGGTTTGGGAAGTCCTTGAGGATGTTCCTAAGGTGCTTGAGGGTCTTGTAGGGGCCTTGGGGAGGTTTAGGAAGTCGTTGAGGTTCTTAATGTACTTGAGGGTCTTGTAGGGGCCTTGGGGAGGTTTAGGAAGTCCTTGAGGAGGTTTCTAAGGTACTTGAGGGTCTTGTAGGGGCCTTGGGGATGTTTGGGAAGTCCTTGAGGAGGTTCCTATGGTACTTGAGGGTCTTGTATGGCCCTTGGGGATGTTTGGGAAGTCCTTGAGGAGGTTCCTAAGGTGCTTGACAAGGTTCTATGGGTCCTTGAGAACACTGTTGGGCTGGCTGAAGAGGCTCTAAGGGTCTTTGAGGAAACTCTGGAGTTCCTTGAGGACAGTTTAAAGATAGCTGAGAAGGTTCTGATGCTCTGTGAGGATGTTTGAAAGGTCCTTGAGGAGGTTCTGGGGTTCTCAGGGTTCTCAGGGTTTAGAATGAGTTGATCTCAATTTCACCTGCTCAGGTAAGATGAGCTGCACCTTGATGAACTGAAGGCACCTTGATGAACCTGTAGGGGCGGCTGAGCTCCTCTCTCTCTCTGATGTTCAACACCAAACGTCTGCTCCTGGTAACTGATGACTCATCTGCAGCTCTGTTTCTGATTGGCTGCTGACTGAACAGGAAGTGAAAGTAAGGAGTCGGGACTTTCCAGAGACGCTGCGTTGAGGTTTCTGAGGTTAAAGAAAGACGAGAAAACTAAACAAGAAGCTGCTGAACAGAGACGCTGCTGCTGAGTGTGATCACATGACTGCTGACTGTACAACACACACACACACGCACGCACGCACGCACACGCACGCACACAGCCACACAGACAGCAACACACACACACTTGATTAATGCTGCAGCTAATAACTGTTATCTCCTCTTGTGTTTAACGTTTATACAGCTCACTGTATCCTGCAGTGTGACAACACACAATAATAACACAAATAATAAGTCATCTTTGTTTACGCTGCACATTTCAAAATAAAGTAACGTACTGAATATGTTGACAGGAGAGAATGTATGAATAAAAAGTTAAATAAGAGGAAGAAAGAGTCAAACGATCATAGACGTAGTCTTTATGTCACCCGGAGGTTTCTGGAGAGCTGCGACGTTCTCTTCACGTAGAGAACCGTTCTGTACGGAAGAGAACGTCACAGGGGAGGAGAACGTCACGGGGGAAGTGTAACGGTAAAATATGTTCTAACATGTTCTCTGCATAGTCTCTGTAAGAGGAAAGTGCCCGCTGTGACATAAAACATTCCATATAGGGCAATAGCATAAGATGAGGCACATGCAAGCCATATAGGGCAGCGACAGAGAATGAGGCGCCTTCCTGTAATGCAGAGGACATGTACCAGACACTGATGCACACGTATGACTTGTCCCCCACTTGTCCCCCCCTTCTTCTCACTGTCTCCTTTGTTTGTAAAGGTATAAATAAGAATGTACGGAGATGATTCTGGGGGGCACTCTCACAGGTTACTGAAATACGTATCTGTGAAACTGCTCTCCTTGCTTGCAACGCAATAAATTGACTTTACACACTTTGATCATTCATCAAGAATCTGTTCGTTTGATATTGACTAAAAAACCTTTATACTCTTCTCCCGACTAGTCATAGAAATATTCCACAACAGAAGAGAACGTCACAGGGGAGGAGAACGTCACGGGGGAAGAGAACGAGAACGTCACGGGAGGAGAACATCGCAGGTGAGGAGAACGTCACAGAGGAGGAGAACGTCGCATATATATATATATACGTATATATATATACGTATATATATATATGTATATATATATATATATATGTATATATATATATATATATATACATATACACACATATATATATATATATATACATATATATATATATATATATATGTATATATATATATATATATATATATAGCAATCCTAAGGCAGAGGAAATCAATCAAGACAGTTAATATTAACAGCAGCAAAACAAATGTCAGCAAACGTGTTTATTAACTCTCAGTAACACATGTGCATATACTTTATATTTTTAAATAAGTTGATGAAAAGAGAAACATTTATCAATAATGTTCACACAGGGATGCAAACTTAGAAGATTGACACATTTTACACAGCAGAATATATACATATTCACATAGAAATCATTTACATGGACGTCTTATGTCAATTTAAATAAATAAAATAAAAAGGTGACATCACAACTGTCCTCTCTGTGACAGCAACATGAACACATGAGAAGGATGTACTGGTTGTGTTATTAGTGAAGGCTTTGTACAGGATGAGAGATCATGTAACTGTAACCTTAAGTACAGGATGGTCACATGGAGATATTACAAATGGACTAATGTCTTAATTCAAAGCTACAGCTGCTGAATGTTTGTCCATCGTTCTCCCCTCAGCTCCTGCTCTCTGTAACAAAACAAGAACACAATCAGCAAAATACTCAAATTCAGTGAATTCGTGTTAATCTCAACGTTTGAAACGTTACCGGACTTAAAGTGATATTTCAGGTTCACAACCTGTCTACCTGAGCTCACGTTGGTCCGTTTATGTACATGATATAAAGTATAAATCATCTGTAAAATCATCACAAACTCAGTAAGATATTATTCAACCTCTGAGGTTTGAAAGTCAAGTTATTAAAAGTTACTTTACAAGGTTCACTACGGTCGGATGCAGGCAGCCGAGCTGCCGGTAATAGCGCACCGGCACGCAATGCATCTTGGGATATGCTGGGCCGCCACATCAGATGTGTCCTCCTAATCTGGGACCAGAAGGCTGCATTGAAGGACTCTTCAACAGAAATGTGAAATGGGACAGCACTAGTCGCAGCGCTGTGACGCAACCGGTCTACGAATGCAGCCTCCGCAGGATGCAGACCCTGAATTGAGACACAAGCTGTGAGTCTGAGCTGCTTCACCTGGTAACTGATGACTCACCAGCAGCTCTCTCTCTGATTGGCTGCTGACTTGGAAGTGAAAGTAAAGAATGGGACTTTCCACAGACGCTGCTGCGTTCAGGTGCTGCAGGAAACCCCAGACTCCTCATGCTAAGTGACTGTTCCAGCTGAGCCTCAGAGGGGAACTCCTGGCTGTACGGAGACGCCTGAAGGCATCGTGTGGTCTGACTGGTTCCACTGGTTTCAGAGAACGAGGGAACTCAAACTGTCTCACTTCATCAAACTACATGTTTTCACCTTAAATCAGAGAAGAAGAAGAAGAAGAAGAAGAAGAAGAAGAGTGTCATGTTTCAGAGCTTCTGTTTCATCAGGTTCATAAAAACACTCTTTAATCTTCTTTTAATCCTTTTGTTTCCTGAAAGAATGCAGCAGATTAAACACATCGTGTGATTAATGAGTGAAGTTATGAATTAAAATATTAAATATTAAAGTTATTTCAGTCAAATATTTTTACCTTTTGAGGCGTTTTATTTAAATGACTTTGCTGCAGAAAACAAAAGATAAATATTAATCTTTAATGTTTTACCTCTGATCACATGACCTCATTGATGAGTTAAATGATTAATGAACATGTGGACGTATATAAATATCAGAATCAGAATCAGCTTTATTGGCCATGTATGCTTCCGCATACATGGAATTTGACTCCGGTTTCCACTCCGCTCTCAATGTACAACACAAATTTACAATAAACAACAAAAAAATATATATGTAAAGAATAAAAAGGGCAGCAAAAAAAAGTAGATGTAGGTATAGACATTTAACAGCTATATACAATATAAGTGTAAATATATATCCAAAGGAAAGAGTGTACATATATATATATATATGTATATATATATATATGTATATATATGTGTATATATATGTATATATATATATATGTGTATATATATATATATATATACACACACACATGTGAACATAAACCTATAAACAATGGCAATGGAATTGAGGTGATAGTGCAAGTGGTGGTAACAGTGCAAACAGAGGTAATAGTGCAGTATAACTTATTTATTGTTCATGAGTGACGGCCAGTGGAAACGAGTATAAAACGTGTATTTAATGAATGAAAGAGAACTTCATGACGACTCTTCAGCTGTGATTCAGATCTAAAAGAAGCTGAGAGGAGAGACGAGCTCGTCACAGAGTTATAGGAATCAACCTTTTATTGTGAAACTCTTGAAACAGGAAGCTGTGAGGCAGCAGGTTAATATCTTCAAATCAACACTTTGTAAATAATAAATAATATAATTTTAATCTATCTTCATCTTCTGTATTCATTTATCAAAAATAAAATATTAATGTTGAAGATGAAACTTTAGTCTGAATTTAAAGACTTTATTTTGAAAAGCCTGTATGAACACAGTGCTGATGACTGATTGAGTCGTTGTGTCTGTTAAAGTTCATGAGAGCAGCAGCCTTCTCTACCTGGACACTGATGACATCACACCATCTCTGCTCTCTCATTGGCTCGTTGTGTGAAAGAGCTCAGCTGCTGCTGGAGTTTCTGTCAGTCCTCCTCAGACCGGTTCAGAGTCTACAGGGTCTCAGACGGGTTCAGGGTCTCAGTCGGGTTCAGGTCTACAGAGTCTCAGACGGGTTCAGGTCTACAGGGAGCTGATGAAGATGATGAAGATGATGGTGGTCCTCGTCCTCTCTGGTGTCCTCTGGGTCTCAGCTGACGGTAAGTTTCATGTTTCAGTTCAGTTTAAACCTCTGATGGTTCAAACAGTCAGTTTGTTTACTAACATACTTTGTTTACTAACACTTTGTTGACTAACAGTCTGAACAACAAACAAACAGTCTTCAGCTGAACTTTGTTTTCTCTTCAGTTCTTCATGAGGACATTAATCTTAGTGGCTGTTCAGACTCTGGTGGAGAGGACATGTACGGTCTGGATGGTGAAGAGATTTGGTACGCAGACTTCAAACACAAGAAAGGAGTCGAGCCTCAGCCTCCTTTTGTAGATCACATTACCTACTCAGGAGCTTATGAACAAGCTGTGGCTAATCAAGAGATCTGCAAACAGAACCTGAAAACATTGCGTGAAGCCTTAAAGGAGTTCTCACCGGAGCGAGGTAAAGACAAACACTTCATACTTATATATATGTGTAAGTATACATATATATACGTATATATACATATACATACATATATATATACATATACATACGTATATATACACATACATATATACATATATATATATATATACATATATACACATATATATATACACATATATATATACATATATACACATACATATATACATATATATATATATATATACATATATATACACACATATATATATATATGTGTGTAAGTATATATATATATATATATATATATTTATTATTATATTATTATTATTTTTAATGTGTCTTCAGCTGTTTAAACTGTTAACATCTTACTGTTGTAAATAAAATATACTTCATGTTACATTAAAGTATAAAACATCAGCATCATGAAATCATTTTATGTTGTTTACTTTAATGTTTGTTCATTTATCTGATGTTTGTTTTATTTTCTATTTACACTTTAAACCAAACGTATATTTTAGATATTTATTGTTGATTAAAGAACAAACAGCCAGAGTTCCTCTAAACAACAACTAAAGTCTCTCAGAACAACTTCAACAAGGTTCTTAAAATACACTGTTCTCATCAGTTAGTTTGCTAACAGTCTGAACAACAAACAAACATGAGAACATTGGAACATGAGAGTAATCAAAGTAACGATTCATCTCATGAGAACATTTTATTAAGAGTGTGTTCTGTTCAGATCCTCCTTCCAGTCACATGATCTACACCAGAGACAAAGTGGAACCAGGACAGAAGAACTCCCTCATCTGTCATGTGACTGGTTTCTATCCTGCTCCTGTGGAGTTCTCCTGGACCAAGAACGAGGAGAACGTCACTGAAGGAAGCAGCACCAACGTTCCCTTCGTCAACAAGGACGGAACCTTCAATCAGTTCTCCACCCTGGAGTTCACCCCACAGCTGGGAGACATCTACGGCTGTACAGTGAAACATCTGGCCCTGGACCAGCCACAGACCAAGTTCTATGGTGAGAACCTTATTAACATCTGCACAACAAACAAACAGCTCAGTTCTCCAGATGTGGAGATGAACCTTAATGTCTCTGTTTTCTGTCTCCAGATGTGGAGGTGAAGCTTAATGTCTCTGTGTGTTCTGTCTGCAGATGTGGAGATGAAGCTTAATGTCTGTGTGTTCTGTCTCCAGATGTGGAGGTGAAGCTTAATGTCTCTGTGTTTTCTGTCTCCAGATGTGGAGATGAAGCTTAATGTCTCTGTGTTTTCTGTCTCCAGATGTGGAGATGAAGCTTAATGTCTCTGTGTTTTCTGTCTCCAGATGTGGAGGTGAAGCTTAATGTCTCTGTGTTTTCTGTCTCCAGATGTGGAGGTGAAGCTTAATGTCTCTGTGTGTTCTGTCTCCAGATGTGGAGGTGAAGCTTAATGTCTCTGTGTTTTCTGTCTCCAGATGTGGAGGTGAAGCTTAATGTCTCTGTGTTTTCTGTCTCCAGATGTGGAGGTGAACCTTAATGTCTCTGTGTTTTCTGTCTCCAGATGTGCAGCAGCCTCAGCCCAGCATTGGTCCAGCGGTCTTCTGTGGAGTCGGTCTGACTGTCGGTCTGCTCGGTGTCGCTGCTGGAACCTTCTTCCTCATCAAAGGAAACGAGTGCAGCTGATTGATTAATGATCGACTCGTCTTCATCATCTGATCGTCTCGTCTTCATCATCTGATCGACTCGTCTTCATCATCTGATCGTCTCGTCTTCATCATCTGATCGACTCGTCTTCATCATCTAATCCAGTTTAATTAATGTTATTTCTGTTTCTCATCTCTTATTATTGTATGAATCTTAGTTATCAGCGTGCTCTTATTTTGAAATAAAGGTAACATCTGCAGAGATATAACCGTGTCTATCATTGATATACAGTATGTATATATATAAATGTATATGTATACATACAGTGCCTTGCATAAGTATTCACCCCCCTTGGATGTTTCATCCTTTTGTTGCTTTTATACATGAAATCATGATCAGTATGATTTGGCTTTTTTGACAAGAATTTGCAAAAAACAACTTTAATATCAAAGTGAAAACAGATTTTTACAAAATAATGTCAATTAATTATAAATATATAAGGTAAAGTAAAGATTGCATAAGTATTCACCCCCTTCAGCTCAGTATTTAGTAAATGCACCTTTGGCTGCAATCACAGCACTGAGTGTGTGTGTGTGTGTGTGTGTGTGGATGTGTCACACTGAGTGTGTGTGTGTGTGTGTGTGTGTGTGTGTGTGTGTGTGTGAGTGGATGTGCCTCACTGAGTGTGTGTGTGTGTGTGTGTGTGTGTGTGTGTGTCTCACTCAGGCTGGCACATCTGGACACTAAGATGTTTCTCTATTCTTCTTCAAATCAGCTCCAGCTCTGTCAGGTTACTCAATGATCGGGCGTGAACAGCTCTTCTCAAGTCCAGCCACAGATTCTGGATTGGATTGAGGTCTGGGCTTTGACTTCCACTCCAGAACATTCACCTTGTGGTCTTTGAACCATTCTGTGGAGCTTTTGCTGTATGCTTGGGGTCGTTGTCTTGCTGGAGAATAAATCTTCTCCCAAGTCGTAGTTCTCTTGCAGACTGAGTCAGATCATCCTCCAGGATTTGGGGATATCTTTCTGCATTCATGTTCCCCTCTACCTTCACAAGCCTTCCAGGGCCTGCTGCTGAGAAGCATCCCCAGAGCATGATGCTGCCACCACCATGCTTCACGGTGGACATGGTGTGTTTGTGGTGATGTGCAGTGTTTGGTGTTCACCAAACATAGCGTCTAGTCTGATGGCCAAACAGCTCAATGTTTGTCTCATCAGACCAAAGAACCTTCTTCCAGTTGACCTTGGAGTCTCACACATGCCTTTGGGCGGATTCTTTCTACAGTGTCTTTCTCTTTGCCACTCTCCCATACAGCTCTGACTGGTGAAGAACCCGGGCAACAGTTGCTGTATGTACAGTCTCTCCCATCTGAGCCACTGAAGCTTTGAACTCCTTCAGAGTGGTCCTAGGTGTCTTGGTGGCCTCCCTCATCAGTCCTCTTCTTGCCCGGTCACTCAGTTTGTGAGGACGGCCAGCTCTAGGAGATTTAAACTAGTCCCATCCTCCTTCCATGTCTTAATGATGGACTGAAGTGAACTCTGTGGGAGGTCCAGTGAGGTGGAAATATTTGTGTAGCATCTCCTGACTTGTACTTCTCAATGATCTTTCCTCTGAGTTGCTTGGAGTGTTCTTTTGTCTTCATGTTGCAGTTGTAGCAGGAACACTGATGAACCAGAGACTGGAGCTCCCAGACAGGTGTTTTTATACTACAATCACTGACACACATCAACTGCACTCAGGTCATCTCATCTCACTACTTGTGACACTGCTGGCATCAACTAGCTGCACTTCTGTTGAGTTAGGTCAGTCACTTTAAAGGGGGTGAATACTTATGCAATCATTTACTTTACCTTATATATTTTTAATTAATTGACATTAGTTTGTAAAAATCTGTTTTCACTTTGACATGAAAGAAGCTTTTTTGCAAATTCTTGACAAAAAAGCCAAATTATATTGACCATGATTTCATGTATAAAAACAACAAAAGGGGAAAACATCCAAGGTGGGTGAATACTTATGCAAGGCACTGTATGTACCTTTCTGATATAACTTGCTAATCTAACACTTTTGTACCTAAGTAGTTGTTTGGATGAGTACTTCTACTTTTGTGTTTTTTACAAAGTAACAGTACTTCTCCTTGAGTACATTTTGTGGCTCCACCCCCTTCTGCTGATTCCTGACTTCTTCTTCTTCTGTTTCTTTTATTGTCAATAAACGTGCTTCTGTGTCACTTTAACTCTCATTTGATCCGTAACAGTCAAGACTCTTCACGTTAACGACACGATTCATAATCACGACCAATTAATAATGATAATAATAATAACCCTAACCCATTAGTTATAACTAATAAAGCCTTAGTAAAGGTAAGGGTACATTAAACTGTAGTTTGTGTTTTTATGAGTAAAGACTTCAGAGCTTCAGTTATAAATCTGTAATTATAAAATAAACGTTTTTACCTAAATGTTCTTTTTCTTTATTATTATTATTTATTATCGAGGGAAGAAAATAAATTAATATAAGTTTGTTTGATGTGAGATAAATATAGTATTAATTGTTGCATCAGGAGGTCCAGTGCTGATTATTATTATTATTATATTATTATTATATATTATTATTATGATTATTATGAGGATAAGAATCTGAATGGAGTGCGTTATAATACATTATAACTGAGTCTGTGTTCACAAACACAAACAATAACAATGATGATAATAAATAATTCATAAAGTTTCACAAACAGCTGGATGTTAATTATTGTTTTATCGAAGATTAATGTTTTCATCTATAAATATTAAATAACTTCTAATGGTTTTTACTTTTCTGGTTTTTGCTTCATTTCACTGTTTTGTTTCTGTAAAAAACATAACTTTAGAAACAAGTTGAAGCCACTGAACAATAAATTATATATATATATATATATATATATATATATATATATATATATATATGATAAATATCTAATAATAAATGTAAATGATTAATGACTGGATCCTATTCTCACAGATTATCTGATGAATTGATCATAAATGACGACACATCTACATGAAGACAGGTTTAGAAATACAACAATATTTAACTGTAAGACACATAATAATGATAATAATAATACTAGTTATAATAATATGTATATGAATTATATTTATATGAATAATAATAATAATAATATGTATATTAATATTTATATGTATAATATATTTATAATATATTTATAATAATATTCATAATGTTTATAGTAATAATGTTTATACTAATATTTATACTAATATTTATAATACATTTATAATAATATTCATAATGATATTTATACTAATATTCATGCTAATAATATTTCTCTCAACGTGTCTCTGAGAGAGTTTGAGCTCCAGCAGCAGACTTTGGTCTGACTTGTCTGCCTGGTAACAGGTGATGATGATGATGAAACAGGTCATGTGACTCGTGCTCTGCTCTTAACAGCAGCTCTCAGTCACACTTTGTCAGAGTTTGTTGGTGAACAGAAGAACATGGCTTCATCCTTCCTCAGCGTGTCCCTCCTCTTCATCGGCCTCCACGCAGCAGGTAGGAGCAATACTCTGATGAATACTCTGATCAATACTCTGATTACTGATCAATACACCGATCAATACTCTGATGAATACTCTGATTACTCATCAATACTCTGATTACTAAATACTCTGATCAATAATCAATACTACTGTATTTCTCAGTGAGGTTGTGTTTCTTCTTCAGATGGATTCATGCATTATGTGGTGAGCCGTTGTGACTTTAACTCCACTGATCTGAAGGACATCGAGTTCATCAGGTCTTACTCCTACAACAAGTTAGAGATCATCAGGTTCAGCAGCAGTGTGGGGAAGTATGTTGGTTACACTGAGTTGGGAGTGAAGAACGCTGAGAACTGGAACAAGGATCCTTCAGAACTGGCTGCGATGAGGGCTCAGAAGGAGACGGTCTGTCAACACAACATTAAGATCTGGTACGACGCCGCTCTGACTAAGTCAGGTGAGTTTGACTTTGTGTGACATCATTAATATTATCATCATCATCATCATTATTTTTTAACTATTATAATCATTACTATAATAATTTAATTTTCACACAGAATATTTTAACTCTTTAAATGAAGTTGTTTAAACGTTAAATCATTTATAACTTCAGACTAGAGTCTCTGTCACCACCTGGTGGTGAAGCTCTGCTACTACACCTGATACTAATATGAATACTTTAATGATGTATTTTCTTCATCACCTCATTAAACTTATTTAATCACATCAACATGTTCTGTAACTCTGATGAAGATATTTTATATAAACGTAGTCATTTAACTTTGAATGTAAAAAACCTGAATATTAATAAGTGATTTATTAAAACAACAGACATTGTACCAGTGACGTGCGGTGAGGTTCGTGGCTGGTGAAGCACCGACTCTTTAAGAGTCAGATCTACTAATATATGAACCCAATAGAGCAGATTGAATCACCATTGATCAATTGGCAGCGTGCACATTGACTGCTGGTTGTTTTTCATATTTATAACAAGCAAGAACGTTCAATTTATAGCAGCTCAGAGAAAGAGCGCATTTCCTCTGCTCCCTCCGTGTGCTTTTAAGTTGCCATCACAATTCATACTCATTCAATACAATAAAAAGAGGTTACTGCAGCGTGCATGGTCTTACCTTTACGTGTCAATGAAGTCCATTCGTCTGTCCTTCTGGACAAAACTCTGTGACTTTGTTGTAAAAGTCCTCCTTATCTTCTTTCAGTTTTAGAAGTCTCTCCGTCTCAATGGAGATCATTGATGGAAGTCGTCCTTGGTCAGTCCGATTGCGACTGTATGTCGTGAGTCTTTTCAAAGCAGAGAATGATCTTTCCACAGACGCTGTTGTAGCCGGTATAGTGAGCACCAGCTGGAGTAACTTTGATGCCTCAGGAACAGTCTGCTTCAGATCCTTCTGGACAAAAAGCTGAGAATCTGTCCAGAGGATTTACATCCATCCCTCGCTGTTTGTGAGCTATACAGTCCGATGAGATCAGCCTTTAGTCTCAAAGTCAAAGAACCTGTCATATTGACAGGCTCTGCAGTTTGGTGTCATCTAAATGTTGTGATATTTCATTAAATGTTGTACAATCGACCAAACCAGGGAAAGCGAGCTCACCAGAATGATCAAACCGAGCTTTCAGTTGAACACTGACATTGTCCAGAATGTTATAAAACATCCGTTTCCTCTCATCTCTGACTGAGGTTTGACTTCGGACACCATCTGTTAAACTCTTGTCTCTGGCGTTCCACAAATCCAATTGTGTCGCGGATTCAAAATCCACAAAATCCAATGTTCATTACTTTGTTTTGCAGCATTCTACAGAGTGCATCGGTTGCACTGAAAATGTCCTCATATGCCATCATGAAAAAGCACGTTGATGCCTTTGACAGCCACCGCTCATATCCAGCGGCCATCACTAGGGTGTCATTACCCAACTATCTGGATTTCCTCTCATAATACGGAATGCAGCACGCAGGTCAGATTGGTACATGCTTATTGTCTGCAAGTCTTGAATTTGAGCTCCATCTCGTGGGTCCAGTAAGTGGGTGCGTTCGTGGACTTACTGAAAAATGCCGCTAGTCCCTCAAGTGTTTTAAAACGTTCTACACTCAGGTACGCATTTTGCTGAATGCAAGAGCACCAGGTTCAATTTGTGTGCGTCACAGTGAGTAAACATGGCCTCAGGCACCTTTTCTTTAATCCTGGCCTGCACCCCATCACTCTGATGACATCACAGCTGCTCCGTCATAAGTCTGAGCTACCAGCTTTTCGACACACTTGTATTTCTCCAACACTCCCAACACATACTCGGCTATAGCAGGGGCTCGTCTGTCATCACTCACATCATCAAATCCCCAAAACGCCTCCTCAGTTCACAGGCCGGCTCACTTTCAGCCACATAACGCAAAATGACAGAGATCTGGGCTTTGCTTGTGACATCCGGTGTCTCGTCTACAGCAACAAATGAGGCTGCATTCATCTCATCGACTGCTTCGATTAAATCGTTCTGTATTCTGTTTGACAGGCCAGAAAACACAGCGGATGTCTCCAAATGTCTAATCTTTCATCTTTCTCAGCAAAGGCATGTAATAGTTCTACATAGCTGCCACGATTAGAAGAGCTTGAACTCTCCAGTTCCTGTTTGGGACGCAGGTTTCATTAATGAGGTCTTTTAAAATCTCTCGTTGTCCTTTATCTTAGTGTTGTGGATGCTAATATTTAGTCTCTGCTGTTCGTTCAAAGTCAAATCTATTCTCGAGGTTCCAAAAGTTTTCAAAGCAATTTGGCTTTGAACGTGACTCGTTGATCTTCATGTTTGCTGAGGCTTCTTGGAAGATGTTTCAAGTCACAAAATGCTGATTTAGTCCAGACATTGTCCCACGTTGAGAACAGAAGAAGGGAAAGCGGTGAAGGCGGTTTCTTGTAGCACAGCCAGTCTTTTCGAGCGAGTCATCTTCTGTCCCGTCGTTTGAAGCAAACCTTTTAGCTCCGGTGTCGGTCATTTATCACTTCACGTTTCGATTGAAAGTCCAGTTTTGAAAAACGTTTAAGCTTAGCTATAGATTCTTCCATTATTGCAGTCAAAGCTAAATATACGAAGAAGAAGAGAAGTGTAGAAGAAGAGTAACGGAACTACAAGCATAAACCCGACCCGTGGGCTCTCTTCCGCCCCCTTCAGTGAGGCAGAGGTACTGTGTGCCTCCCCTCTGTGCTGTTTCACTGCGGCTTCTGTCAGATCAGCAAGACTAAATATGTTCTACACATACGTGAAATACATGACCTGTTCTATGGTAATAAAGGACATATAATACAAGTGTCAACAAATATCACAGTGGTGACAAACAATGAGAAAGCAAAAGCCGCGCGCTCAACCCAGTTTGTGGGGATTGCGCAATCTGAGGTGAGACAGATCTCATCGCTGCCTCACCGCGTGTCTCCTCTGTTTAAACAGTTTAAACAGGAAATGCGCAAATTCAGCGATTTTGATTACAAAAATGCTTGAAATGATGGAATCATACATAAATTACATTTATAGCACAGATCAGTGGATAAATATTAATTTTTATTTTATTTTATCATTATTTGTTTTTTACTTTTCATGATAGCAGGTGAGGCCTCCCCTGTCCACACGTCCCTGAATTATACACATATAAGAATATAATATAATTATATTATATTATATAAAACGTAACAGAGGAAACAGTTTAAATTCAAGGATTCTTTATTGACATTATCCAGCAGAAGCTCATTCCTCTTTAATTTCTTATTATTTGTGAGCTCTTCCTGATATGATTCATGTATCAATACTCACATCATCATCACGATGTGTTTCAGCTGAGCCCAAAGTGTTTCTGAGCAGCGCGACGCCCCCTGGTGGTAAACACTCGTCCATGCTGGTCTGCAGCGTCTTCGACTTCTACCCCAAGAACATCAAGGTGAGCTGGATCAGAGACGGACAGCCGGAGACCGCCGGGGTCACTTCTACCGATGAGCTGGCAGACGGTGATTGGTACTACCAGACCCACTCTCACCTGGAGTACACGCCCAGGTGAGTCCACCTCCACCTCCAGGTCGACGTCCAGGTCCAGTTAGGTCCAGTTAGCTTCAAGTTCAGTTAGATCCAGGTCCAGCTCCAGGTCCAGGTCCAGGACCAGTTATCTTCAGGTTGAATTAGGTCCAGGTTCAGGTGCAGGTTAAGGTTCAGTTAGATCCAGGTCCAGGTCCAGTGTGTCAGAAACCCTGAAGTGTTGGTTTGTGTGTCAGCAGGTCTGGAGAGAAGATCTCCTGCATGGTGGAGCACATCAGCCTGAGTAAACCTCTGGTTACCGACTGGGGTAAATACCTGTCTGTCTGCACACCTGCTCACCTGTCTACCTGCCTCTTAACCCGTCTCTCTGCTAACCCGTCTACCTGTCTGTCCTCAGACCCGTCCATGCCCGAGCCTGAGAGAAACAAGATCGCCATCGGAGCCTCAGGACTGATCCTGGGTCTGACCTTATCTCTGGCTGGCTTCATCTACTACAAGAGGAAGGCCCGAGGTCAGAACAGGGCTCACTTTAGTTCAGTGATGGTTTACTTTAGTCCAGACTAAGAGGAGTGGTAGACCAGGTCCATCAGAGTCTGGAACTAGTTTATTGTGTTGCTTCAGACCAGTTCAGTCTAGTTTGAATGATGAGGTATCTGGATTTGAGGTTGACCCCGTCCCCTTCTGTTCTTTCTTTGAACCAGGACGGATTCTGGTTCCCAGTAACTGAGCCTGGTCCTGGTCTTGGTCTTGGTTCTGGTCCTGCTGTTTGTCAGATGGAAGGAAAAGCAGCAGCTGCTTCAACCCGCTTCGTGTTTTCAGCCGAGCACACTGTGAGTGCTGCCACCTGCTGGACTGGATCAACACCTGATTCTCTCTTGATCTGGACTCTGATACTCAGCTGGTCTAAACCTGATGCAGGACTGGACAGTGCTGGATCAGGGTTAGTCTGGACTCTGGTGTATCACAGCTGGATGTGAACTCTGCTTCGTCTACATGTGATTTTATGCTCTACTCTGTGAAATATATCTATATATATATATATATATATATATATATAAATATTATATATATGTATATATACATATATATAATATTTCACAGACACTTATATCCACAAACTGACTCAATAACTGCTTTGAAATCAGATATAATCGAGTTATTTGAATGATTTGGGGCTCGTAGGTTGTGATTGTTAGATTTATATATTTTTACTGAAGTGAAACGTTTTCTAACAACAATAAACTTCAGAAAACTGTGACTCAGTGTGGATTTATTGATCAAATGTAAATACAGAGGAAGTATCTCATCTCGTCATATATGATGTTATAAATACATGATGTTATAAATACATGATGTTATAAATACATGATGTTATAAATACATGATGTTATAAATACATGATGTTATAAATACATGATGTTATAAATACATGAATATTAATCAATGATTAGGATCACAGCATGTAGAGATGATGATTCACAAAGTCTTTAACAACATCAGACAGAATAACTCTGACTAACTACATGAAACACCAGCGGGTTTATTAGTACTGCATCTAAGTACAATGTTGAGGTACTTGTACTTTACTTGATTATTTCACTTCACTACAACTGACAGCTGTTACTTTACATTTTAAGATTTTACATTAAAAACATAAAACTAAACATAATTTCACTAGATGAACTAAAAGTATAAAATAATAAAGAGAGAGATGTGTGTTTCTTCTTCTCTTCCATTAATCATCTCAGGACCCTCAGATGTATCTGGACCCTCTGGAGGGGCCCGACCCCGAGGTTAGGAACCTCTGGACCAAAGTACAGAACTTCATCAGCTCCAGTGACCATGACCTGTGTACTGATCATCATATTAACATTATATACATATATATATAATATGTATGCATGTATGTATATGTATATGTATATATATATATATATAATACTCGTGCTGCTGATCACAGGACTGAATGTTTTGGTCTCTGTAATAAGTTTATTATTATTATTGTTCTGATAATTCCTCTCTTTCACTCTGCACCTGAAGTGAACATTTGAGTATATTAATGAGTGTATTAATACTTTTACTACTATAGTTGTGCTGTAGGAACATTGGAGTACTTCCTCTACCTCTACATGTACCAACGTTCACAGTCAGACAAAAGGATTAAAGGACCCTGAAGCTCCGCCCCCTGCTGCTGCACAGAGCTCCGTTCACTTGTTTGTTCTAATATTTAACGATGTTTACGTCCAAATTCACCCAAAGTCAACGCTGCTCTCCCTCTGGTCCTCATGGAAACACCCACCGAGTGTGAAGCAGATCAGAGGAACGGTTCTCCAGACATGTGAGGAACAAACAGACCATCAGTTAGATACCATTTTCACAATAAGAGCCTTTGATACTTCACTGTTTCCCACACATTGACTTTATTTGGGCGGGCACCAAGTACATTAACGGTGTAAGTATATATCGAAGACTCATGTTCTATATTTCTTTAGCGTTACTGACGGTCAAAGGTATCACAGGAACACGTTTACATGATATTACCTCATTAAACAGTAGATATGCAGATGAAGAGCTGCTCCTGATGCTCTACACTGTGAATATAGAAACGTTCTCCTTTAGAACTGTACCTGGTGATCGGCTGAAGAACACAGATATCACGAGATGACAATATCAGAGAACCAGAGCAGTAATGAAGGTTCTACACCTGTAGGAGGCAGAATGCACCAAACTGTTACAAGTCTGCTGGAGGAGAGGAGGAGGAGGAGAAGGAGAGGAAGAAGAAGAAGAAGAAGAAGAAGAAGAAGAAGAAGAAGAAGAAGAAGGAGAAGAAGAAGGAGAAGAAGAAGAAGAAGAAGAAGAAGACAGTCTCTCTCAGATGAATATCTGCTTCGTTTGCAATTACAGCTGAACACACTTAAGTAAAACTATCAATACACAGCTGCGATGAATTACATGAATTGTGAACACACAACCTGAAATACACAGCCTAACAAACTACTGCTTACACCCTTTATCTGTATATAACCTTACATGGAACAATACAATCGCGAATAGCCTCGTTTAGCTAATGATGCTAGTCTTAGTTAGCTACCTTATGTTTCAGCATTAAACATAAAAACATGGCACCGCAAAAGCGAGCGAACTTAACATAAATATATATTGCGCTTGTGTACTTCTCTCACCTGTGAATACAACAAGGAGACAGTCTCCGATGAATTTCTGCGGTCTCGACTGTCCTTCCTTACCGCTGCTCATCTTAGTCAAGAATTACAGCGCCAGTCATACCAAGACCCGCCACTGCCCCCTAGTGGCGAAAATGAGTATCGCCCTGCAGCTACTTTAGGTGAAAGTAGGCGAGTTTCAAAGTCACACAAAGCGTGTTCAATTATAATAACCAGAAAATAATAGTGAGGGGGATAAGGTAACACCACAAACTAATACAATAACAATTCTGCAAATAATTGTATCCATTAAAATGTCCAGGGTGCCACACTATTGATTCTAGAGCTCATCAATAAAGTGGGTTAACTTCAGATATCATATTGATCCGTTTGTAATTTTTGTTTGTTATACATTTTTCACTCAGCTGCTAATGCTAGCATACTCTGCTAACGCTAGCATACTCTGCTAACACTAGCATACTCTGCTAACGCTAGCATACTCTGCTAACACTAGCATACTCGGCTAACACTAGCATACTCTGCTAACACTAGCATACTCTGCTAACGCTAGCATACTCCTGCTAACATACTCTGCTAACACTAACATACTCTGCTAACACTAGCATACTCGGCTGACGCAAACACACTCTGCTAACACTAGCATACTCTGCTAACACTAGCATACTCGGCTGATACCAACATACTCTGCTAACACTAGCATACTCTGCTAATACTAGCATACTCTGCTAACACTAGCATACTCGGCTGACGCCAACATACTCTGCTAACACTCGCATACTCTGCTAATACTAGCATACTCTGCTAACACTAGCATACTCGGCTGATGCCAACATACTCTGCTAACACTAGCATACTCTGCTGACCTAACGCTAACATACTCGGCTGACGCCAACATACTCGGCTGACGCCAACATACTCTGCTAATGCTAACATACTCTGCTAACACTAGCATACTCTACTAACGCTAACATACTCTGCTAACGCTAGCATACTCTGCTATAACACGTTGAAGTAGGCACGTGCTGCTCCGTGTCTGGCTAATGTCTGGCGAGGTAAAGTTGTGATGAGTCTGTTCACAGGAAGCTAATCTAAAGTTAGCTTGTAGTTGTGCTAACGTTAGCCTGATTGTCATCTTGGTAACGTGTGTGTTAAGTCTTCAAGGCTCGATTGGTTGGTTTACGTAACGATGTTAGATAATGATGTCTCCATGTCAGTTCTGTTTGATATTGTATAATATATATTAAATAGCGGTTTCCTTTGACCGCCTGTATGTCGGCTCATTGTATTAAAGAGGTTAACAGTCGTAGTCTTGAGGCATCGCTGAAATAATCGATGTAAAGCAGAAGCTTCATGTGAGGATTCAGATGCTCCATCTGATGAAGTATTAAACAGGAAACACAACGAGAGCTGTATGGTCTGTATGTTTCTTACGGTGTAACGTAGGTTCATGACTTGATAACACACATGAAGAATAATCTGCTTTATCGTGGAAACTGTACAACATCCATCCATCCATCCATTTTCCTCCTCTTATCCGGGGTCGGGTCGTGGTGGCAGCAGGCCAAGCAGGCTGACCCAGACTTCCCTCTCACTGGCAACATGTTCCAGCTCATTCTGGGGGATCCCGAGGCGTTCCCAGGCCAGCTGGGAGATGTAATCCCTCCAGCGTGTTCTGGGTCTTCCCCGGGGTCTCTTCCCAGTTGGACGTGCCTGGAAAACCTCCAGTGGGAGGCGTCCAGGAGGCATCCTAATTAGATGCCCGAACCACCTCAGCACCCGTACAACATAAAACATTTTTATAGTAAGATGCAAGAAGAGCCCAGAGGAGGAGCCCAATAACGAAGAGCCCAAAGGGAAGGAGTCCGATAACGAAGAGCCCGAAGGGAAGGAGCCCGATAACGAAGAGCCCGATAACGAAGAGCCCGAAGGGAAGGAGCCCGATAACGAAGAGCCCAAAGGGAAGGAGCCCGATAACGAAGAGGCTAATAAAATAGAACTCGGGGAAGGAGCCCGGAGAAGGACCCCGAACACACATGTACACACAACAACACACACCAACAGACAAACTAAACCGTGTGGATGACTTGACAGACTGAGAGCTGATTAGTATTCAGTGTGTGTTTGTGTGACTGTTAGTATCAGCTCCGTCTCTGTGACAGCAGGTCAGGTGACACAAGCAGGAGCTTCTGATTGGACTGTCCAAAGTTCTCACACACACACACACGAACTGAGGAGAAGCTGACAGACGGACGGAGAGAGAAGAGAGAAGAAGAATAAAGAGGTTAGTAGATAAAGAGAAGAAGAATAAAGAGGTTAGTAGATAGAGAGAGAAGAAGAATAAAGAGGTTAGTAGATAGAGACCATGTCTGTTATAAACACTTAAAGGTTTAAAGTCTCTGTTCCAGCTGATCAATATCAGGACACGTTAACATGAGAAGCTCAACTGAAGAAGTAGAAGTCAGACCAGACAGCGTCACTGTGTCTGTTTACTGAGCTGTTAATAAAGTTAAGCAGATCAAACAACACGCTGACCTCTGACCCCTGTGAGGAACCAATCAGTGAGCTCCGCTGGAACCCAAAACCTTCATTCAGAACACCTGACGTCTGCTGCTCTGATACTTATTGATCTGATCAGTTTGTTACTGTCTGCAGGTCAACATGGACGCCATCAGGTGTCGTCTGACTCAGGTGAGCCTCAGGCCCGATGTACCCTAACCTACCAATAACCCGTTAATAATAATAATATATATAATAATGAATATATATAATAATAATAAATATATATAATAATAATATATATAATGATAACTATACTGATGATGATGCATTCTAACGTCACGCTATGAACTGTGGGTAATAAAGTGAGCATGAAAGAGTCCTCGAGGTCTTTGACATCGGGACAAGCTCCTCCCCCTCTTACCTGTAACCGTGGTTACACCTCTCTCTCTCTCTGCCCAGTCTTCCTCAGTGGGCGCGGCTGAGGATGATGAGGTGGGAGGAGCTCCGAGGGTGGAGATGAGCTTTGTGACATCAGAAGAGGAGGAGGAGGCAGAGCCCAGCAGTGACATCACAGCATTGGTGCGGCGGTATCGCCATGGTTACCAGAAAGCCGGCTTGTTCCTGTGTGTGTGCGTCGTCATCGTCTTCACCACCGGTACACACACACACACACACACACCTCCACTGATTAGTTAGATCATGTGATTAAAGTGGGCGTGGTCTCTCTCTCTCAGCGTTCCTATTGGCCTACGCAGTGTTTGGTGGCCGGTACCACTGCTCCCTGGTGGGGGGGGATGAGGAGCAGGGAGGCGGGGCTAAGCCACCTGCCGAGGGAGGGGCGGGGCTTTACCTGGGCGAGCTGAGGCTGATGATGAGGAGGCTGCTGCAGGATGAAGATATCCACAACACAGTCAGGTGGTGATTATAAGATGAATGTGCTCTCAGTTCAGGCAGACGGGATCACCAGGAGCTGGTCTGGGATCCGTCCCTCTCTTTTACTTCCTGTTTGTGTTTGTGTTTGTGGCCATCAGTCGAGTCAGCAGAGCCAATCATCCTCCAGGTTCCTCAGACGGGACGTCTCTGGCCTCAGAGGTCCTCCGTCGCTTCAGACTGCTGCAGATGGATCACACCTGGACCGAGTCTCTGTACGCCACGCTGCAGTTCCCCCACAGGTGAGTAGATGGTGCGGACGCCTCTTCAGAGGTTAGAGAGTGTGTTTGTGTGTTTGTTTATTTGTTTGTTTGTGTGTGCAGGTCTCAGAGGAGCTCTCTGTGGCTGGTGGACTCTGCAGGACTGATCTCAGAGCAGATCCCCCTGAACCCGTCTGACTACTGTCCATACAGCGCCACAGGAAGTACCACGGTGAGACAGGAAGACGGGATGTCTTTGTCACCATGGTAACCACAAACCCAGGTGTCCTGACCTGTCTCCATGTCTCTCTGTAGGGGGGCGTGGTCTACGCCAACTACGGCCGCCCGGAGGACTTTAAGTGGCTGGAGAGCGCCGGTGTGTCCGTGGTTGGCTGTGTGGTGGTGATGCGTGTCGGGGGCGGGGTCAGTTTCGCTGAGAAGGTCTGGTTGGCCGAGAGGAGCGGAGCGGGCGGAGCTTTGATCTACCCCGACCCCGCCGACCTGCCGCAGGACCCCCGACGACTCGGACTGAACCCGCACACCGCCGTGTCTGAACACGTAACGCACACACATTCAGAGAAACACACACAGGTGTTCCATGTCTGGCTGCTCCCGACCAATCAGCATCCCCCTCTGTGTCGTCCAATCACAGGTCCACCTGGGGTCAGGTGACCCCTTCACCCCCGGCTTCCCGTCCTTCAATCACACTCAGTTCCCACCCATCCAGTCCTCCGGCCTGCCCCTCATCCCAGTGCTGCCAATCAGTGCCACCGTGGCCGCCAAGCTGCTCAGGTAAGCCCCGCCCCCCCAGGTTACCTGCTCAGGTAAGCCCCGCCCCCTCAGGTTACCTGCTCAGGTGTTGCCATGACCTCACTGCGTGTCCTTTGTGTCTCAGCCAGCTGGCAGGTGCGTCCTGTCCTCCGTCGTGGCGTGGTCGGCTGCCGTACGTGCGCTGCGTGGTCGGTCCGGAGTTCAGCTCTGGTCGCAGAGTCGCGATGTCGGTCCACAACGTGATGACGCCGGTCCTGCTGAACAACATCTTCTCGTCTCTGGAGGGCCGGGGGGAGCCAGGTACAGGTCTGTAGTCTGGATCTCCATGAACCGAAGACTCTCTAATGAAGATCTCTCTCTCTGTCAGACCACTACATCATCCTGGGAGCTCAGAGGGACTCGCTGGGTCCGGGAGCCGTGACGTCTGGAGTTGGAACGGCGATCCTCCTGGAGCTGGCTCGGACTTTCTCCGCCATGGTGAAGAACGGTAAGACTCACCTGGAGACAGGTGTGTGCTCACTGTGTAGGTGAGGTGTTGCTCTGTGGTCAACGTGTCTGTGTGTGTTTGCAGGTTTCAGTCCCAGACGGAGTCTGCTGTTCGTCAGCTGGGACGCTGGAGATTTTGGGAACGTCGGAGCCACTGAATGGCTGGAGGTTTGTCCAATCAGAAGTGTGTACTCAGTCCTCTGCCTGTCACCAGTTGTGATTGCCATAGTAACCAGTGACCTCTCTGTGCCAGGGTTACCTGTCCATGCTCCACCTGAAGGCTGTGGCCTACTTCAGTCTGGACCAGGCTATCATGGGTAACGGCTCCCAGCCAATCACAGGAGACCTTGTTTAAACTGCCAATCAGCTGATCAGATGCAGTAAAGTAGTGTGTGTCTGCAGGTGATGACGTCCTGTCGGCCTACACCAGTCCTCTGCTGGTGGACCTGCTGGATGCCGCCATCAGACAGGTGTGTGTGTGTGTTTCAGTGCTGCTTTAATGACATCACGTTTCCTCCTGTGGAGCTATTTTCCTTAAACAGCATCCTATTGAGTTGGAACCACTTGTCCACTGTTGTTGACCATATGTCAATTTCATGAAAACAAGTCCTTTAGAAGGGTTTTCTGGGGACCAACAACAACCCACATGAGTCCAGGACTGTGAAGGAAACATTCCCTCATGGTCGTTGCTTGAAAATCTAAATCTGACATTTGTTTTGGGGGGTCATGGAGGCCAAATGGCAAGAATTGTCCCAAATGGCAGAGGGACAATTGGGACAATTTCTTATTATTTTTTCATATTGTTAATGAAGATAGATTAATGAAAACTTTTCCAATTCAAAGATACGCTCATAGAGATTAACTGACCAACATCCATAGCTGCAAGGTAAAGTCCCCAAAACAGGCAAAAAAGGTCAAAATGTCACCATTTTCCCTTATTCATCGTGATTGTTTGACACATGTAAAATGTTCACAACATGTGACGGGATGTGGTGAAGCTGTTTGATCCAGATGTTTCCCGGGTGTTGATGTGTGAAAAGGTGGAGCACCGAAACATGCAGGTCAGAGCATCTACAGCCAGGCGAAGCGAGAGGGAGGCAGCTGGAGGATGTGAGACACACGACATCATCGATATCTGCAAATCTATTTAAAATCAAGATGTAGAGAACATTGATTCATGAAGTGAACTCTCCTCCTCAGTATCAAGCCCTTGTTTCCTCCTGTGGAGCTATTTTCCTTAAACAGCATCCTATTGAGTTGGAACCATCAGGGACGTGCGGTCAGGTGAGGCTCTGCCTCCCCTGACCTCATGAAAAGTAAAAAACAAATAATGATTTTTAAAAATAACATTTATCCACTGATCTGTGCTATAAATGTAATTTCTGTATGATTTCAATAATTTTAAGCCTTTTTAGAGTCAAAATCGCTGAATTTGCGCATGTCCTGTTTAAACAGTTTAAACAGAGGAGACACGTGAGGTGAGGCAGCGATGAGATCTGCCTCACCTCAGATTGCGCAATCCCCACAAACTGGGTTGAGCGCGCGGCTTTTGCTTTCTCATTGTTTGTCACCACTGTGATATTTGTTGACACTTGTATTATATGTCCTTTATTACCATAGCACAGGTCATGTATTTCACGTATGTGTAGAACATATTTAGTCTTGCTGATCTGACAGAAGCCGCAGTGAAACAGCACAGAGGGGAGGCACACAGTACCTCTGCCTCACTGAAGGGGGCGTGCGAGAGCCCACGGGTCGGGTTTATGCTTGTAGTTCCGTTACTCTTCTTCTACACTTCTCTTCTTCTTCTTATATTTAGCTTTGACTGCAAACATTTAAGATTAAATATCTTTGAACAATACTCAAAAAACAGGGAAATATGACCAAATCAACAGCAATTCAACGGCGGACAGGTAAAGTGTCTGTTGTTCTCTTTATAAATCTGTGGTTGTTACACAGATTATCGCGGGATCTCGCGACTTTCGCGAGCGCTCCGCTTCTGAAACAGGTTGGTGGGCAGGTCGCAGATCGCGCGCACACGCTCCTGGTGCATTCAAATATGTACCTTACCTGTGTGTGTGTGTGTAAAGAATGCTGATATAAAACACAAGTAGTCAATGTGTAAGCTGCCAATTGAATGGTGATTTAAGATGCTCTATATTGGGTTCACATATTTGTAAATCTGACTCTGAAAGATCGAGTCAGTGCCTCACCAGCCACGAACCTCACCGCACGTCACTGTTATTCATAGTGATTGTTTGACACATGTAAAAATGGTCACAACATGTGACGGGATGTGGTGAAGCTGCTTGATCCAGATGTTTCCCGGGTGTTGATGTGTGAAAAGGTGGAGCATCCGAAACATGCAGGTCAGAGCATCTACAGCCAGGCGGAGCGAGAGGGAGGCAGCTGGAGGATGTGAGACACACGACATCATCGATATCTGCAAATCTATTTCAGATCAATCTGTAGAGAACATTGATTCATGAAGTGAACTCTCCTCCTCAGTATCAAGCCCTTGTTTCTGAACAGCGGAGCGTACAGTTTCACAGCGTTTGCAGGAGTTCCAGCGATGGAACTCAGATTTACTGAGGTAAGCCGTGTTCTTTAACTCACCACGCCGCCGCGTACAACGAGTACTCGTCACCGGTTTGTGTGTGATCCGTCTGTCCGTCCGTCCAGGAGCGAGCGTACCCGTTCATCAACACGCCGCTGGACAGCGCCTCCCGCCTGCAGGAGGTGCTGGGTGGTCGTCTGGGGGTCACGGGGCGGAGCTTAGGGGAGCTGGTGGGGGAGATGGTGCTGCGATTGGCCCACGACAGCATCCTGCCGCTACGCATCACTTCCTACGCTCACACGGTGCTGCAGCTCAGCGCTCAGCTCAACAAGCACTCTGCTGAGCTGCAGGTAGGCGGTCCTATATGTGTATATATATATATATATATGTATACACATGAAGTATATATTATAGGGTCCTAACAACGTGTCTGTCTTCAGTCCAGAGGTTTGTCTCCTCACTGGGTTTTCAGCGCCAGAGGAGATTACAGCCGAGCAGCCGAGACGCTGCAGAGAGCCATCGAGTACAGCGACCTGCACGACCCGACCGCCGCCCGCTACTACAACACACGCATCATGAGGGTACAAGTACTACAAACACACGCATCATGAGGGTACAAGTACTGCAACACACGCATCATGAGGGTACAAGTACTACAAACACACGCATCATGAGGGTACAAGTACTACAAACACGCATCATGAGGGTACAATTACTACAACACACGCATCACGCATCTTCCTCTTCTTTTATGTGGGCAATCTCTCACCCAATGACCTTCTCTCCCGCATACGTAGCACTTCCCTCTACCTACAGGTCTTTCGTACCCCCCTCTGTAGTTACCTCTCCCTCTGGTGACTGCACGTGCACATCCTCTGCCTCTGTAATGTGGTGGAGGTTGGTAGTACACCACTGTGGGGGCCGGTTCTGCTGGATTTGGTTGGTATGAGGTCGGGGGTGCAGCTGGATATTGGGGCTGTTGAGAGGCCTGAGCCTTGGCTACGGCCATCTGTTTCTTGGCCTGATGTTTTCTACTTATTTCTCTGTCCGCCTCCGCTATTTGAAGTTTTAGCAGGCGCAGCTTCATTCTCTTCAGATCTTCCTGTCCACTTGTCTCCTCAGTTTGATGTCTCTGGTTGTGGTGAGTGAGGTGTTCCCTCCACATGGCATCTTCCATGTTGCTCAAGCCTACTACTCCTTCCAGCGCTGTTTGTACTGGTAGGGGCAGGTCCTTCTGCACAGTGTGTCGCCATACTGCAGTGGTGGCTTCATTGCCGTCATGTCTCCCCCCTGTGGCCACATGCCACTCCACTTCTGCTCTTTTTAGATACTGATGCATCTCTTCTTCTAGTTTTATCTTCAATCCACTGAGGGAAGTCATGTTTAGTTTCGTGGGCCAGATGCTTCTCATCGTTTCCCAGTAGATTCCTCGGAAGTTGTAGAATGGGGTCTGGTCCACTCTGCGGGCCGTTCCTGTTCCTGCTTCTAGGGCATTTAACTTTATTGTCCCCTCTGTGCGGATAATCATGGCCCGTATGTCTCCCAGTGCCAATTTATCCGCTGCCGTGAGTTTTTCAAAGAGACGGATCCAAGAGCTAGCTCCTCCTCCCAGCGGTGGCAGTGCCTTCTCCAGTGTGTCCATGTCTCGATGTCCCCATGGCACATACTCAGCTTGTCCATTGGATTTCACCAGCAAGGGGTACTGTTGGGTCAGGGCTAATGGTGGCATCTCATCTCTTACAGGACAAAACCAGTCTGCATAGCATTCTGGTTCCTTCCTTTTCCTGCTGGACCGTCTGGGAAGTGGACAACCTCCGGCTGCTCCACTTACCTCTTCTCTTCTGTCCTCCTCAGTGTCGTCAAGGGTGTCATCATCACTTGTGGCGGCTCTCTGTCTGTTTCTGGGTTTTACGAACAAATAACCGTCTGTCTTATACTCACCACTCCCCATCTTCCACTCCTGTTTTATCTTTTTTCCCTCTTCTTCTTCTCTGCACCCCATTCGCCCTGCTTCGTCCTGGCAGCTCCCTGGAGTCTCCACGTCCATATCCAATGTTTTCCCCCTTTACTCTGTAACGGGTGCCTGGATTGAGGGTTTTAACAGAGGGATAGATTATTCTGCACTCCTTCCTTCCATACGTCAGGGGAGGTGAGGGAAGCTCCGTCTGCCCGTGTGCTTCTGTCAGCACTGATGGGTATATTGGTGTGTAGACAGGGTTGTCAGGTCTGGGAGTGGTGATGGGTTTGAAGTCTGTCTCTTTCAGGACCTCAGGTAGTCCCACAGTACTAAAAACCAAAAAATGTGAGTAGCACCTATACGAAAACTGTTTTAAATGTGGATCTATCTCTACAACAAAATTGCACACTACATATCCCCCCCTTTGCCACGCTATCTCTGCTGTAAGAGATCACGTGGCAATTGCGTAGGTGCATCCATACATCATTTTTTAATAATTGAATCCCCTTGTTACTGTACAGATTACCAGGACCCTCGGTGTGTCTAGTCAGTGAAGTGAGTCCGAGTTGCTGCCAGTCAGACATGTCCTTTCACACCATTCCTGGGCCTCGTACCAGAACTCATGTGGAATCTCCCCCCTTGACAACTTCAGATTTTGTGGGGACAGAAACAGCAGCAGTATATTTTGACCAATAAACTCTAAATGTGACGTGAAGTGAATCAGCCTGCATGTGACATTCTAAACATTTTTACCTTAATAGTTAACGTGACTTGCTGTAACCTTCTAAATCCTTCAATCTCATTCAAATACATGTGCTACGTGGGTGAGTGGTGTTTGTCTAGTTTCTAATGTGTGTATTAAATGTACAGGTTCGTCATCCAAAGAATCTAAAGTTAACTCAGCAGTAAATGTTAGAATACATCTTCGCTAGTACAAAGTTTGGGTACAAAGTTGTCTCATGTAGGGATAAAATGCAAAACTTTACAATCCAATTCTTAGATGTGTGTGCGACTCACCTCTGCATCAATTAATTTTCCTCTGCTCCAAACACACTCCAAGTTAATCACATTTATTCATAAGCAAAAATTGCCCCTTTCAAAGAACCCTAATTTAGTTCACCCTTAAATCCCATGTTGACAAAATAATACCATTTCCGGTAGCTAATCGTCAGCATGCTAACGACAAAACGACTCTTAAAAAACCTATTTCCCCCCACACGTGTCACCAAAATCACACACTACATTTCCACTAGAACGTGCTTTGTCCCCTCTAACAATCCACCGGTTATTTTCTTTACAATCACCCCCGTGTGTACTCACAATTGTATCTCCCCACAACGCTATCGCCAACACGGCAACAACGCTCATGACAAAACACAACTGCTACCGGACTTATTTCTCATTTACCCACCCCAAAAGTCCGTTAATATCTCGCATTCAAGCTCTCAAATGCTACCGAAGCTGTCCTGGCTCACCAGACCCTTCTTGTTCGTCTCTTTATCCCGTTTTGAACCACACCATTCAAAATCTCAATCTCTAGGCAAGGCCGGCGAGGTAGTCCGCGTACATCGGGCTCCTTTAGTGCAGGAATCCCCGACCCCCGACGGTCTAACTCCGCCGGTCCTACCTATACCGAGCAGTTTTGGTTCACCACACCCGAGAATACCCCGATCGGGACCTGAAGGGCCGCCACCCTTCAACGCTTACCGATTACGTACTCTCAGTCCGCGTAGCTTACCAAACGCTCTGAATCTCAGTATTGTCAATACTTACACTCAGTATTCTCAATACGTACTCTCAGTATTCTCAATACATACTCTCATTCTCTTTACTCATAATATTCCCCCTTATTGTCAGTACCCGTAAATAAGTTTGCAAACGCTTCACATAGCATAGCATAAATACACGCTACTCAGCTTCATGCGACTCACCACGTGTTCAGCTTCTGGTCGCAGACCACGGACATTTCTGGCTAAGATTCCTATATCTACCTACACAGATTTTATTAAAACGGTTCTGCGTACCTCTCGTTCGTGGCCACTCCAAAAATGTCCGTGGTTCATGACCGCAAGCCTGCACAAAACCAGTCGAAGAGGCCACTCATCTGGGGTGCCAAATTGTTAGGTTCATGGAACCTCTAGACTGTGTGGAAACCGCATGTAATCCAGCCTCTTACACAAAGAGAACCGGTTTCAATTATAAACAAAACATTTAATACCTCTCATGCTAAAACAATTGCATAGTGGAGTACATTATTTACAGTTACACCGAATATGACCTGCTCACCCCAATAGTCGTTACCACCCACTCAGTGGAACAGCAGCAAGAGGCCGGAATTTCTTTCTCTCCCGCCTTACATAGTTCAAAAAACATCCCATAATGTCCGTAGTTCCTATTGGCTAAATCCAGCTGGCTCCTCCTCCTCGCAGGACCCTCGCACGGGTATGACCTGTAATTGCCTGTCTAGAAATCTATCTGTCCCTTACTCCCAACATACTATTCTTTACAGTTTAAAACATTCAATGACTGTCTTTTATGGCTTAACACTTCTATGGTAAACATTCTATATAAAGATAAGGATTTGCAACTTTTGGCAAAAACCTTCACAAGCAAATATAAAGGTGCTACTAAAATACACTTCCAACTACAAATTCTAAAACACTTCTACAATTATGAATCTTCTAATTATGTATTCCAAAACACTTCTAATTATGATTTCTTATTTATGAATTATTAAACACTATTATAATTTCTTAAAGCACAGTTCTAAACCCAAATTTCCTACAGCATCATGAGGGTACAAGTACTACAACACACGCATCATGAGGGTACAAGTACTACAACACATGCATCATGAGGGTACAAGTACTACAACACACGCATCATGAGGGTACAAGTACTACAACACACGCATCATGAGGGTACAAGTACTACAACACACGCATCATGAGGGTACAAGTACTACAAACACTAGTACTACAACACACGCATCATGAGGGTACAAGTACTACAAACACTAGTACTACAACACGCATCATGAGGGTACAAGTACTACAACACACGCATCATGAGGGTACAAGTACTACAAACACTAGTACTACAACACATGCATCATGAGGGTACAAGTACTACAAACACTAGTACTACAACACACGCATCATGAGGGTACAAGTACTACAAACACTAGTACTACAACACACGCATCATGAGGGTACAAGTACTACAAACACTAGTACTACAACACACGCATTATGAGGGTACAAGTACTACAACACAAGCATCATGAGGGTACAAGTACTACAAACACTAGTACTACAACACACGCATCATGAGGGTACAAGTACTACAAACACTAGTACTACAACACACGCATTATGAGGGTACAAGTACTACAACACAAGCATCATGAGGGTACAAGTACTACAACACACGCATCATGAGGGTACAAGTACTACAAACACTGGTACTGATACTGCTCTGTGTCCCCTGTGTATACAGGTGGAGTACTACTTCCTGTCTCAGTACGTGTCCGTGGTAGAGACGCCGTTCCGTCATGTGATCCACGGTCGTGGTGACCTCACTCTGAGCGCGCTCAGTGAGCACCTGAGCCTCCTGACCTCTGACCCCGAACGCTTCGACGACAAATGCTTCAGACGACAACTCGCCTTCTTTACCTGGACGCTACAGGGGGCCGCCAACGCCCTGAGGGGGGACGTGTACTCTACACACACTCTACTGCACACTACTACACACTAGTACACACTACTACGCAACACACACTCTACTGCACACTACTACACACTAGTACACACTACTACAGGGGGCCGCCAACGCCCTGAGGGGGGACGTGTACTCTACACACACTCTACTGCACACTACTACACACTAGTACACAACACACACTCTACTGCACACTACTACACACTAGTATACACTAGTACACACTACTACACACTAGTACACTATACTGCACACTACTGCACACTAGTACACAACACACACACTACTACACACTAGTACACACTAATACACAACACACACACTACTACACACTAGTACACAACACACACACTAGTACACACTAGTACACAACACACACACTACTACACACTAGTACACACTGATACACACTAGTACACATTGATACACACTAGTACTTCCTAACACTGATGAAGACTAGATGATGACATCACTCTGTCGTTATTTAAAGTCATTGATTGTATCAACAGATTTGTAAAAATACTTATTAAATATTTAATTTACTCCTAAAGCATTTCTCTTTGATCTCTTTGACCTTTGACCTTCAGTCAGACAGGAAGTTCAGTATGAGTGACATCATCAGGAGCTGTAAGAATCGCTCTTTGAGAACCTGACAGGAACATGAGACACACCTGTGAGCTGAGAAACTCACTAAAGCTGCATGGAGGAGAGCAACGAGAGGAGTGAGAGCTTTAATGGAGGAGAACAACGAGAGGAGAGAGAGCTTTAATGGAGGAGAACAACGAGAGGAGAGAGAGCTCTAATGGAGAACAACGAGAGGAGAGAGAGATCTAATGGAGGAGAACGAGAGGAGTGAGAGCTTTAATGGAGGAGAACAACGAGAGGAGAGAGAGCTTTAATGGAGGAGAACAACGAGAGGAGAGAGAGCTCTAATGGAGGAGAACAACGAGAGGAGAGAGAGCTCTAATGGAGGAGAACAACGAGAGGAGTGAGAGCTATAATGGAGGAGAACAACGAGAGGAGAGAGAGCTCTAATGGAGGAGAACAACGAGAGGAGAGAGAGCTCTAATGGAGGAGAACGAGAGGAGAGAGAGCTCTAATGGAGGAGAACAACGAGAGGAGAGAGAGCTATAATGGAGGAGAACAACGAGAGGAGAGAGAGCTCTAATGGAGGAGAACATCGATAGGAGAGAGAGCTTTAATGGAGGAGAACAACGAGAGGAGAGAGAGCTTTAATGGAGGAGAACAACGAGAGGAGAGAGAGCTTTAATGGAGGAGAACATCGAGAGGAGAGAGAGCTTTAATGGAGGAGAACAACGAGAGGAGAGAGAGCTCTAATGGAGGAGAACAACGAGAGGAGAGAGAGCTCTAATGGAGGAGAACAACGAGAGGAGTGAGAGCTATAATGGAGGAGAACAACGAGAGGAGAGAGAGCTTTAATGGAGGAGAACAACGAGAGGAGAGAGAGCTTTAATGGAGGAGAACAACGAGAGGAGAGAGAGCTCTAATGGAGGAGAAAAATGAGAGGAGAGAGCTCTAATGGAGGAGAACATCGAGAGGAGAGAGAGCTTTAATGGAGGAGAACAACGAGAGGAGAGAGAGCTTTAATGGAGGAGAACAACGAGAGGAGAGAGAGCTTTAATGGAGGAGAACAACGAGACGAGAGAGAGCTCTAATGGAGTCATTGAAGTATGATTCAGTTTCTGGAGCCGTTACGCTCAAAATAAGAAATGTTGAAGAAGACTGAACTCAATCGGAGCAGCAAGGATCCATGAACCGGCTGGACACTCTGAGCTTTCTGGGAGGACCAGCCTTACTGGAGGAGTGCTGATCCCGGAGCAGGAGGTGAACAAGGACTCGTGTTCCTACAGCCTGGACCAGCATGAGGCTCCTTAACTTCAGGGATTCATCAAGATACGTCCCTTTAACTGAAACTCTCCAGACTTCTTCTTCTTCTGCTAGAAAGAACACTCACACGCTGGAATAAACTGAACTGAAATAAAATGAACTGCCATATATTCCCTTAGCTCTGGAATGGAACTACAACCCCCAACACTCACACACACACACAGACACACTCACTCACTCACTCACTCACACACACACACACTCACACTTCATCACTAACACATAAACTATTGACATTCTTGGAGTCCTCATTCATTTTATTACTCAATGAACATTAGATTAGATTAGATTTGTGTATCTGGACTCGGTCATGTGTTTTATTTGATTTAATGAACTTTTTTTGTGTTTAATTCTGTATTTGAGAAGAAACTCTCCGTTTGATCTGATTCATGATGTGTGTGTACAATACACGTGACTTCAATGAAACGCGTTCATTGGTTGAGTTTTGCTCACGTTGCATGTAGTCGTCGGGTTAGTTCTCTTAGTGTTCACAGTGATATCCGTTTATTAAATTGACGGGTAGCATTTCCATTATTCTCCGGTCTGGAGCCCAACGTGTCTTTGAATAGTTGTGAGGACAGCAGCATTTAAAATCAGTTCTTTGTTGGACAGGAAGCCAGTGCAGAGACCTCAGACCAGGACTGATGTGATCCTCTCTCCTGGTCTCAGTGAGGACTTGAGCTGCAGCGTTGTGACTGACTTGTTACAGAGACCTGTGAACACTCCGTTACAGTCGTCCAGTCTGCTGGAGAGGAATGCATGGACAGGTTTTACCTGTTGAGACATCAGTCCTCTAGTCCTCTAGTCCTCGATGTGTTCTTCAGGTGACAGGAGGCTGGTTCTGTAATAGTCTTGATGAGGCTGTTCAGGTTCAGGTCTGAATCCAGAACTACAGGTTGCTGGCTTGTTTGTAGTTTTTAACGTCAGTGATTGAAGCTGAGCGCTGACTTTCAGTTGCTCGTCCTGACTGAAGACATCAGAACTGTTGTTTACGGCCAAGACGTTGTTCAGCTGTTTCACTTATTTCACTTTAAAGATGTGAGGTTTGATATTGTTCTATAATGTTTCATTGTTGTGGAGTCTAAACGATCCTTCTTTAGGAGCGTTTAATAACCTGAGACACCTGAGAGAAGGGATGTGACCACTGATGGTCATGCAGTTTGAAACATCTTATAAAAAGTGTGTTGGTAGAACATCCAAGCAGCAGGAGGATGACTTCACATGTTGTATCATGTCTTCCAGGCTTCTACGGTCGATTGAATGAAACTGTGTCATGATGTTTGAATGGATGTTATTCAGAGATGGAGACAACACACATCCTGTGGCTGCTGTGGAGGCACTGACTGACTGACTGACTGACTGACTGACTGACTGGAGCTCAGCAGCTACTGACTCTGGAGGGTTTGTTAGCCTGTCAACGGTAGCCAATGAGACGCGTGTGTTGTTATTGTTGGAATGCTGTTAAGCATTCCAACTATTGTTCTTCAAATCTTTATACTTCTTCTTATTTTTATATTTCTTCCGTACACTTTTTGAAACTCTTCTGCTCCTTCATATTTTAAGCTACAGAAACCGTTCAACTATCAAAATGTTCAGCTCTTTCAGCAGAGGGGTGCTATGACTTTTCATATTTCTAACCTTTAAACTTTATGAATTATTAAGCTTTTTGCAATTTTTTTTTTGAATGGGTTTCTATGGAGAAAATGTTCAAATCCTCTTCATCTTTCAAATCCTTCTACTTCCTCATACTTTCAGCTACAGACACCATTTAAACTTTAAAATGTTGAGAAAACCCTGATCTATTGCTGCATTATTCAGCTTTTTGATATCTTTTATACTTTTTGAACTGCAGCAGTTTAACTTTTATGATTTTTTCAGCCCTTTTCTGCTTTTATAATGGGTGTGTATTGCGCAGCTTAGAGTGCGTGATGTCACCGCTAGAGTGAAGAGCAGCTTGAGATTCTTGTGAAAAAAACATTTGTATTTTGCCACTGTGTCCACAATCTTCACTCTTCATGCATAATTTCTGGATGTAGAAGTAGCTAATCTTGTCCTTGTCGTAGACAAATGACTGTGGAATCCCACAGATTTACACATTTGACACAGAAGCCTGTAATTGAGAGGAAAACCAACTTTCTGCTCCATAGAGACCAATGTTACATTTTGCTTCAAACACATCTTCCACAGAACACGGTACCCCATTTCTAAATCGCCAGTTCAGCCACATTTTTTACACTACAGACACAATTTTTACAGGATCTGTTCTTCAACTCATCCTTCCTCTCATTTATTAATATCGGAGCAATAGGAGCTACGGTTATGGGAGTTTTGAGGATTTGTTTGAGAGGTGTTTCCCTGTTTAATCTCCATGAAAAGGCTGCAAGGACACAGGTGTTTCTGATTAAGCTCATTAGTGATGTTGATAAACACAGACTCACAGACACACACGCACTCCTCTCTCTCTCTCTCTCTCTCTCTCTCTCTCTGTGTCTCTCTCTCATACAGTCATTCAGGTTCTTAGAGATCTTTAGAGGATCCCCCCCCCACACACACCCCATTTTAAAATAAAAGCCCCACAGAATGATTTCTAACTGAAATGCTTATGATGAAGCCTGACATTTAATAACCTGTTTATGTTTATCTAACATTATGAGTCCATCTCTCCCCCCCCCCCCCCACACCCCATTTCAAAATAAAAGCCCCACAGAGTGAATTGTAACTGAAATGCTTGTGATGAAGCCTGTCATTTAATAACCTCTGTTTATGTGTCAAACATTATGATTATGTCTCCTCTCCTCACCCAGCCCCACCCTTTCAAAATAAAAGCCCCATGGATTAACTGTATGTAAACATTAAGCTCAAAATTAGACTTTTTCAAATACTGCCATTACTATTACTACTACTACTACTGTTATATTATATACTACGACCACTACTACAGCTATTACTACTACTACTTCTACTACTTATTATAATGCTACTAATACTTCTACTACTAATAATACTTCTACTACAACTACAACTTCTAGTACTACTACTACAAATATCACTACTGCTGACATTTTTTAAGCCACAGAAACCGTTCGAATATCAAAATGTTCAGCTCTTTCAGGAGAGGGGTGCTTTGACTTTTCATATTTGTAATCTTTTAACTTTTTGAATTATTAAGCTATTTGCAATTTTCTTTTGAATGGGATCTCTATGGAGAAAATCTTCAAATCCTGTTAAACTTCTTCAACTTTCAAAGCCTTCTTCTCATACTTTCAGCTACATATGACTTCATATTTGTAATCTTTCAACTTTTTGCAATTTTTTTTAAATTGGATATCTATTTTCAGCAATGTTTTTGAGATTCATTTCAGCTTTCAGCATTCCAACGCATTTTCAGCAGGAAATGCATTTTCTAGTTGTTTCTGGTTATGACGTCAGAGAAGAAGGACTGACTTGTCACACTGAACCTGGAGATTTGTTTTTCTCCTCCTGCGCTCAGCTTTCCGACACTCGTTTCTCTCTTCTGACCAGCAAAGCATCTCTCCAAGGAGGTCTTTGCTCAACGAGACAACCTTCACTTTAGTGGCTTCAGTGGGTTCAATATCATCTTTAACTTTAGAATGAAGTTCTTCTAAAGCTCATTGGCTGAGGTGCAGAGAGGGCTGGTGTGGAGCAGAACCTCTGAATAAACACTTCTCTGATGTTTTCAGAGAACCTCGGTTTGGACTTTTGTGTGTAATGCTTTGTGTGTAGTGTTCACACCAAACGCGGCGCGATGAATTCGCGTCCATCGCACCGCCGGTCTCGCGGGGACTATTTGTGTTCATCGGAGAGGGGGCGTGGCTTATCGCCCTGAAAGCCGTTCAACTGTCCGCCATTAATCATGGAAAAAATAACCTCTATTTCTGCTTAGTACGTGTTGTGGAAGTCACAGATATCCCGGGAAACTAAACGTCATGTCTGGTTCATAACATAGTATCGAGCTGTATTCACTGTGTCTAGTGAGCCACAGGTCGCTGTTTACTACAGCTGTATGAACACTAAACAAACTGATTTAACGCCAATAAACCGACAAAAAGGGACTCTGAAATAACTACGTAATGATGCCGATTTGTAGGCTACTTGTCTTCTCAATGGAGCGGATGGATCGGTGCTAGGCTATGCTAACATTGTAGCAGCTCAGACTAACGTCATGTAGACGTAAATACGGCAGCGTCTATTCATTGTTTGTACCATGTGGTTTACACACACACACACATGTATACACATAGTCCGGTCTCTGTTGATATGAGGGATCGTAGAGCTCTGGGTGAACACAGACGGCTACAGGATTTATTTCCTGATTCAACAACAGCAGGACGTCACTGATGACAGAGGGAGCATCTCAACGCTGATAGGCTATCACGCCACAGCGTCACGCGAATATTTCGCAGAAGTTGAAAAATTTCACCTCGCGCGATTCCACCTTCGCGTCCATCGCGTGATGATTAGGTCCAGAGTGTGCCTCTGTTGGGGGGGGGCTGTCACATGCTGACGAGTGAGTTATAATTATGAGATAGTAAATTATAATATTAAGAGTCTTTCTGTGAAACAGCTTCCATACCATGCTACTGTTTAGCTCAGACGCACTAAACTATCTCATTGATCTACAGTCTTAAAACCACAACCCTCCGTCCCACTAGAGGTCTGTGTCCTGCTGCTGTCTTCTGTCTTTCAGGATGTGGATCAGCAGCTAACGAGCCCACCTGAACCAGGACCTGATGGCTCTATAAACCCACATCTGAACCAGGATCAGCCCCTCTCCTCTCTGACTCTTGATTGGTTGACGCGGCTGCTTATTTGTCTGTTTGTTTAGTTATTTGTTCTTAAATAAAAGTATATTTAGGACTTTTCCCACTCATCTTGTCTCCCTTTTGTTACAACCGTGGAGCCGAGTTGTGACAGTTTGAAACCAAAACTGTATATATATACTGTGTGTGTATGTATATATGTATATATGTATATATGTATATATATATATATACTGTGTGTGTATGTATATATATATATATATATATACATATATATATATATATATATATATACAGTTTTGGTATATACTTATATATATATATATATATATATGTATATAAATATATATATATATACAATATATATATACATTGTATATATATATGTATATATTCATGTTGTTGGTCTGAGGAGTACTCTGAGTTATTGGAGCTGCTTGTTTGTCAGATTACAGTTGGATGCTGTTGGTCTGAGCCTTGAAGGCTTCACTGAGGGAGACGATGGTTTCTGGTGTTTCTGCTACCTCATGTTTTAGTGATGATGGTTTTCATGATGAGTCATGTTCTAGAGGTTTCTGGGTAACTCTGGACAGCCTGTTGGGGGTCTGGGTGTTGGACCAGAGGTACCTTACAGGTGTTAAACCTGAAAAGCTGAAGACTGCTGCACAGGGTGCAGGAGGTAAGAACGGTTCATAGTAAGCACGTCGCTAGTTAAAGGCGGGACGTGGTGAACTGCTCGTTGTGACAGACAAACTGTTAGCTTAGCATAAAGCGCTACGGTTCATGCCTTGGTTGGTGTGAGCTGATGTTTAATGGAGGTGATGACTCCTCCTCTCCACTAGAGGGCTCTGTCTGCTGTCCAGACCTGATCCCGGTGTGGTCCCAGATATAAAGACTCACCATCTGATTTCACCATCTGACCATCTTATTTATTTAGTTTAGTTCATGTTCATGTTCTTTAAATCACTTTAAACTCGTCTTCCTGTTGAACACTGCTGCCCTCTAGTGGTTAAATCATGTAATGTTTATGACTCATTAAATGATGTAACAGACTTCCTGACACGAGCAACTGCTGATACTCAAAGTCCCAGAATGCACTGCAACAGCTTCCTGCTCCTCTAATGACCAATCAGAGCACAGCAGTCATCTACACTCTTCACTTTAATTATATTATACTTTAATCTCCAGCGTCGACCAATGAGGAGGAAGGTGAGCCCAGGTAACTAGCTTAGCATGCTAGCTCCTATATGCTCTTATCACTTTAAATCTGTCGGTGTTCAGATGTTCAGCGGTGTTACAGTTAAAAGTGTCCCCCTCTCAACACACGTCACACGACGACATCGACGTGACATCATCGACACACCAATCAAACACATTCAGGTTTTATAAGGAATTTAATTCAATATTTCAATTTCATTTAGAACTAATTATTTCATTTTACAACAAGTCAGTCGTCACTCCAACTGTGTGTGTGTGTGTGTGTGTGTTACGGTGTGTGTGTGTGTGTCACAGGGTAATGAATATTCAGATATAAGTTTAATAAAGTGTTTCTGTCAGTGCTCAGAAAGAAAAGACCTCAGGTGTGTGTATCTGAGTGTGTGTGTGTGTGTGTGTGTGTGAGAGAGATATTACATCTTCAATAGTTAGGATTAATTTTATTATAATAATTATTAGAATTATTCACATGACCCTGATATTCAGTCTAAAAGACCCACTGGAACCATCAGAAACCAGTTCAGGAGCATTGTGGGTAAAGGAGTCAGGACAGACCCCGCCCCCCCCACACATTTAGCCCCGCCCCTCAGCTGGTCCTGGTTCGGGAGCAGATAATCATGGGGACTGTGGTCCAAAAGAGACCCAGAGCCAGGAAGTGTGGCTAGAAGATCTTGAGCTGGGGACTGTGGGTAATGTAGTCCTTTTTGTGCTGAAGATATTTGTTGATGGTGTAATCCTTCACTGGAGCTGGGAACTGTGGGTAATGTAGTCCATAGCCTTTTGCTCACAAAGAGATATGTTCAGCTGCAGGTTCACCTCCTTGTTGCTGCTTAGCCAAAACGGTCCAATGCAACAGAGGGGGATTGTGGGTGTTGTAGTCCAGACAGAAGGGGGTTGTGGGTGTTGTAGTCCCGTCAATCGGGCAATAGGGGGTTGTAGTCCAGATGGAAGGGTATTGTAGTCGTTGTAGTCCAGACAGAAGGGGGTTGTAGTAGTTGTAGTTCAGACAGAAGGGGTTGTAGTAGTTGTAGTCCAGACAGAAGAGGGTTGTAGTAGTTGTAGTTCAGACAGAAGGGGATTCATTGTGGTCCAGACAGAAGGGGGTTGTAGTAGTTGTAGTCCAGAAAGAAGGGGGTTGTAGTAGTTGTAGTCCAGACAGAAGGGGGTTGTAGTCATTGTGGTCCAGACAGAAGGGTGTTGTAGTAGTTGTAGTTCAGACAGAAGGGTCCGTGGGTGTTGTAGTCCATACAGACGGGGGTTGTGGGTGTTGTAGTCCAGACAGAAGGGTATGTGGGTGTTGTAGTCCATACAGACGGGGGTTGTGGGTGTTGTAGTCCAGACAGACGGGGGTTGTGGTGTTGTAGTCCAGACAGAAGGGGGTTGTGGGGGTTGTAGTCCAGAAAGAAGGGGACCTGGGTGTTGTAGTCCAGACAGAAGGGGTTGTGGGTGCTGTAGTCCAGATCGAAGGGGGTGTAGGGTGTTGTAGTCCAGACAGAAGGGGTTGTGGGTGTTGTAGTCCATACAGATGGGGGTTGTGGGTGTTGCAGTCCAGACAGAAGGGGGTTGTGGGTGTTGTAGTCCAGACAGAAGGGGACGTGGGTGTTGAAGTCCAGACAGAAGGGGTTGTGGGTGCTGTAGTCCAGACAGAAGGGGTTGTGGGGTGTTGTAGTCCAGACAGAAGGGGTTGTGGGTGCTGTAGTCCAGATCGAAGGGGGTGTTGTAGTCCAGACAGAAGGGGTTGTAGTCTAGATAGAAGGGGGTGTAGGGTGTTGTAGTCCCGACAGGAGTTTGTAGAAGATGAAGTAGAGCAGAGGGGGATTGTGGGTATTGTTGTCTAGTGTTTGATACTTTAAGCCCTGAATAGACTGTGTGTTTGAGCCCCATAGTTTTATTTACAGTCACACAAGTCTTTATGTACAGTACACTACACACACACCCGTACACACACACACGCACCCACACACATGCACACACCACTTTCACATCACATAAATAAATAAATAAATAGATAAATCATTAAATAAATAGGATAATATAAATACTTCATTACCAACTGAACTCTACAGTCCTGATTCATTATTTACTGATAATACAGGATCAATCAATCAATCAATCAATCAATCAATCAATCAATTAACCGTCTGTCTCTCTGACGCAGACAGACGGGTCCACTGTCCTTAAAGAATCTCATTTCTACAGCATCAGTCCAATCAGGCAGCTCGCTCGTCATCCCGTAGAAAGAAAAGAAAACTGTAAAAAGACCAACGGCGGCTCTACGTGAGGTGACACCGCTGGGGGGGGGGGGGAGGTTCCCAATAAGACGACGCCCATCGCTGGCTGCAATCAGAGTCTGTCCCGAGCAGGAACCCAGATGTACGGGCCGCTCTGCTCCTCAATGACGGCTTTGACCAGGTGGTAGACCTCCTCGAAGCTGTCGCCGTGCACGATGGCTGCACACACACACACACACACACACACACACACACTGTTAACATCAATTTGAAACTATAACGTTCGTCTCACCTGCATGAAGATGAAGTTTTTACCTGAGAAACACTCGAGGAAGTCTTGTTCCAGTTTGATGGCTCGATCCAGAGCTTTCCTCGCCTGGTCCTCTGAGAGACGCTTGTTCAGATCCCTGCACACACACACACACACACATTACACACCAACACACATGTTCCGAATGAACTGTCCCAGTGACACAGCAGTGAGAGCGTCTACATCAGCTGTGACGTATGTCATGACCTCACTGATGACCTCACTGACTTACAAGATGTTCTCCAGGGACCGTGGTCGGATGAAGATGGCGATGGGTTGAAGCTGAGCGGCCTGCAGCCTCCTCACCGCGTTGGCCGACACATCCAGGATGCAGTGTTTCCCCTGGTGAGCACACACACACACGCACACACACACACGCACACGCACACCGTCCTCAGCTCACCACTTCAACATCGCTGACACCGTCACCACGATAAGCGGCGTGTCTCTCACCTGCTCGGCCACCTGCCGGACGCTCTGCACCGACGTCCCGTACAGGTGGTTGTTGTACTGTCCCGCCTCGATGAAGCGGTGGGACTGGATGTCCCGCTCCATCTGTTCCCGTGACGACACAAAGTGGTAGTCCCGCCCGTCGGCCTCGTAGTCCCTTCGGGGGCGGGTCGTGTCTGCAGAGAGAGAGAGGGGGAGTGACATCACTTCCTGTTTGTCTATGTCATGTTTTTCAGCTTTAATAACACTTACGAGGGACGCAGGAGCCGAACTTGTCCGGGAACTCGGAGAGCAGGTCGTCATTGACTCGGTCTTTGGTCGGCCCCAAGATGATGACCGGACGAGCGTAGTCCACTAGAGAGACAGACAGGAAACTTTATTAACACCTGCTCGTTACTGACAAACAGAGACAGGTAACTTTATTAACACCTGCTCGTTACTGACAAACAGAGACAGGTAACTTTATTAACACCTGCTCGTTACTGACAAACAGAGACGGGTAACTTTATTAACACCTGCTCGTTACTGACAAACAGAGACAGGTAACTTTATTAACACCTGCTCGTTACTGACAAACAGAGACGGGTAACTTTATTAACACCTGCTCGTTACTGACAAACAGAGACAGGTAACTTTATTAACACCTGCTCGTTACTGACAAACAGACGGGTAACTTTATTAACACCTGCTCGTTACTGACAAACAGAGACAGGTAACTTTATTAACACCTGCTCGTTACTGACAAACAGACAGGTAACTTTATTAATACCTGCTTGTTACTGGATTGGATTGGTCGACTGGATTCAGTGTTCTATTGATTGCTTGATAATATAACTGTAGGTAGAGTTAGATTAATAGCAGTCTGGATGCATCGATCATCGTCCACGAGGACCTGAACTGTAGCAGCCTCTGAGTGGTGGACTGAACAACATCGTGTTTTATTCCTCACGTGTAAGAGGCAGGTTGTGTTAAAAGTTAAAGGTTAAAGTTGACACTGACCTTCAATCTGAGTGATGAGCTCGTAGCTGTGAACGAAGCCTTCTCTACCTGTGAACAGAAAGCAGAACGTTTACAAAGTGAAGACATGAGACGCTGCGTCTTCCTCCAGTGTTTCCTGTTCCTACCTTTACTCTTCATACGGGACCACTCTTTCCTCTCCACCCTGAAACACACAAACACTGTCGGTCACCAGGAGTTTGTTTACCGGAGCAGCCGGTCTAGTGGATGATGGATCGTATTGAACCTGTGCTTAGAGGGGATGTAGCCCAGCTCCTCCAGCTCCCCCTGCTGGTTCACCCGTCTCGCCTGCCACCACTCGTCGTCGGCGCTATCCATCACGTGGAGAACCTCCCCAAAGTTAAAGTCCAGAGCTTGTGATAGAACTCCGCAGTCCCACTGCTTATCGTAGTCGAAGAGCGCCCTGAAAACCACAACAAACACACAGTCAGTCCTGATGACCACGGCTCCTCCAGCCGGACCAGGTGTGAGGAGACCCGGCTCACCTGAGGTAGAAGCTGCGGTTGACTCTCAGACTGCCGGACGAGCTGTTCATCATCTGCTCCCTCAGGTCGTGGATCTTTGCTTCGAAGCGACTGTACTCTGCAGACAAGACGACAGGTACTACTGTTATTGTAGTAATACTACTAGTACTAGTATTGTGTAGTACTACAGTGGTCAGGTGTGTGCTCACCTTCAGGTCTGTACTGGGCCACGATGGTGACGGTCTGACCTGCGTTCTTCAGAGCTGCTGCTGCCTGTTCATGAGTGGCGTACCTGAGATCCACACCATTCACCTGTACACACACACACACACACACACACACACAAAGTAATTTAAATATCTAAACCAAAGAAGAACCTGGTCTCTGTACTCACACTGAGGACCTGGTCTCTGTACTCACACTGAGGACCTGGTCTCTGTACTCACACTGAGGATCTGGTCTCTGTACTCACACTGAGGACCTGGTCTCTGTACGACCTGGTCTCTGTACTCACACTGAGGATCTGGTCTCTGTACTCACACTGAGGATCTGGTCTCCCTTCCTGAGCTCTCCGCTCAGGTCTGCTGGTCCTCCTGCCAGGATGAAGGAGATGAAGATCCCCTCTCCGTCCTCTCCACCCACGATGTTGAAACCCAGACCGGTGGACCCCCGCTGGACGCAGACCCGGCGGGGCTCCCGAGAATACTCGTCCTCTCCCATCATGCCTCGGGGTATGGGTGAGTATCGCCGTGGTGACGGAGGAGGGAGGACTTGTGGGTAATCGCACATGTAGTCCGGCTCCATGTAGGCTGCAGGGAAATAAAGGACAGGATGTGTAAAGGACCAGACAGGAACAGGATCAGATAAGGACAGGACCAGACAGGGACAGGACCAGATAGGAACAGGACCAGATAAGGACAGGACCAGACAGGGACAGGACCAGATAAGGTAAGAACCGGGTTTATGTTACAACCAGGTTCAAGTTGAAATCGGGTTCAGGTAAGAATCGGGTTATAAGTACTAGGTCTAGGTTAGAACTAGGTCAGGGTAGAACCAGGTTCAGGATAGAACCGGGTTCAGGCTAGAACCGGGTTCAGGAACCAGGTCAGGGTAGAACCAGGTTCAGGCTAGAACCAGGTCTAGGTTAGAACTAGGTCAGGGTAGAACCAGGTTCAGGCTAGAACCGGGTTCAGGCTAGAACCAGGTCTAGGTTAGAACTAAGTCTAGGTTAGAACCAGGTCAGGGTATAACCAGGTTCAGGGTAGAACTAGGTCTAGGTTAGAACCAGAACCCCTAGCGGCTGGTCTGAGACCCTCATCCAGGTCTTTGACGCTATTTGTGGAGCAGCTAACAGTGTTAGCATAGCTTAGCATAGCATTGATCGCACCAAACTCCATTCAGAAAACGGCTGTTTTAACTTCACACACAAATGATCACGTGATCATCAAACAGGAAGTGTACGTACAGCTGGTCAGGTCGGGGGGGCTGTATCGATCAGCTGGGTGGATGTACTGCGAGGTGGGCGTGGCCACCTTCAGGTAGACCACCTCCCCCGTGTTCTTCAGGGCCACCACGGCGTCCTCGTGCAGGACGTCCTCCAGGGACACGTGGTTCACCTGCCGAGGACAGAGGTCTGAGGTCAGGTTAAGTGAGAGTCCTGAGGACAATATGAAGACGTCTTTGAGGGGTTTTTACTTACCGCCAGGATCTTGTCCCCGATCTGGAGCCGTCCATCGCGGTGCGCCGCTCCGCCCTCGATGATCTTAGTGACGTAGATGCTGTTGTCTCCTGGAACGTGTTGGTTCCCCACACCACCCGCTATACTGAAGCCCAGACCTGAACCAGACAGAGGCAGGGACAGACAGGGACAGGACCAGACAGGGACAGGGACACACAGGGACAGGACCAGACAGGGACAGACAGGGACAGGGAGAGGGACACACAGGGAGAGGGACACACAGGGACAGGACCAGACAGGGACACACAGGGACAGGACCAGACAGGGACAGGGAGAGGGACACACAGGGACAGGACCAGACAGGGACAGGGAGAGGGACACACAGGGACAGGTCCAGACAGGGACAGGGAGAGGGACACACAGGGACAGGTCCAGACAGGGACAGGACCAGACAGCTTAAAACCTGTGTGATGAATCACGTGAGGACGGTTCTTACTGGAACACATTTAATACAAAGTAAAAGTCCTTCAGCTGAACACAGTGAGACAGACCACTACAACTGTTTCCTCCCCTCGTCTCCTTTCCTACCTTTAGGCCCTTTCATCAGTTTGATTTGTGTGATGCGTTCGCTCAGTGGGCGTCGCCGCAGGACGTAGAGCCTGACGACAGGCCCCGCCTCCTTCAGCGCCTCCACTGCAATGGAGTGAGTGACCTCACGCACGTCCACGTCGTTAACAAATACGATGCTATCGTTCACCCTGAAGACAGAGACAGAAACCAGTGAGGACGTCTGGACCTCAATCCTTCAGAGGAGGGTTAAAGGGTTCAGACCTGGTTTTAAGGTCCAGGTTACAACCGGATTTAGGTAAGAACCAGGTTTAGGTAAGAACCGGGTTTAGGTAAGAACCGGGTTCAATTTAGAACCAGGTTTAGGTAAGAACCAGGTTTAGGTAAAAACCGGGTTCAAGTTAGAACTAGGTCAGGGTAGAACCAGGTTCAGGGTAGAACCAGATCTAGGTTAGAACCAGGTCTAGGTTAGAACCAGGTCAGGGTCTAGGCTGTAGATGGATCTGTACCTGAGGCGTCCGTCCTGGGCGGCTGCTCCTCCAGGGATGATCTTAGTGATGAAGATGGATGGGTCATCTCCGATGTGAGGATTATCGGTTCCTCCTGCGATGCTAAAGCCCAGACCAGAGTTCCCCTAACACACACACATTAATACACACATTAATACACACGTTAACACATTAATACACATATTAACACATTAACACATACATTAACACATTAATACACATATTAACACATTAATACACACATTAATACACACATTAACACATTAATACACACATTAATACACACATTAACACAATAATACACACATTAATACACACATTAACACATTAATACACACATTAACACATTAATACACACATTAATACACACATTAACACATTAATACACATATTAACACATTAACACATACATTAACACATTAATACACATATTAATACATTAATACACACATTAATACACACATTAACACATTAATACACACATTAACACATTAATACACATATTAACACATTAATACACACATTAATACATTAATACACACATTAATACAAACATTAATACACACATTAATACACATTAATACACACATTAACACATTAATACACATATCAACACATTAATACACACATTAACACATTAATACACACATTAATACACACATTAACACATTAATACACACATTAATACACACATTAACACATTAATACACACATTAATACACACATTAACACATTAATACACACATTAATACACATATTAACACATTAATAAACACATTAACACATTAACATACACATTAACACATTAATACACATATTAAGACATTAACACACACACATTAATACACACATTAACACATTAATACACACATTAACACATTAATACACATATTAACACATTAATACACACATTAATACATACATTAATACACACATTAATACACACATTAACACATTAATACACACATTAACACATTAACACACACATTAACACATTAATACACACATTAACACATTAACACATACATTAACATATTAATACACACATTAACACATTAATACACACATTAACACACACATTAACACATACATTAACATATTAATACACACATTAACACATTAACACACACATTAACACACACATTAACCCATTAACACATTAATACACATATTAACACATTCATACACACATTAACACACACATTAATACACACATTAATACACACATTAATACACACATTAACACATTAATACACACATTAACACATTAACACATTAATACACACATTAACACATTAATACACACATTAACACATTAATACACATATTAACACATTAATACACACATTAACACACACATTAACACACACATTAACACATTAATACACATATTAACACATTAATACACACATTAACACATTAACACACACATTAACACACACATTAACACATTCATACACATATTAACACATTAATACACACATTAACACATTAACACACACATTAACACACACATTAATACACACATTAACACATTAACACACACATTAACACACACATTAACACATTAACACACACATTAACACATTAATACACACATTAACACAAAAATTAACACATTAACACACACATTAACACATTAATACATACATTAACACACACATTAACACATTGTAGGGATTTCACCATCTGAACAAAGAATGTTTTTGGATTCTGAAGGAGAGAACGGATAACTTCTGTGCCCCGTTCTCCCCGTTAACGTCAACATTTTGCCGGTCATAAGGAAGAAGAATTCCCTTCATTTCCGAGAAAGTCTCCGCGCAGCTTGACACTCCGGATCCCGAGTTGAACCAGGAAACCCGAGAACCACATTGACCGCTACGAAGTGGTCTCACAGTAGGAGGCTTGTGTCTGGGCAGAGTTAGGTCATAGAGTGTTTATTACCTCGTTTTGTTTAAGTTTACTGTATTGCATTTACGGACCACCGAGTGCTGTGAAGAACCTACTGTTGTGTTCCATGCTGCTGTAGTAGTGTGGTGTTAGATCATCAGTGAGGCTGCTTATCGAGACTATCACGGCCGAATCTGAGTTCACCAGTCGGGTTTCTGTGCGACGGAGAAGCAGTTACTATTTACTGCGACACTGAAGATCTGCCTTTTTTGAGTGTTTTCCTTTTTTTCTCTTCTTTTACTACCCCCCCCCACACACACACACACACACACACACACACACACACACACGCACACACACACTCGCACACACACACACACACACTCACACAGACACACACACACACTCACACAGACACACACACACTGGGTTAGCTAACTATCTCAGACAGTGGAAATGCGGTCTCTATACGAGACTACCCTCCACTTTGATAGTCCTACGTATCTAACTCCGCCATATTGTTTGTGGACCCACGTTTCAGATTACAGTCAGCCATTGTCTGAGTAGTTTCTCGCTTCTCCCCCCCCCCCCCCCCCCACACACACACACACACACACATACACACACACACACACTCTCACCACAGATAGTTTGTTGATGTTAGCGTGCTCATGATTGTATAGTTGTTGTTATTTTTAGATTATTTAGATGATCACTATTATTGAACTTAATAAACTCTGTTCTACTCTAAAGAGCAGCTGTCTGTGATTACTGTGTGTTTGTGATAACAGCTGATATAAACCTTCACCTTCACTCTGGATGTGTAACAGCACTCAGACTGTTGACATTGTGAGTGAACACGAATGATGAGACTTAGTTTATAGTTTGTTTATTGGTCCCTGTTCTCAGGGTGGAGCCCCGTTATTATTCATAATTGTTAATAATCTCACTGACGTTAATAATTCTATTGGTGTATTTAATGTTGGATCTCAGTCATGTAACACACTAACAGCTGTGACTCTGAACACAAGCGTTAGATTAAAGTTCACATGTTTGATTCCTGAAATAACCGACGTGAGTTAAAATAAACTGCTGATTATTCCTGGAGCTTTGAAACAGTTTCTAAAAACAGCTCACACACACACACAGTACACACTGTAACACACACATAATACACACTGTAACACACACACAGTACACACACATAATACACACTGTAACACACACACACAGTACACACACATAGTACACACTGTAACACACACACACATAGTACACACTGTAACACTCACACACTTATTACACACTGTAACACACACACACACAGTGCACACTGTAACCCACACACACACATAATACACACTGTAACACACACACGCGTATCAGGATCCATTCGTTTTCATTGATTCAGAGTCTCAGAGACAGAAAGTTTCCTGCTGCTGAACCGAGAGGACATTTAGTCCTTAGTGTGTGTTAAACGTGTGTGTACGTGTGTTACAGTGTGTGTGTACCTGTGTTACAGTGTGTGGTATGTGTATAGCGTGCCACAGGGTGTAGTGTGTCTGTACTATGTGTGTGTGTATTGTATGTGTGTGTATTTTGTACGTATATTGTGTGTGTATTTGTGTGTGTATAGTGTATGTGTTACAGTGTGAGTATTTTGTGTGTTACTGTGTGTACTATGTGTGTATAGTGTGTGTATAGCGTGTACTATGTGTCTGTGTGTATAGTGTGTGTTGTGTGTATAGTGTATAGTGTGTACTGTGTGTGTTTAGTGTACAGTGTGTGTGTGTACTTTGTGTGTATAGTGTGTGTTGCGTTGTGTCTCACCCTCTCCAGAGTGATCTCTTCATACTCCAGCTCTCCTTCTGATCCGTTCATCTATAAAAACAGAACAAGATTTAAATCACATGCAGCATCTCTCTCTGTCTCCAAGGCAACACCATGGTAACTACTGTCGAGCCCTCAGGGGGCCGGTTACCAGGCAACTGTAACTGTAACTATGGCGACCACCTCTCCGTCCACCACATGATTATTACATCACTTCCTGCAGAGACATCAGGTCGGTTTCAGAAGATTTTATTGATCATCAATCAACAGAAATCTCTCGTTACGTTGTTACTTTAAGGTGTTACATCCCGGTGTTACTACAGCCCAGTGTTACTACAGCCGGGTTTTACTACAGCCCAGTGTTACTACAGCCGAGTGTTACTACAGCCCAGTGTTACTACAGCCGGGTGTTACTACAGCCGAGTGTTACTACAGCCGGGTGTTACTACAGCCCAGTGTTACTACAGCCGAGTGTTACTACAGCCCAGTGTTACTACAGCCGGGTGTTACTACAGCCCACTGTTACTACAGCTGAGTGTTACTACAGCCCGAGTATTGCTACAGCCCGGTGTTACTACAGACCAGTGTTACTACAGCCCGAGTGTTACTACAGCCCGAGTGTTACTACAGCCCAGTGTTACTACAGCCCGAGTGTTGCTACAGACCAGTGTTACTACAGCCCGAGTGTTACTACAGCCCGAGTGTTGCTACAGCTCGAGTGTTACTACAGCCCAGTGTTACTACAGCCCGAGTGTTACTACAGCCCGGTGTTGCTACAGCCCGGTGTTGCTACAGCTGAGTGTTACTACAGCCCGAGTGTTGCTACAGCCCAGTGTTGCTACAGACCAGTGTTACTACAGCCGGGTGTTACTACAGCCCAGTGTTACTACAGCCGAGTGTTACTACAGCCCAGTGTTACTACAGCCGAGTGTTACTACAGCCGGGTGTTACTACAGCCCACTGTTACTACAGCCGAGTATTGCTACAGCCCGGTGTTACTACAGACCAGTGTTACTACAGCCCGAGTGTTACTACAGCCCGAGTGTTGCTACAGCCCGAGTGTTACTACAGCCCGGTGTTGCTACAGCCCGGTGTTGCTACAGCTGAGTGTTACTACAGCCCGGTGTTACTACAGCCCGAGTGTTGCTACAGCCCGGTGTTGCTACAGCCCGAGTGTTGCTACAGCCCGAGTGTTGCTACAGCCCGGTGTTACTACAGCCCGGTGTTTCTCTCTCTCTGTCTCTCTGTCTCTCTCTCTCATATATTCTGTCTTTCTGTCGGTCTCTCTGTCCTTCAGGGCTGCACAGCTGTCATCACTGTGTTTGTCTCTGGAGGAGCTTCAGTTATATAACAGAGAGAGAAAGAGGCAGTTACAGTTCACTGTGAATTAATTAAACCTCTTCACTTCCCATGACAGCTCTCTCTCTCTCTCTGTCTCTCCTTCTCTCTATATGAGAGAGAGACACAGACAGAGAGAGAGAGACATATATAGACACATATATACATATATATATATATACATATATATACACATATATATATATATGTATATATATGTGTCTATATATATGTCTCTCTCTCTCTCTCTCTCTCTCTATCTATCTGTGTCTCCATTAAATCCTCTCCACGTTTATCAACCTCTGTGAGAAACAGTCCAGGTTGGTTTCTGAGTCCAGGACAGACCTGAACCACGAGATACAAGTCTGGACCACGAGATACAAGTCTCTACCAATAGATAGGAGTCTGGATCAATAGATAGGAGTCTGGACCACGAGATACAAGTCTGGACCACGAGATACAAGTCTGTACCACGAGATACAAGTCTGTACCAATAGATAGGAGTCTGGACCACGATATACGAGTCTGGACCACGAGATACAAGTCTGTACCAATAGATAGGAGTCTGGACCACGATATACGAGTCTGGACCACGAAATACAAGTCTGTATCAAAAGATACGAGTCTGGACCACGAGGACCAAACCTGCTAACAGTCTGGTAGCTTACCTAAATCAATGCTAACAGTCTGGTAGTTTACCAAAGTCAATATTAATAGTCTGGTAGCTTACCTAAGTCAATATTAATAGTCTGGTAGCTTACCTAAATCAATGCTAAAAATCTAGTAGCTGATCAAAATCAATTTTAACAGTCTAGTAGCTTATTCAAAATGTCAGTATTTTAGCTAACTGAAGCTAACTAACGAACTTGTAGCTAACGAAAGTGGAAGATAAACGTCTACAGCTGTTACCTTGAGCCGAAGCTTACAGTGTAGGGGCTAATTAAAGTAAAATACATGTATACTCAGTGTAGCTGCTAACTTTAGCTAAAGCTAACAGTCACAATGCTAAGTAGAGTTAGCCTGGTTCAGGAACAGAACCTACGACGTGAACATAATGAGTCGCGGTTGGTCCAATCAGAGCAGAAACAACATTATTGGTTTGACTACAGGCCCCTCCCCCTCCACCCCTGGTCCAATCAGTAATCAGATCTATTGATCGATAATGAAAGAGGTCCTACCATCATCCTCTGCCTGTGTCTCTTTGCTCGTCTCACGTTGTTGATGAATCGTCTTCCCATCTTCTTAGCGTACCACACCGACACAAACATCACTCCCTCTCTCTCTCTCTCTCTGCCTGTCTCTCTCTCTCTCTGTTACATAAAGACTGATGGAGTGACGGATGAATAATTAACAAGCCAACAGGAAAGAGAGAGAGAGAGAGGGGGGTGGGGGGGTGGAGGAGAAGAACCTCGTTAGGTGTCGTCTCCTGGACCCATTAACGAAGCCTCCGACATGACTGACAGCTCAGCTCATCACTCAGTGAGAGAAAGGGGGGGGGGGGGGGGGAGAGAGACAGAGACAGAGAGAGAGAGAGACAGAGGTGATAAACCAGATGAAGTGGAATGAAGAACGATCGAATCCCAACGAGAACAGAAAAAGAGAGAGGTTGATTCTGTCTCTCTGTCATCCCTCCTTCCTTCCTTGCTCCTTCCTTCCTCCTCCTCTCTTTCTGCTCGACCCGACGCCTGACTGAGCAGCCTCAGTGTGTCTATGTCTCTCTACCTCTCTCTCTCTCTCTCTCTCTCTTTCTCTCTCTGAAGGAATCCCATCCCCTTTGTGACGTCACTATTTTACCAGCAGAGAGAGAGAGAGGTAGAGAGAGAGAGAGAGAGAGACAGAGAGAGAGAGAGAGAGGTAGAGAGAGTGAGAGAGAGAGAGAGAGAGAGACAGACAGACAGAGAGAGAGAGAGACAGAGAGACAGAGAGAGAGAGAGACAGAGAGACAGAGAGAGAATGATTTCAGCACACATTCAGGCTAATGTTGTTGCCATGGTAACTCCCCTTCTGCCCCCCCTCCATTGTCGTCGTTGTCATGGTGATGGCCGAGCAAAAAAAGAGAGGGATACATTCAGAGCATCCTACACTGTGTGTGTGTGTGTGTGTGTTTCAGTAATTAGACACCAGTAAATATAAGACCCTCAGAACCTCCTCAGCCAGCCCTAGAGGGGTTCTTAAGAACCCCTAGAACCTCCTCAAGGCCCCTACAAGACCCTCAAGCACCGTAGGAACCTCCTCAAAGACAATGTCCTCTGGTGGAGAACTTTCTCAAAAGCACCAATCAATCAACTTCCTTTCAACACTGTTTGACTGACAGCTGAATTCTGGGAAGTGTAGTGCAGAAGTCCCCCTGTGTGTGTGTGTGCACGTACGGTGTGCGTGTGTGTGTGCACGTACGGTGAGTGCGGCAGGGTGTGTGTATCCGTCCAGGTGTGCGTGGCTCAGCTCGGTGCTGCGTCCATGGGTCATGTGACCGGGGCTGGGGTCAATGGGCGGAGTCTCATCGTCTTGGTAACGGTACTTCTGCAGAGACACAGATCACATGGTGTTAGCGTTAGCTGTTAGGATTAGCATCTCTGAGAACATCCCGCTTAAGTGTCTTGCTCAAGGACACATCGACATGCGAAGAGCGGAGGCAGAGCCGGGGATCGAACCGCCGATCCTCTGATCGAAGGAAGGGTTAGGGTTATCTTCTCAAGGACCACTCAAACCTCTAGAACCTCCTCAATGACCACCAAAAGCCATAGAACCTCCTCAAATACCACTAACACATATAGAACCTCATGAAGGACCACTAAAAGCCTTAGAACCTCCTAAGGGCCAGTAAAGGTCTACCATTTTCTAAAGGACCACTCAAACCTCTAGAACCTCCTCAATAACCACCAAAAGCCCTACAACCTCCTCAAATACCACTAACACATATAGAACCTCATGAAGGACCACTAAAAGCCTTAGAACCTCCTAAGGGCCAGTAAAGGTCTACAATTTTCTAAAGGACCACTCAAACCTCTAGAACCTCCTCAATAACCACCAAAAGCCCTACAACCTCCTCAAATACCACTAACACATATAGAACCTCATGAAGGACCACTAAAAGCCTTAGAACCTTCTTAAGGACCACTAAAACCTCTAGAACCTACTGAAGGACCTATAAAAGCACTAGAACCTCCTCACCACTAACTCATTGAGATTGTAAACCTCCAGACAGAGAGAGATAGGACGACACAGAGAGAGAGAGACAGACACAGAGAGAGAGAGAGAGACAGAGAGAGAGAGATAGACACAGAGAGAGAGAGAGAGAGAGAGAGAGAGCGACAGACACAGAGAGAGAGAGAGAGAGAGAGACAGACACAGAGAGAGAGAGACAGAGAGAGAGAGCGAGAGAGAGAGAGAGACAGACACAGAGAGAGAGAGACAGAGAGAGAGAGCGAGAGAGAGAGAGAGACAGACACAGAGAGAGAGAGACAGAGATGCTGATGCAGTTGCCGTAGTAACAAGAAGGCCTTGTGAGCCCCCGTTGCCTGGCAACTAACATCACCGGATAGAAGAGGAGCCAGCAATTCATAAATTCACCAGCCTACATGACCCACAATGCACCTCTCCCTCTGACAGCTGTGTGGTAGATTGTGGAGTGGAAACAACCTGCAAATATACGACCAAACCAGGGCTAAAATAACCAGTAAATATATGACCAAACTAGGGCTAAAACAACCGGCAAATATACGACCAAACTAGGACTAAAACAACCAGTAAATATATGACCAAACTAGGGCTAAAACAACCAGTAAATATATGACCAAACTAGGGCTAAAACAACTAGTAAATATACGACCAAACCAGGGCTAAAACAACCAGTAAATATACAACCAAACTGGGGCTAATACAACCAGTAAATATACAACCAAACTAGGGCTAAAACAACCAGTAAATATATGACCAAACTAGGGCTAAAACAACTAGTAAATATACGACCAGACCAGGGCTAAAATAACCAGTAAATATACGACCAAACCAGGGCTAAAATAACCAGTAAATATACAACCAAACTAGGGCTAAAACAACCAGCAAATATACGACCAAACCAGGGCTAAAATAACCAGTAAATATACGACCAAACCAGGGCTAAAACAACCTGCAAATATACGACCAAACCAGGGCTAAAATAACCAGTAAGTATACGACCAAACCAGGGCTAAAACAACCAGTAAATATATGACCAAACTAGGGCTAAAACAACCGGCAAATATACGACCAAACTAGGACTAAAACAACCAGTAAATATACGACCAGACCAGGGCTAAAATAACCAGTAAATATACTACCAAACCAGGGCGAAAACAACCAGTAAATATACGACCAGACCAGAGCTAAAATAACAAGTAAATATACGACCAAACCAGGGCTAAAATAACCAGTAAATATACGACCACACTAGGGCTAAAACAACCAGTAAATATACGACCAAACTAGGGCTAAAACAACTAGTATATATACAACCAAACTAGGGCTAAAACAACCAGTAAATATACGACCAAACTGGGGGTAAAACAACTAGTATATATACAACCAAACTAGGGCTAAAACAACCAGTAAATATATGACCAAACTAGGGCTAAAACAACCAGTTAATATACGACCAAACTAGGGCTAAAACAACCAGTAAATATATGACCAAACTAGGGCTAAAACAACCAGCAAATATATGACCAAAGCAGGGCTAAAATAACAAGTAAATATAGGACCAAACCAGGGCTAAGATAACCAGTAAATATACAACCAAACTAGGGCTAAAACAACCAGTAAATATACAACCAAACTAGGGCTAAAACAACCAGTAAATATATGACCAAACTAGGGCTAAAACAACTAGTAAATATACAACCAAACTAGGGCTAAAACAACCAGTAAATGTATGACCAAACTAGGGCTAAAACAACCAGTAAATATACGACCAAACCAGGGCTAAAACAACCAGTAAATATACAACCAAACCAGGGCTAAAATAACCAGTAAATATACGACCAGACCAGGGCTAAAACAACTAGTAAATATACGACCAGACCAGGGCTAAAATAACCAGTAAATATACTACCAAACCAGGGCGAAAACAACCAGCTAATATACGACCAAACTAGGGCTAAAACAACCAGCAAATATATGACCAAACCAGGGCTAAAATAACAAGTAAATATAGGACCAAACTAGGGCTAAAACAACCAGCAAATATACGACCAAACTAGGGCTAAAACAACCAGCAAATATACAACCAAACTAGGGCTAAAACAACCAGCAAATATACGACCAAACTAGGGCTAAAACAACCAGCAAATATACGACCAAACCAGTGCTAAAACAACCTGTAAATATACGACCAAACCAGGGCTAAAATAACCAGTAAGTATACGACCAAACCAGGGCTAAAACAACCAGTAAATATATAAATATATGACCAAACTAGGGCTAAAACAACCAGCAAATATACGACCAAACTAGGGCTAAAACAACCAGTAAATATACAACCAAACTAGGGCTAAAACAACCAGTAAATATATGACCAAACTAGGGCTAAAACAACTAGTAAATATACAACCAAACTAGGGCTAAAACAACCAGTAAATGTATGACCAAACTAGGGCTAAAACAACCAGTAAATATACGACCAAACCAGGGCTAAAACAACCAGTAAATACACGACCAAACCAGGGCTAAAATAACCAGTAAATATACGACCAGACCAGGGCTAAAACAACTAGTAAATATACGACCAGACCAGGGCTAAAATAACCAGTAAATATACTACCAAACCAGGGCGAAAACAACCAGCTAATATACGACCAAACTAGGGCTAAAACAACCAGCAAATATAGGACCAAACTAGGGCTAAAACAACCAGCAAATATACGACCAAACTAGGGCTAAAACAACCAGCAAATATACGACCAAACTAGGGCTAAAACAACCAGCAAATATACGACCAAACTAGGGCTAAAACAACCAGTAAATATACGACCAAACCAGGGCTAAAACAACCAGTAAATACACGACCAAACCAGGGCTAAAATAACCAGTAAATATACTACCAAACCAGGGCGAAAACAACCAGCTAATATACGACCAAACTAGGGCTAAAACAACCAGCAAATATATGACCAAACCAGGGCTAAAATAACAAGTAAATATAGGACCAAACTAGGGCTAAAACAACCAGCAAATATACGACCAAACTAGGGCTAAAACAACCAGCAAATATACGACCAAACCAGGGCTAAAACAACCTGTAAATATACGACCAAACCAGGGCTAAAATAACCAGTAAGTATACGACCAAATCAGGGCTAAAACAACCAGTAAATATATGACCAAACTAGGGCTAAAACAACCAGCAAATATATGACCAAACCAGGGCTAAAATAACAAGTACATATAGGACCAAACTAGGGCTAAAACAACCAGTAAATATACGACCAAACTAGGGCTAAAACAACCAGTTAATATACGACCAAACTAGGGCTAAAACAATCAGCAAATATATGACCAAACCAGGGCTAAAATAACAAGTAAATATAGGACCAAACCAGGGCTAAGATAACCAGTAAATATACGACCAAACTAGGGCTAAAACAACCAGTTAATATACGACCAAACTAGGGCTAAAACAATCAGCAAATATATGACCAAACCAGGGCTAAAATAACAAGTAAATATAGGACCAAACTAGGGCTAAAACAACCAGTAAATATACGACCAAACTAGGACTAAAACAACCAGTAAATATATGACCAAACTAGGGCTAAAACAACCAGTTAATATACAACCAAACCAGCGCTAAAACAACTAGTAAATATACAACCAAACCAGGGCTAAAACAACCAGTAAATATACAACCAAACCAGGGCTAAAACAACCAGTAAATATACAACCAGACCAGGGCTAAAACAACCAGTAAATATACAACCAGACCAGGGCTAAAACAACCAGTAAATATACAACCAAACCAGTAAAGATACAACCAGAGCAGGGCTAAAACATTATACGACCAGACCAGTGCAAAACACACCAGTAAATATATGACAAGACCAGGGCTAAACACATTAGTTATTATATGAACAAACCAGTGATAAAATAACCAGTAATAAAAGTATGGAGTCCCAAAGTTCTGAATGATGATAGTTTTCATTATAGCGCTTGTGGACAAGATCTTCATCTTGTGCCAATTATTCAATTGAACAAGGTATTTTGGGTGTAATCTTGTTTGCAGATATTTTGTATCTTGTCCACAGACGTCGTTTGCTCAATATCGATATATTGTGAAAATGATCTTCCTCTTTTGCGTGAAATATAAAACTATATTTTTTGAGATATCTTTTTCAAACAATGAAGTTTGAACATGAAAACAAACAAATCTTTCTAAATAGTTTTAACGCAGCCTACAACCACCAATTTGAAAATGTGTTGTTCAACTGTGGTCATTCACGATGCCTCCTCTGTTTCCACTAACGTTACGTTAAAGAAGTCGCACCGCAAAAGTCTCTTCATCTACGATCTTTGCATCTATACGGTGTTTCATTTGTTACCTATTAGACGGTTTGGTGCCATGACTCTCTTACTTACCTCCAATTTACTTACGTACAATAAGAATAGTACGTTTACCGAGAGGAAGTGAATGAATGCAACAGATCAGAGTGACAGAGCATTTTACGAACATCACAAGGAGAACGAGACGCGACCTGTTGCACTTAATTCTAATTCAAACAGATTGTTACGGATCTATGTTTGTTTTCTTATTTTTAATTTGGATAAAACACAACTGCATCATTTGAAATGTCTAAAAAAACACATGTTTTTCCACATGGCTACAGCCCTGCTAACAGCTAGCTACAGGCTGGAGCTAACCTGAGTTAACATACATGCTAATGTGGCCACGCTAACCACACACACACACACACACACACACACACACACACACACACACACAGATACAGATACACACAAGTGAAAAGAGAGAGAGACGCAGGGTATTGAATGAAAACATGACGAAAGCAGCAAACACACAGACATGAAAACCGGCTTTGATGGTTTATGAGGACACGTACACACATACACATGTTTTATGAGGACACGTGTCCTCATAAAACATGTGTGTGTGTATCTGTGTGTGTGTTTTAGCAGCTGCATGCGAGCGGTCTGCTCTTACCTTGGTGGTGACAATGCAGAGGCAGTCCATATCCACACACACACACACTCACACACACACACACTCACACACACACATTTTCACACACACTCACACACTCATGCTTGATGTCTCTCTCTCTCTCTCTGTCTCTCTCTCTCTCTCTCTCTCTCTCTCTTTGTCGCCCTCCCCCTCTCTCTCTCCTCGTCCGTCTGTCCTCGCTTGCCCGCTCGCCCTCTCTATCCTCCGTCTGCCAGCACCGGGCGAGCGAGAGGGGGGGGGGGGGGGCAGATGAGGAAGACTGGTGTTTTTTTTTGGAGGGGGGGGGGGGGGTGTACCTCCTTGAGTCACTCGCTGGTTGATGTGAGGAGGAGGTGGGGGTTGGGCTCCTGTTGCCATGGTGTTATGCAGCTGTTGCTCCGGTAATGCTGCTGCAGCTGTTGCTAGGTAACAGCGATGGGTGTTGCCATGTGCATTAGAGATGTGAGAGTGTGTTGTGTGTGTGTGTGTGTGTGTGTGTGTGCGTGTGTGTGTGTTCTTACCTGCCCAGGTGTGTGCGGTGGGCTCGTCGTCTGGTTCTCACAGACCGTCAACTCGTAGAACTCCTGTATGTCTGTACACACACACACACACACACACACCCATACACACACATACACACACACTCACATTAGTTCTCCGTTTTTAGTCTTGGACCAATCATATCGCTTCTTCATCAGTAATGGAATGTTACAAAGTACAATTACACAATTACTGTATGAATTAGATGTACTTTTACTTTATTTAATCTTTCTACTTCACTACATTAATCTGACAGCTTTAGTTCATTAATTTGTTAATGTTCATTTACTAGTGATAACGTTGGTAATCTTAGTGTTTTATTTTTGATGTTATTCATTTTAATGTATAAGTAACAATGTGAATACATCAGTAATAATGTTAATGTGTTAGTAATAATATGAATAATGTGAATGTTTTCGTAACAATGTTAATATTGTTAATGTCTTAGTAATAATAATATATTAGTAAGAATGTTAATAATGTTAATATATCAGTAATAATGTAATGTTAATTTATTATTAATACTGTTACTGTTAGTAATAATATGAATAATGTTGATAGTAACAATGTTAATAATTTAAATGTTTTAGTAATCAAGTTAATAATGTTAATTTATTAGTATTATGTCAATGGTATTGTTAATGTTAATATAATATGTTTTTACTATGTATATAGATAATATTTAATTTATATCTGTTGATTAACTTTAATCTGATTGATCTTTGGTTTATGTAATTACAGAGTCACAGATAAAGAGTTAATAAGACACACTCAGGAGTAATCCCTGCATGTGAGGTAATGATACTGTCCAATCACTGAGCGGTGATTTGCTGTGATGTCTCACTTATGACACCATTCATTCCAAATGATCACATGCAGAGAGTGAGTTGTGTGTGTGTGTAACATATGTGTGTTACCCAGCAGGGCCTGGAACAGGTCACTTTGGAAGATGTTCAGCAGTTTTTCAGCGCGACCCTTGACCCCTTCAGCAGCTCCGGCCTGACAGGCCTCCATCGCCTGCAGAGCACGCTCAGTATCTGTGGAGAACAACAAACACAGGATTTACTGGATTTCTTCTGAACAACAATAAACTTTAAACACACAGGAACGTCCTTATATAGGTGCAAAGTTGTTTCAGCTTGGACTTCCGAGAAACTTCAACATGAAACAATGTATCAACCAGTCCATACTGCAACACCTCCAACATGAAACAATGTATCAACCAGTCCATACTGCAACAACTCCAACATGAAACAATGTATCAACCAGTCCATACTGCAACAACTCCAACATGAAACAATGTATCAACCAGTCCATACTGCAACAACTCTAACATGAAACAATGTATCAACTAGTCTATACTGCAACAACTCTAACATGAAACAATGTATCAACTAGTCTATACTGCAACAACTCTAACATGAAACAATGTATCAACTAGTCCATACTGCAACACCTCCAACATGAAACAATGTATCAACTAGTCCAGACTGCAAAACCTCCAACATGAAACAATGTATCAACTAGTCCATACTGCAAAACCTCCAACATGAAACAATGTATCAACTAGTCCATACTGCAAAACCTCCAACATGAAACAATGTATCAACTAGTCCAGACTGCAAAACCTCCAACATGAAACAATGTATCAACCAGTCCATACTGCAACAACTCCAACATGAAACAATGTATCAACCAGTCCATACTGCAACAACTCCAACATGAAACAATGTATCAACCAGTCCATACTGCAACAACTCTAACATGAAACAATGTATCAACCAGTCCATACTGCAACAACTCTAACATGAAACAATGTATCAACTAGTCTATACTGCAACAACTCTAACATGAAACAATGTATCAACTAGTCCATACTGCTACAACTCTAACATGAAACACTGTATCAACTAGTCCATACTGCAACAACTCTAACATGAAACAATGTATCAACTAGTCCATACTGCAACAACTCTAACATGAAACAATGTATCAACCAGTCCATACTGCAACACCTCCAACATGAAACAATGTATCAACTAGTCCATACTGCAACACCTCCAACATGAAACACTGTATCAACTAGTCCAGACTGCAACAACTCTAACATGAAACACTGTATCAACCAGTCCAGACTGCAACTATTGCTATTAACCACTAGTTCATACATTGCATATTTTTTCTGATTGAGGGACATTTTAAAATGTCTCATTAAATCTCAGAAATGTTTTTTAAAATCGTCCATAATCCAGCAGAGGGTGCTGCAGCCCCCTCAGTCAGTGTTGATGGGAGATACATTTGTGTACTCTGTGTGCTGCTGAGTTCTTATCTTGTCAGTCAGTTCAGACGTTTAAAGTGTCACAAATGTTTTGTATGATTTTACTTCAAGAAGTGACTTTGATGTTTATTCAGACATTACTGGAACAGTTATGTAAATGAGATGAATACTAACGTTTACCAGATAAAGTGTATTTACTGCAGCATCAAAAGTAGTAGGAGTAGTAGTAGTAGTAGTAATCTTAGTGGTAGCAGTAGTAATAACTTTGCCAGTATCAAAAGTGTTAATAGATGCAGCAGAAGTACTACCTTATCAATTGTATCAATTATAATGGCAATAGTTGCAGTATTAGTGTTAGCAATCGCAGTAACTTTAGCAGTTACAGCAGTAGTACTGTAGTATTGTAAGTATTGTAGTAGAAGCAATAGTGGTAGTAGTAATATTAGTGGTAACTTTAATTGTAGTAGTAGTATCCAATACATTATTGCATGTATAATTTATTGTGCAACCCGTAAACCTTTAGTAGAAGCAGTATTTGAAGGTGTCAGTAGCAGTGTAATAACTTGAGCAGTAGTAGTAGTAGTAGTAGTAGTACTATGAGTAGTACAGGTAACATCACACAGAGAGTAATGAATGTCACTGATGACGTGATGAGAACAAACTGAAGAGGAAGAAGAGTGAAGAACAAGGACAACTGACAAACAGACACAATACAAGAAGTATACACTTGTACACACGATAATAAACACACACAGATACACACTGTGCGTATGTTTGTTTTAAAAACGTCTCACCTTCTCTCTTCAGCGGCATGTCGTCTCTCTGATCCACACAAATCCTCTTTGGGGATTTTACAAACACACACATTGCATGCTGGGTAATGAAGTCCTAATCCCATCAGCCCTCTGTGACACAGATAAGTACACACCGTGGCCCCGCCCTCCTCCTGCTGTCACACCACAAGATTGGACGATGCTGTCAGTCCCAGTTTGATTGACAGCTCTGTTAAACTGAATCATAATCGTTTTCAATTCTGTCTGAAGAGAAATATAAACAACATAAAGCTGCATTTTAAAAAACTATATGAAAATACAGCTTAATGATGTTGTTTATTCATTATTGATTCATTAGATTTATTAGTGTCAATGGACCCGAACCACTAGACTACTGGAGACTACTGGGAATCTAACCAGGGACCCTCTGTGGGATGGACCCGAACCACTAGACTACTGGAGACTACTGGGAATCAAACCAGGGACCCTCTGTGGGACGGACCCGAACCACTAGACTACTGGGAATCTAACCAGGGACCCTCTGTGGGATGGACCAGAACCACTAGACTACTGGGAATCTAATCAGGGACCCTCTGTGAGATGGACCTGAACCACTAGACTACTGGGAATGAAACCGGGGTCCCTCTGTGGGATGGACCCGAACCACTAGTCTACTGGGGATCAAACCAGGGACCCTCTGTGGGATGGACCCGAACCACTACTGGGAATGAAACCGAGGTCCCGCTGTGGGATGGACCCGAACCACTAGACTACTGGGAATCTAACCAGGGACCTGCTGTGGGATGGACCAGAACCACTAGACTACTGGGAATCTAACCAGGGACCTGCTGTGGGATGGACCAGAACCACTAGACTACTGGGAATCTAACCAGGGACCTGCTGTGGGATGGACCAGAACCACTAGACTACTGGGAATCTAACCAGGGACCTGCTGTGGGATGGACCCGAACCACTAGACTACTGGGAATGAAACCGAGGTCCCTCTGTGGGATGGACCAAAACCACTAGACTACTGGGAATCTAACAGGGACCTGCTGTGGGATGGACCCGAACCACTAGACTACTGGGAATCTAACCAGGGACCCTCTGTGGGATGGACCAGAACCACTAGACTACTGGGAATGAAACCGGGGTCCCTCTGTGGGATGGACCAGAACCACTAGACTACTGGGAATCTAACAGGGACCTGCTGTGGGATGGACCCGAACCACTAGACTACTGGGAATATGTGCAAAACATAAATAAAATAAAAGTCAACAAACTAGTTAAATTGTTTAAGTTAAGTGAAGGAAAAGTTATTTGAACACACAAAGTGTTTCTCTAATCAGCATGAACTGATCAGTTTGAGGAAAATCAATAACCTACTAAACATAAATAAGTGTGCCTTAGCCCTACGCCTTGCCTGTCAGGCTGACTTTATTCTTAATTACGTAACAACTTCGTGACTATATGTCATAGGTGGACTATAAACTCAGATATTTACTCTTTTTTAATAAACTGAGGAATTTGGTTGATAGATTTTCTTGGAGGACATGAACTGCAGCCAGAGAGTTTCAGTTGCCTGCAACCCTGCACACAGGGCATAATGTCATTGATAAAGATGTCTCTCTGTGGCGCTAAAACAGACAGAAAACCATCCGTCTTCGGTCAGAACCTTGTTGGACACATAAACCGTGTGAAGCCGCTTAAGGTTTACGGATATGTGTTTACTTTTGATTGTTAAATGGTTTATTTCCCGCCGTGATGTGTTTCCTATCAGGCACCATTCAGGACGCCTCTCTCCTTCTGCCGCCCCCTCTCTGAGCTGCGACCAATCAGACGACCTCTCGAGTGGAGTGGTCGTCTGATTGGTGGCAACTTGAGGGAGTGACCGTAGCTCAGCTCGGCACGTGATTGGAGGACTACGCCGTCACTCACGGGTCTAACCGCGGCTGACGTATTAAATAGCGGGCTCGAATCTAGAGCACGGCGAGAAGAAGCTAGCAGCTAGTCGCGGCTAACAGCTAACACTTTAGCAGAAGTCATTATTCATCGCCCCGCACACACGCACTGACACACGCACGCACACGCACGGGCAGCTCAGGCAGGGGCTCGTTTCACGCACATAGTTTGTGTGCGTGTGTTAGCGGACTTTTAGCTCCGCGCTAGCTACTTCCTGCATGTTAGCTGGAGAAGCTAACTGTTTACCAGGCTGTTCCTCGGGTCGGTTTTAATTATTCATGAGGGCGCTCCGTGATTGGTGGAGACAGCGACAGAGGCGGGGCCAGAGAGGGTTTGCGTGTGAATGATAAAACACGTCAGAGGACAAGTGGACTGTTTCTGCAGCACAGAGTGAGTATTAATGAGTATTAATGATGATTATTATTATTATTATTATTAATGATTATTAATCCTCAGTAAAAGTACTAACACCACACTGAACAAATACAGTAAAATGTAACTGCAGTAAAAGTACTAATACAAAGAATATATAATGTATATATATTTTTTTTTACACTGCGGTATTATTACTTTTACAGCAGTAACAGTATTTTTAAGTACACTTTAAATTAATTAATTTATGACTAAACATCAGATTTGATGAACTCTCAGCTAAAGTTGTCTGATGGATAAAGTGAAGTACAAATCAATGTATTTATTTAAGATAATTGTGAGCTCTGTGATTGGCTGATCCGTCCGCAGGTGGAAGATGATCAGGATGTCATTGGACACGGAGACCGTCCTCCCTCACGAGGTCAGCCCCGCCTTCCCCGGCACCGTCGGCCTATCGGAGCAGCCGCAGCCAGCCAAGACCCGCCCCCTGCTCCCAAAGAATGGCCTCCAGTTGCCCGGCAACAGCCAGGCCCCCGTCCAGCGAATCGCTAAGAGGCGTTACTCGATGGGCGTCGGCTTCAAGGGGCTGGCCAAGCGTCGCCGACGCGCCGTCAGCGACAGCCAATCTGAGCCCGTTCTGCCGAGTCACTTCCTGTTGGGTGGGAACATCTTCGACCCGCTCAACCTCAACTCCCTATTGGACGAAGACGTCAACAGGTACGATGCTCCGCCTTTAATCCAATGATTGATTGAATGATTGGTCGATCGGTTGGTGATTGTTCTTACGTCAGCGTTATCGTTCTTCCTCCCCAGGGCGACCAATCAGGAGACACCAAAGTGCTCACCCCTGCCGTCGAGGGGCGGAGACCCCGTAGAGATCCTGGTTCCTCGTGACATCACAGACCCGCTGAACCTGAAGGGAGGGGGGGGCAGGGGGGGGAAGGGAGGGGGAGGAGTCCTGAAGACCCCCCCGAAGTCCAGGAGGAGACACAGGAACCGACACCATGGAGGGGGGGGGGGGCGGAGGAGGAGGAGGAGGAGGGGGAGAGAGGGAGGAGCTACCAGCTCGACTGTTTCCCTCCACAGCTGGACTCACAGGTGAGACTGGAACACCTTGATCTTCTCTGATTTGTTGTCACATGACTGTTGGTCTTAGATGAATCAATCATGACGTCATAGTTTCACACTAATGTTTTTACACAATCTGGTTACAGTGAACGCTTTATTTGAGGACAGATTTTAAATGAGACTTGTAGCATAACATGTTTGATTAAATATCACAATTTAAAGATTAGTCTTGGCTGAATTTTCCTGCCGGAAGCGTTCGTCACACATGATGTGTTCAAGGACCGTCAGAAAGATGAAAACCTGGCGGTCATGACAGTTCTTACAGCTTCTGCCTGAGATAAACGGTGTAGATTTGGCAACAGTTTAAATATGAATATTTGTTGTGTGTAGTTCCTGTGTTGACCAGAGGGGGCAGTGTTTCAGCGTCTCCTCTCCCCTGTGAGCTCAACACGGCCATCACCTGTCGGGACGACGTAGCCCCGCCCCCCATCCTCCCCAGGAGACACACCCACCCTCCACCGGGACACGCCCACAAGCCCGGTAACCAGGGCGACGGTCGCCAACGGAGACGGCGCCGCACCACCTCCACGATGTCAGCGGACTACGACACCACGTTGACCGCAGCTCGGCCAACCAGATTCGAGACGCCACTGGTGGGAGGGGCTAAAGCCGGCAGGTGAGTGTTACACCTTAAGTAAAACATCCTGTAATCTGATTGGCTACTCGGTCACGTGACCTCTGTGCTGCCCCCCCCCAAAAGGTGTGGAGGACCTCGGCTCGGCTCGGCTCAGCCACCACAGAAGAAGAAGAAGCACCGCTACCAGTACGGCAACCGCTGCTGTTACTACGGTTACCAGGGTTTCTACGGCGATGGGTGGGAGGGGCACGTGGGGGCGGAGGAGGACCCGAGGCTCCGCCTCCTGGAAGCCGATTGGTTCAGAGACAAGAAGGTGCTGGACGTGGGCTGCGGCGCCGGTCACCTGACGGTGGCCGTCGCCCGGAGGTTTGGCCCCGCCCACATCCTGGGGGTGGAGCTAGACCACCGATTGGTCCACGTCGCCAAGCAGAACGTCAGGCACTTCCTGTCACATGACCTGGTGGTGGAGGAGAGGAGGAGGAGGAGGAGGAGGAGGAGTGGAACGCCGGGAGCCTCCTCTTCATCTACTACGAGGAAGGAGGAGATGGAGGAGGACCAGCAGGCTCTGTCTCTCCTCTCCTTTCCTCTCTCCTTCAGGGTGAGTCGAGGTCCTCTCTCTGCTCCTCCTCTCCTCCTATCTTCATCATCATCATCGTCATCTTCCTCCTCCAGGTTCCCTAACAACGTCAGCTTCATCCAGGTGAGTCTCACACCTCACACCTGGATATCCAGTACATGAGCCTCTGACATCATCATCACAGCTGTGACTCCTCCCACAGGGCGACTACGTGTCTGGGCGTGACTGGTGGCCTGGGCGGGGCCAGTATGACGTCATCGTGTGTCTGGGCGTGACCAAGTGGGTGCAGCTGCGGTCGGGCGACGGGGGCGTGGTCACTCTGTTCAGACGAGCCTATCAGAGCTTGTCGCCGGGCGGATTGTTTGTGCTGGAGCCGCAACCGTGGAGCAGCTACAGCCACAGCAAGAGGGCCTCGGTAATTTATATGTGTCCTGTATTTATTATGTTGAGATGACTAACGCTACCGGCTGACGTTACTAGCTCTCCTGCCGATTTAAACTCAGATTAGTTGTTCACAGTGTAACATTATTAGATAACGAGATAACGTGTAATTAATCCTACTGTCTGTTACACTACTGGGGCGGTCGTGGCTCACTGGGTAGAGAGGGTCGTCCGACAACCGCAAGGTCGGCGGTTCGATCCTCGGCTGCTACGTGTCCTATGCCGAAGTGTCCCTGAGCAATACACTGAACCCCTAACTGCTCCCCGGGCACTTCTCAGCAGCCCACTGCTCCCAATAAGCTAGGGATGGGTTAAATGCAGAGGACAAATTTCGTATATATGTGTAAATGTATATGACAAAAAACTTAACTTAAACACTGATATATACATTATTTATATATATTATACATACACATATACAAATACACACTAAAACCAACTTGTGTGTTTTAGGAGGCGACGGAACGAAACTTCAGGAGTTTGAGACTGAGACCTGAACAGTTCACCTGTTACCTGACTGACAACGTGGGCTTCACCTCATACAGACTCATCACACACACAGGTACACACACACACACACACAGGTACACACACACAGGTACACACACACAGGTACACACAAATGGGTACACACACAGGTACACACACACAAATAGGTACAGACACACAGGTACACACACACAGGTACACACACATACACACACACAGGTACACACACAGGTACACATACACACAGGTACACATACACACACAGGTACACACACACACACACAGGTACACATACACACACAGGTACACATACACACACAGGTACACACACACACACACACAGGTACACATACACACAGGTACACACACAGGTACACACTCACACACACAGGTACACACACATATAGACAGGTACACACACACACAAACAGGTACACACACATATAGACAGGTACACACACACACAGGTACACACACATATAGACAGGTAAACACACACACAAACAGGTACACACACATATAGACAGGTAAACACACATAGACAGGTAAACACACATACAAACAGGTACACACACAGGTACACACACAAACGCATACAAACAGGTACACACACAAACGCATACAAACAGGTACACAAACGCATACAAACAGGTACACACACAAATGCATACAAACAGGTACACACACAGGTACACACACAAACGCATACAAACAGGTACACACACAGGTACACACACAAACGCATACAAACAGGTACACACACAAACGCATACAAACAGGTACACACACAGGTACACACACAAACGCATACAAACAGGTACACACACATGTACACACACAAATGGGTACACACACAGGTACACACACACAAATAGGTACAGACACACACACACACAGGTACGTACACACACAGGTACACACATAAACAGGTACACACACAAATAGGTACAGACACACACACACAAACAGGTACACACACACAGGTACGTACACAAACAGGTACACACACACACGTACACACACATAAACAGGTACACACACACACAGGTGTCCCCTCTAACGTGTGATCTGATTGGTGCGTTCTTCCAGGTAATCAGCGGCCAATCTACCTGTTCCACAAAGGCTCCGCCCAGAGGAAGTGATGTCACCAGGACAGGATGTGACACATCTCTCTTTGAGATGCCAGTTTCCATGGCAACCACCCTTGACTTTGACTGACGGGTGGAGAGGAGGAAGCTGATTGGATGCTGTATTTATGACTCGTGAGCTCGCAGCTGATTGGTTGAACAGTGGAGCCGGTTCGATGACATCACAGACGATAACAAAGGTTTCTGTGGATGTGATTGGTCGTCACAGGCTCATCGAGCCAGAGCAAAGGATTGTGGGTTACTCTCGCTGTGTGACCTCTGATTGGACACTGGGCACTTGACAGGAAGTGACACGTCACCTACAGGAGTTTTCTTTTTTCAAAACATTTTATTGTTTAACGTTTTTTTTTGTCAAAATAAATTCATGTTTTGTTGAGATTTAAAGCTGCAGGTATTATTAATAATATCATGTTATTCTTAATATATGATTAATATTATGTTATTATTTAAATATTGATTCATAAACAGCAGAATAAACGCTGGACACATTATAATGTAGAGTAACATTATTAATGTTATTGTTAATAGTGTTATTATTATTCATATTATTATTAATAATGTAGTTTTTACTATCATTGTTGATAGAATTTTTATTATTATTCTGAGCAGTTTAAAAATGTTTTTAAATATTTAACCCTAAATAATAATAATAGGCCACGCCTCCTCCAGGACCACTGAACCAATCACAGAGAAGCTAAATGTTATGACCAGCTGATGATGTAGTTGCTCTTCACCACATTAGATCATAAATGGGTTGATTGATCCTCGTTAGGTGTGATTAGATCATTGATTAATGACTGACAGATGGGCGTGGCCTCTGTCACAGCCCCAGCTCTAGCCCCGCCTCCTTTCCATGGTCACCAAAGGTCGGCCCCACGGCGTCCTGCTTGTCATCGATCAGTTCTCCTCCAGCAGCCACGCCCTCATCAGCGCTGACCACGCCCCATCCTCTGGTGGATACGCCCCTCTCCAGGAGGTGGAAGCTGGACATATATATATATATATATATATATATATATATATACATGATGAATCATAACAAACTTCTTACTGGAGCTGAAGAAATGAAACTCAGCAAACAGCCGAGCAGAAACACAGACTGCAGCAGCGTCTCCAGGTGAGCGTCTCCAGGTGAGCGTCTCCAGGTGTCTCCTAGAGGTTTGTTTTGCGACAAGATGAAACAAACATATATCACAGAGTCTGTAACAGGAGAGCTCACCTGTCCTCTATTCCTGCACTGGGACACACTGGGACACACTGACACACCTGAGACACACCGAGACACACCTGAGACACACCGAGACACCTGAGACACACCTGAGACACACCTGAGATACACTGACACACCTGAGACATGTTATGTTACTATTAAATATTTAATTTCTCATTCTTTTTCACATTTTAAATATTGTATATATTATGAAATGATTTATATCAGATATAACAAGCAAATCTTACCCTGCAGCTTCTTGGAGGATAGCCTAGCTTAGCATAATGACTGTATGTCAATAGGATCCGTTAGCCTGTCCAACATAATTAGTCAGATCCCTTGATGAGCTCATTAATGAATACTGGTCTCTGATTGGTTCTCACCTGGTGGGCGGGGCCACTGTAGACACGCTGAAACCAAAATAATCCACAGAGAAGAACGATGTTTGACTGAAGTCAGGAGGATGAGGACGCGTCTCCTTTGTGTCTCACAGATCACATCAGAGGCTCCGCCCTCTTCGTCTCTGTTAAAAACTGAATATTTTAGGACTCTGAGTTCCTCCAGAAAAATATTAATCTTTAGGTTTGTGGAGAGAAATGACAGGTTTCGTGTGTGTGTGCGTGTGTGTGTGTGTGGACCTATATAGCATTTCAGTGACCACATCTCACACACACACACACACACACACACACACACACACAGCTATATGAGGACACACTTCCTGTCCCCTTGTAGTCCTCAGATGTGTTTTTATACTTCTTTAAAGATCTAATATGAAGCTCCAACCAATCACACAACAATATATACATGTATATGTATATGTATATGTGTATATATGTATATATATATATATATGATGTTAAACATGTGATGAGACACAGAGACGTGTCTCAGCCAGCAGAGGGAGACAAACAACACAAAATCCAGACTATAGAACCACCAACGTGGTTTAGAGGGACAATGAGATAAAACTTTTGTGACGGCCCAGGGCCATCAGGAAGATTGGAGGCAGCTGGCCAACGCCTTCGCCCTACAAGACCCGCCCCATCCGGAGGAGGGGCTGGCTTCTTTTCCCTGACACCTGGTGTGCTACACGGAGTGTTTTAGAGGGAGCAGTTACACCGTCTGGGATCTCACAGGTCCTCATGGATCCTCATAGAGTCTCTGTGGACTCACAGGTCCTCATGGATCCTCATAGAGTCTCTGTGGACTCACAGGTCCTCATAGAGTCACTGTGGACTCGCAGGTCCTCATAGAGTCTCGGTGGACTCACAGGTCCTCATGGAGTCTCTGTGGACTCACAGGTCCTCATGGAGTCTCTATGGACTCACAGGTCCTCATAGAGTCTCTGTGGACTCACAGGTCCTCATGGAGTCTCTGTGGACTCACAGGTCCTCATGGATCCTCATAGAGTCTCTGTGGACTCACAGGTCCTCATAGAGTCTCTGTGGAATCACAGGTCCTCATAGAGTCTCTGTGGACTCACAGGTCCTCATGGAGTCTCTGTGGACTCACAGGTCCTCATGGATCCTCATAGAGTCTCTGTGGACTCACAGGTCCTCATGGATCCTCATAGAGTCTCTGTGGACTCACAGGTCCTCATAGATCCTCATAGAGTCACTGTGGACTCGCAGGTCCTCATAGAGTCTCTGTGGACTCACAGGTCCTCATGGAGTCTCTGTGGACTCACAGGTCCTCATGGATCCTCATAGAGTCTCTGTGGACTCACAGGTCCTCATAGAGTCTCTGTGGACTCGCAGGTCCTCATGGATCCTCATAGAGTCTCTGTGGACTCACAGGTCCTCATGGATCCTCATAGAGTCTCTGTGGACT